>NC_044976.1:164442334-164758698 GCF_008728515.1 Papio anubis
CGTCTGCCACCTCGCCCGGCTAAATTTTTCTTTTTTGTATTTTTAGTAGAGACGAGGTTTCACCGTGTTAGCCAGGATGATCTCGATCTCCTGACCTTGTGATCCGCCCGTCTCGGCCTCCCAAAGTGCTGGGATTACAGGCTTGAGCCACCACGCCCGGCCTATATGCATTCTTTAGCAACTTGCTTTATTCACTCCCTTGCACAGTCTACCAGTGTTAGTAATATAAATCTAACTCATAATTTTTAACCACTGCCAAGTATTTCAGAATATAGATGTGTCATGCCTTAACCACTGTCTTACAGTTTAACCTTTGTTTTATGTACATTTTTGCTATTGCACTGTTGCAATGAATATCATTATACATGGCTGTTTGTGTAAGTGTTTGAGTATAACCCTAGAGTTTATGCCTAGAGGTGGAATTTCTGGGTCATAATTTATCTACATTTTTAATTTTAATAAAAACTGCCAAACATCTCTAATTTAGTTGTACCACTTGCACAACCAGCAGTGGATGATTGTGAATGTGGCTCCAAATGTTTGCCAATGTTTTCTATCACCAAATACAAAAATTTTCACCAGTTGGTTGGATAGAATATAGTATCTCACTGTTATTTTGGTTTACATTTTCCCAGTTAATATTGAGCTGAACATTTTTTTTTTTTTTTTACCATTTCATTTTTTTTCCTGTTTTTTCATTAGGCTGCTTTTCATATTGATTTATAAGAGTATATACATATTGTGTATAGCGCAAGCCCCAAAATGTAAATTTAGTGGGATGCAAATATAACACTGATGGTCGACAGGATAACATCAACTGTTTTGTAACATGGTAAGAGAAAAGTATAAAGTTTTTTAAAATTTATATTTATTGAATGATATATTTTTAAGACGGATTCTCACTGTATTGTCCAGGGCGGAGGGCACTGGTGTGATCTTGGCTCACTGCAGCCTCCGCCTGCCGGGTTCAAGTGATTCTCCTGCTTCAGCCTCCCAAGTAGCTGGGATTACAGGCGCGTGCCACCAAGCCCGGCTAATTTTTGCATGTTTAGTAGAGAGACGAGGTTTCACCATGTTGGCCAGGCTGGTCTTCCTGACTTCAGGTGATCCACCTGCCTCTGCCTCCCAAAGTGCTAGGATTACAGGCGTGAGCCACTGCGCCAGTCCTGATGTTTTTAAAGAAACACAATTCAACTTCACAGTCGCCTAAGGGCCTTTGCAATATCATTTAACTCTGCTGAGAAATGTTTTGGAAACAGAATTTACATTCGAGAATTATAAAACTTGTAAACTAAATCATAGTATGTCTTGTCTTTAAATTCATTCAACAACTTCCCCTTTCACATAGAATGGAATTCAACATCCTTAATACAACTTTAAAAACTCCCTGCATTCCCACAGTCTTTGTGATGTTTTTCTCTCTTCTAGAAAACTCTCCTTCAAGTATTTACTTGGCTAACTCTTACTCAGTTTTCAGACGTCATCTTGTATTACTTTCTCAGAATAACTTTCCATCATGGACAGAGATAAATAAGATTCCCTTATTTTCTCTCGTGCCACCCAACTCTTTTCTTTCATTGCTCCTTTCATAATTTTAAATTATATATTTATTTGTGTGTATGGTTTCCTCCCTCAGCAGGCTGTGTGCTTCACAAAACAGAGACTGTGTTCATTTTATTTACCACTCCAATACTGAGCAATATGTAAGTGGTAGACCTTCAGTCACTAGTACTACTCAAAGACTGAAAATAACAATTTAGATTATAATCCTAGTTTAACACATAAACCAGAGAATTGACTATTAAAAGCAAATAATGAGATTATAATATGATTGCTCATTTTGTATTAATAATTTTAATAAACACCTAAATGAGATCATATGTTAAATCATAACCACAACATAAATTCTGCAGCTCAACAGTGTAATACATTTTTTACAAAAAGACCCTTGGGGCCTTTCTCAACAATCTGAAGAAGAAACTTAAGAGTCAAAAAGTTCTAAAAAAAAAAAAAAAAGGAAACTAAAAGAACATGTCAGATCTAGACCCAACAATCCTTTATACTGACCACCCCAACAAAGACCATTCAGAGTCTCTTAAACTTGAATGTCTACTTTTTGAATACTATTATTTCATACTTAAGGTTCTTCAAATACATTAAATAACAGTTTCTACAATAAGTTTTTATTAATTGGTATTTGTTGTGCCACAGTGGACTTATTGAAGAAAGGCTGGACTATTTTCAATTTCCTTCTCATTCTGACTCGAGACGCACATAAACCAGGTTAGGGAGGAATTTAGAATCATCATAAATCCTTTTTTTGCTTTTCCGGCTCATGCATTATCTCATTCCAATCGTGAACATTAGGAAGGTTCTGATTTATAGTCTTGCCAGTCCTGTCCCCACCCCTGAGGCTCTGTGGGGATTTTATTTGCTGCTCTCTTTAACCATGTATATAAATAGACTCCTTCAGTCAAGACTATATTCAATAGTTTTAACAAGCTTTTCTAAAAAACTCTGAACAAAGAAACAATATGATACTGAGTCACATCCCCGGGGTTCTTATATTATGTTTGTTTGTTAACAATTTCAATCACATCTGGGCATCAGGAAATCTTTTAAGCTAAGCATTTAAGGTGACTGACACTTCTTGTAATTATTAATTACTTCTGAAATGAGGACCCTAGGCAATTATAGCAGTGGATTCTCGCCATTGTGTTCTGTGGCAGTGGAGTCATGATCTGAAGAAACGGTCTCCTTTTCTAGAGTAGTTTGTAGTGTTAACTTTTATCTTTGTATACAACAGCAAGATAGGTTGCAAAGGTATTCAGGATATTCTATCTAGGCAATATTACCATCCGTGCAGTAATCCAGGGCAGAAATCCAGAGGCAAAACTGTCCTAAACCTGTGCCCTTTTCTTACTCCCCACATCATTTCCACCTCCTATGTGACTCTCAGGGCTATCCCCCCACCCTTCAACCACTATTCTGTTAGTTCTAGCAAACAGACTTATCTCTTCAAACTACTGAAGAATCTTCTCCCTAGATTTCCCTGCCTTTAGTTTTATTTTCTTCTATCATCTGCCACGAAGCCAGGGAACTCTTTTGAAATTAACAAAGCAGATTTTGTTACTTCTCTGTCCCATAGTTGGCAGCGCAGATATGCAGCTTTGTGATCTGGCTTCAGTCCAGCTCCCCGGTTCCATTTCTCTACCTCCAGCCCTACACAGTGCAGCATTTTTGCAATCACTCAAAGTTCCACAATTGGACATGCTCTTTGCTTTTTTTTCTCCTTTTTTTTTTTTTTAGACGAAGTCTCACTCTGTCGCCCTCAAGTGCAGGCTGGAGTGCAGTGACACTATCTTGGCTCACCGCAACCTCCTCCGCCTCCCGGGTTCAAGCGATTCTCCTGCCTTAGCCCCCTGAGTAGCTGGGACTACAGGTGTGCACCACCACACCCGGCTAATTTTTTTCCCTTCTTTTTGTACTTTTCGTAGAGATGGGGTTTCACCATGTTGACCAGGCTGGACTCAAACTCCTGATCTCAAGTGATCTGCCTGCTTCGGCCTCCCAAAGTACTGGCATTACAGGTGTGAGCCAAAGCGCCCAGCCAGATGTGCTCTTTTCTGCATGTGCCTGCCACCTTTCTTGCTTCTTTCTTTCTTCTTCTCCTTCTGTTCTTCATTTCTTAAATAAGTAATGGACTACACAACTTTCTAATTTTGATATTCATTTAACTTTTATTTAGTGCTTACTATGCTCCAGGATAAGCCAGGAGTTTTATATACATTACTGGATTTATCTCTGAAACAACTCTATCCTGTGGATATTATAAATTAGGAAACTGAGGCTCAGAGCAGTAATTTGTCCAAAGTCACACAGCTACTGAGTACATTTATGGAACTTGCTCAGCCATCTTTAGCTTATCTAAAATGGTGCCTCTTTGAGCAAGCTATCCCTGTACTTCTTTTCTATTCATTTTTACAGAATTTATTATAGCCACTTATTGTACCAAAAATTGTACTATATACGTTTTGACATATGTCTCCCTACTAGGATTTAGGCTCCTTGGAGGAAGGCACGGTACCTTTTTTATTCCCAGATCACTATTGTTTTAGCCACTGAAATTCATGTGGCTTAAATGCTTGAATCCATGAATGAATGGAACATGTACTAGTTGGGTTTCTTAAGGTAGATGTTCTTAACTGCCTGACCATTACAAACTCCCGCCCTCATACATAATTTCCACCTCGTGGTATAGAACTTGCAACATAGTTGCCCTTTCTTGAGTGCTTAATATGTGCCAGACTCTATTTTTATAATTTTACTTTTCATAATAATACTACAAGTAAAATATTTTTATCCCTCTTTTGCAGATGAGGAACTTAAAGATTGAGAGGAACACTTATTCTATGTTTTATTCTATTTTTATTTTTTTTAAGCTTTTAAACTTTTTACTAAAAATTAAAACCCAAACACACACCATAGTCTAGACCTACATGGAGTCAGGATCATCAATATCACTGTCTTCCACCTCCACATCTTGTCCCACTGAAATATCTTCAGCAGCAATAACACACATGGAGCTGTCATCTCCTATGATAACAGTGCCTTCTTTCGGAATACTTCCTGAGGGACCGCCACAATCCCATGGATAGTGAGTGATGCTACAATGTTACGACAGCCATGACATCACTCGGTAGTAGGACTTGTTCAGCTCCATTGTAATCTTACAGGACCACGGTTGTATATGCAGTCCATCATTGACCAAAATGTTGTTATGTAATGCAAAGCTGTATGTCAGGCAGTTTGTTTCCCAAAATAAGCATCAATATTTGCCTGTGGCCTGTAATGTAACACAAATGTTACGTACTGTTTTCTATTGATTCTTTTATCATCTCTACACTCAAGTCTAATTATCCTCTATATGTGAACTTTAGTTATGGTTTATAGATAATTAACTTTTTATTGTATTAACAAATATAACTGGTTACATTACAAATGCCTAAGAGAGTAAAAGTTCCTAATAGTTTAACATTATTTCATTGGTTTCTATATATTCCTGCCATATAAAAGAATATCTTGGAAAAAAAGACAGCATCTTCCAGTGAATTTTTATCCATGAAGATCATGCTGAATTTCATCTTTTCATTGATTTTCTTCCCCTCTGTTCCCCTAGAGGGTTATGATCATTGGGCAACTTGGTAACCTACTTTAGACAATATTTAGTATAGTGGTAAATATGTTTGAGCACTGAAGAATAAAACTAAATTAAACAATAATAGCTAGAAGAAATAATTGACTTAAAACATTTAACGAAAGTAATTTTTCGTTTCATTTGCTATAAGCGATATGTTTCTATTCTAAACAAATGAAAAATAATTGGTGGAAGGTATTTTGTCACTTACCAGGCCAGCAGTGACAAGTGTAATTGTCAACACTGTCCTCACATGTAGCATTATTATGACAAGGTTTTGACCAACAAAGAGGCATCAGGGTTTCACAGTGTGTCCCTGTGAATCCACTACCCGTGCAGTTACAGCTATATCTGGAAAGTAATGAAATTTTCATGTCAACTCTTGGTCATATTGAGATAAGATATCTTTATACTGTTTCTTCATCTGTCCATCAACCCAAGACCCATGGCATAGTCTTACTACCTCAAAAACTCTGGGGAATTATCTATACAGGACTGAATGCATGATTATTTACTTATTAATGTCTTATTATCTTTTAAAAAATCTAGCTTCATGCTAATTTTTTAAAAGTACAGCTTCATGCAAATCATGACTATTCAGTTTCTCATTCATAAACTGAATATAGTACCTATGTTACAAGGTTATTGTGACAATTATGTATGTGTATAAAGAATAGACACATATCTGAAGGTACTAAATATAAAGAATCCCATGTATCTGAAGGTACTAAATATGTTGCTACTAAATAGCACTTAATAAAATTGTTAACATGTTTTAAGGTGGTAGAGAATGATTTATACCATCATGGCACTCTGTTATACAGAGAGCCCATTAATAAGGTCTCATATGAAAAATGAAAACATAAATTATGAAAAACTCAGGAAAAGCCTTCATTAAATGAATTGTGACTTATGATGTTCTCTTATTTTTAGATTGCAAGAATATTTAAACCTTACTATTTCTAATTATTCACGGATTCACTGGAATTATCAAATAGCCCCAAAATACACATCTAATGAAGAAAGTTGTTGATTTTATTAAGAGGAGATGTTAATTTAGGTGAGGGTCTCCTCAAGGATTTAGTATTGGAAAAAATGGATCTGCACACTCAGCTTAGGCAAAATGAGGATCTTGGGAAAAGAATATCTATGAATTTATAAGGCACATAGAGTCCTCTTCGCTATGGCTGTGTTTGTTTTTATCACCAACCAAATATTATAAGTGACTATAATCTTCATATGTGTTGTTTGAAATCTATTTACTATTCCATTTGTTCAATTAAAAATACCTACTAAAAATCTAGTATAGGTAAAACATTAGTAACAAGAACCCTGTGGTCAAAGGGCTTGGCTGGCTGACTAATGGACCTCAGTTCATGGAATTAGAAGCTCCATTTGCATAATTCCTTTGGTCTTCAAGAAGTTCTTTCCCCCCCCCCCCCCCCCCGCCGCCCCGTATACCTCATAGCAAACATTTTAAATTTTTGTGGGAAAACAAAGTCAGGTTGTATTGGATCGATCTTATGACTATCATCTCAAAATTTAGGCAATAAGAGATAATGGCACAATAGGGAAACTATTCATGGCATATTCAAGAGAGGGAATAAAAGATAGCAAAGTTTTAGCCTTGTTTTGTTTATATTTCCAAAGGAATCAAAATGTTGTGTCATTTCTGTCCTGATGCTTTCTGGAAACAGTGGAGTAGGGAGGGGTGAGCCTCCTTTTCCTCTGGAAGTCTTGTGTGGAAATTTCCATTGTGACCTGTCTGTCTCTGTGTTGGCCAGTTACCTGTCTCCAGGAATGTAGATTTACGCCCCTAGAGCATTATTGGGGTACAACTAAAAGTCAAAGACAAGACATGGAATGTAATTAAAAGTTATATTTTATATTTTAAAAAGAATATACAACCACATTGTTCTATTTAAAATTTGAGGGCCAGGCACGGTGACTCAAGCCTGTAATCCCAACACTTTGGGAGGCCGAGGTGGGTGGATCACCTGTGGTCAGGAGTTCGAGACCAGTCTCGCCAACATGGTGAAACCCCATCTCTACTAAAAGTACAAAAATTAGCCAGGCATGGTGGCGGGCATATGGAATACCAGCTACTCGGGAGGCTGAGGCAGGAGAATTGCTTGAACCGGGAGGCAGAGGTTGCAGTGAACCAAGATCACACCACTGCACTTCAGCCTGGGTGACAGAGCAAGAAAAAAAAAAGTCTATTATTTGATTATTTTGTTGCAAATTTTTGAAGCATATGTGCCTTTTATTGCTCTTCTTTTAACTCTGATTCACTTTGAAATTAGATTTGGGATAAATCATGTCTTATTTACTAAATAAAGAAAAACTGGATTCTGGTCCTCCTTTTGCAAAGAATTAATTCTGTGAACTTGTGGGCGTCTTCTCATTTCCCTAAACTTTAGATTCCTTATTGTAATATGGAAACATTAATACTCATCTTGCCTTCCACTGAGCTGTTGAAGGATCAAACAAGATAATTTTAAGTGCTAATCTTTTAAAAAATTGTTATGCGTTTGATAACTCAGTATCATGGCTTAAACAAGTGTTAGAAAGTTTTTCAGTGTTGTGGCTTAAATAAGTATTAGAAAGTTCTTTTAAAAATGTTTTATATGAGCGCAATTACTGTTACACACATTTATTATATTCATCATATTGAGAGGTAATTTATTGCTGTTCTATTTTGCCTGAAAGCCAATGATAGACTTCAGTTTGAAGCAGAATCACATGGCTATTTCTCACCATTATGCTTTTTCAAAAATATTCACCCAATTCCCTGAACACGTGGAAATTAATTCAAGATATAAGTAATTAGATATCACTGCCCTTTCCAACATGGTCATGGTTTGTATAACATTTTTAAAGGATTTATTGTTGTCATCTGATTTATATCCTTGACATACAGATACAACCTTATATACATATATATAATAATCTATAGTTTTGTTTTTGCACCTTTCCTATCTACAACAGGTTTATTTCATGCAATTGAAAAATTGGCAATTTTCCATAGGATAAGCAGTTCTAAACTATTACAAGAATTACTTGTAAAATCTTCCCTCTTGAGACAGATGGTCTCCAAGAATACCCTTTTTAGTGAAATCTGAATGTTTTCATTAGTTAAAGTATAAAGTTACCCCCCCAAATTTTAAGCCGAGAATGTGAGAGCTCTAAATTCACCAGAGTGGTAAAATAGTTCTTGGTCAGGGAGTTCTAAGGCAATCACCCAACGCCAGAGAAAATGTACCTGTTTTCTCCATCCACACACAGCCCTCCATGGAGACACGGTTGACTGGCACACTCATCAATGTTGAGTTCACAATGATCCCCTAGGAATCCAGGGGCACAGTCGCAGAAATAGGCCCCCAGAGCATCCTGACAAGTTGCACCATTTAAACAAGGCTGGGACCAACATTCATCAATTTCCAATTCACAGTTTATACCTTTTTAAAAAGTCAGCACAGAAAAAACAGAAAAAGTTTTAGCAAAGTGTTCACAATTCAGCAATTTGACAATGCTTTGTTTACCAGAGCACTTGTCAAATGTTCTGTTACCCAAAATAATTTCCCCCTTAATTATAATTGATATTAACTTTTGGTGTGCTTGTGGGAAGTTGCACAAGGCAGAGCAGCTGTTACAAAGAATTATTGCATACAACAGCTTGTGGTGTTTAGTCAGTGAAAACAAATAAGTCATTTTTAGAACAAAGTTTATTGTTAACTGCACTTTTGTTGGAAGCCTAAAAGTGGCTGGTCGATGTTTTTCTATTATTTTTAAACACTTAATTTAGTAAAGCAGCAGAGAGAACAGTGGGTAAGAGCTCAGACTCCAAAGCCAGACAGTTGGGTCGGGATCCTGGCACAGCCACTTATTAGCTGTATAACCTTGGGCAAGTTTCTCAGCCTTTCCATGTTTCAGCTTCCTCACGTTAAAAAGACAATAGTGGTAATTATCTCATAAGACTCTTAGTATAATTAAATGTGTTCAAAAGTACTTATAACAGTACCTGATACATACTATTTGCTAGAGAAAAAACACTTTTTTCGGCAAAAAAAATCTATTGTACTAATATAATGTGCAACTATTGATCTAAGTGCTCATTTTGCATAGACATTTTTATCTTAATTTTTCTTTTTGTAAAATACTGCCTTTAAATACAAAAATTGGTGACTTAATGTAATTAATGGCATCATTAGAAGCTGTTAACACTTCATTTTAAGGTAATGTTATATTAAAACAAACTGTACTTATCCTCCCAAAATTAGTAGGTAAGTATTATTTGCTAAACAAAATAAGTTTATGATTTTTACAGGTTGTAGCAGTATTTAAATAACAACCTATTTTATTAAATGTCAAAACAGTATTTGATATACAATAATCACATTTGCATACAGGTTTTAAAAGACACAAAAGGAGGAATATCCATACTTACCCATCTTTGTTTCTGTGTTTCTAATCCCAAATAATAAATTATATATTAAAATTATATTAAAAGATTTTCAAATAGCTTAGAAGTTAGTAGTAGTTTGATTTGTACCCATTTTTCTTGACAGAAAATGCAGCAGGATATTCTAACACCATCTATTATTTACAACTGTTACGAGATTCAACAAATACCCAACTTAAAAGAGAAGCCAGCATATTAAATTTGATTGTTTTTTGAAAAATAAAAAACTTAAACATTAAATTTATGTCCATAAAAATGGAAACTTTTGCAATAGCACTTGTTTCCAGGTAAATGGTTTGCTCTTTAAGGCTTAGCTATTTCTTATGCAGTCTGTGAATGAGATTTTCCATGGCTGTTTTACTTGGCATAACCAAGGTCCTGGAAAAGTGGAAAGAACATACATTTTTTAGATAGACCATCCAGGACTGAGCTCTGCTCTGTCACTACTAACAACGAGGCTGGATACAGTAAATGCTACATCAATGGTAGGTATTACTATAGCGTGTTTGTCATTTCCTGCATTCCATCTTTAATTCTTCAGGGTAGGTAGAATAAAAAATGTATGAAAAGTGACAGGAAGCAAGGACAACTCTAAAAGAGAATTTAGAATAACCATAAACTCACTTATCAATAAATATAAATGACATTACTGGGAGTATAAACTATAGAGACTGGAAAAATTTGGGGCAGCCAGCATGTCAAATGCCATTAAAAAAGATCAACAATTAAAGTAGAAAAAGCCACAGAGCTATAGTAAATAGTTAAAATTAGGTAATAAATATTTGAAGTGGATTAATAGCCTTACAGCGAGAGGAGAAGAAGGTAGAAAATGGGGCTTTCCAGTACTGGAAAGTTGAAGGTCAAAAACTAGAAGGTTTAGAGAGCAATGACAGACACATCCCTGAGATGCTTCTCATGAAGTCTGTGATTGTTGGGGAGATGTCAAGATAGAGAAGGAGTGACAGCGTATGGGCATGGAGAGACCAGGTGACAGAGGTCCTGCCAAAAGTTCAATAGAAGCAAGGAAATGAGAAGCCTCAGGATGTGGTGATAATTTTGGTTGTAAAGCAGGTTTGAATGACGCTAGAGTCTAACTTGAAATTGGATCAATGTATGACTGCAGTGGATTAAAGATGAAGGTGATTGAGAATAAGAAGCTCACGAAATTCCAAAAGCATGGTCCATACAATTCCATAATGGCTTCTAACTGCATTTGAGTAAAGTGAAAACTTATTTTAACCTTTTTAATATTTGTTTTATTTCCTATTAAAATTCTGCCATCACTCTAAGTGCTAGTCATATGTCATACCAGACTCTTTGCTTTTCCTCAAACCTACCATATACCTCTACCACTCCAAGTTTTTGTACACACTGATCTCTCTCTGCAATGCTTTTTCCCCCTTGTCCACCCAATGAAGGCATCCTTTTAAAACTTAAGTTAACTGTCCCACCAGTGGACTCATAGGAACAGTGGTTTCAGCAAGAAAGCCAGCCTTCCTTCTTGTCCTTGAGAATCATGGAGATAAGAACTCTTTAAAGAGGATTGTGTGGAAAGTGGTTTCATAGAATAAATGCCAAGTTTCAGCAAAAGCCATGGGATTAAAGGTGCATTGGGAAAGATAAAAATGTTCGGTTTATCTATTGGTAGTTGAGAAGAGACTATAGGTAGAGAAACAGGTGATCACTCTAACAGAAGTCAGAAAGATTTTGCCCTGTGACATTTCACATAAGCGAATGTAGGTATACATTAGCAATCTGTACCTCCAGACCAGATCACCCTTCTTTTGTTTTTTTTGTTGTTGTTGTTGTTTGTTTGTTTTTTTTTCTGAGACGGAGTCTCATTTGTCTCACTTTGTCACCAGTGGTGCTATCTTGGTTCACTGCAACCTCTGCCTCCCAGGTTCAAGCAATTCTCATGCCTCAGCCTTCCAGGTAAATGGGACTACAGGCACATGCCACCATGCTCAGCTAATTTTTGTATTTTTAGTAGAGACGGGGTTTCACCATGTTGGTCAGGCTGGTCTCAAACTCCTGACCTCAAGTGATCCACCTGCCTCAGCCTCCCAAAGTGCTGGGATTACAGGCATGAGCCACTGTGTCTGGCCCAGATCATCCTTCTGATACTGTCTGTAGAATGTCTTCTTCAGTTATCTCACAGGCATTGATATGTTGGCTGTGTCCCCACCCAAATTTCATCTTGAATTCCCAGGTATTGTGGGAGGGGCCTGGTGAGAGGTAATTGAATCATGGGGGCGGGTCTTTCCTTTGCTGTTCTTGTGATAGTGAATAAGTCTCACAAGATCTGATGGTTTTGTAAGGGAGAGTTGCCCTACACAAGCTCTCTCTTTGCCTGCTGCCATCCATGTAAGACAGGACTTGCTCCTCCTTACCTCCTGCCATGATTGTGAGACCTCCCAAGCCATGTGGAACTGTGAGTTAACTAAATCATTTTCCTGTATAAATCACCCAATCTTGGGTATGTCTTGATTAGCAGAGTGAAAAATGGACAATACAGTCATCATTCCCCAATTCCAAATAATGATAACCTTCCTCTCCCCACTCATGCTGATCTGCTCCACCCCCATCCCTGCCAAAACTCTCCTCTCAGTGAATGGTATTATCATCCAGGTCACCCAAGCCATAGTTCTAGGAGTTACCATCTTATTTGCTACTATTCCCCATATCTTAATTAGTCATCAAATCTCATCATTTCTCTCTTAGAAATGGATCTAAGGTGCCATCCTTATGGCTGTGGCCTTAAGTCAACCCTCATCATGTCTCATCTGCTCATACTACTACTAACTTCTCTTTTCGTACTCACTCTCTAGATTTCTATAGAAATGTGATCACTATAAAGTACAAGTATGATTGTACCATTGTCTGCTTAAATTTTTGACATCACCCTCTCTCTATCTGCCAGTCTCTGAAGTAAAGCACAATTGCCTTGTAATGCAGTAGAAGCTTCTAAAAGATGTAGATGCTACTGGTGCTACCCACTGCAGTGTGCTCACAGCTCCACTGTATCTCAACACCCTAGGCTGCATATAGGGGTTTTCCTTAATTGTAGGCCCCACTCCTTACTCCCTCCTTCCCCAGGCTAGCTCCAATTACTTCCCAAATATCCAGTTCGTGTATCCCATGATTCTGGAAACTATACTTACTTATATTTGCCTCTAATGCTGCTCCACTGTGCTCTCAAAATTCCCCTTAATATAAATGTCTATATATATTGTCCTCAATTGCTTATTTTTCTATTTTATCTACAAAATTGTGAGCTCCTTGAGGTCAGGGTCTTTGACCTTTAACACCAGTATCTGTGGCATTTAGCACATATTCTTGAATATAAAAAAATGCTCAATAAATGTTGAATGCATGAGTAATCAAGTCACAGCTATGGAATAATCAACCACCTCCACAGGAAGGCAAACTGTATGCCAATACAGAGCTTCTCAGTGCTTCTACAAGCCTGGGCCATAAATCAAAAGCCCAAAAGTCAAATTTGTGTCTTTGGCAAATGTTTAAAACATATTATGGTTTCGGAATGATTGTGCCCCAAACTTCTGATCAGTATTTAGAGACTTTGCACTCCAATTGGCATCTTTCGGCATTCAGAGATCCTTGTTAACATTCTGTGCCACAAGATAATGCACATTATATTTTATCAGGATGGAACAGGTCTTGACTCTGACGCTGTCCTCATCATTCTTTACAGTGGGCAGGGAGCACACCATGCACACAGCAAGTCGTTGATAAGCCATTCTGAATGCCTTTCTCATTATCTGCAGAGTTCACGCTTTGGAAATAATTGTAGTCTGTCTTCAGACTATCATCTTAAATTTCAGATTCCATTCAATGTATTTGATGCCTAACAGGTCTCTATGCACCATATTTTTCTTTTGAATAAGAATTATGCATGCTATTTTGGGGCTTTTTATGTATATCAAGTACAACAATTATCAGTGCAAGTCGGTGACACAAGTATCAGAGCAATGTGGAACTGTAGCATTCGGTTTTCATTACCATGATAGATTTACAGTAAGTTCTCGTCCTAGATATTATAGTCATAATCTGTTTAACATCCTAAAGCAATAGGGAGAGGCTAGATGACTTCCTGCTCTGATTAATAACATTAAATAAGCATAACAATGTTTAGCAAGATGTTAGAAGAAATTAAAGGTAGATAATTATTATTTTCAGTGGGAACATCTTTGGAGTTTTAGCCAATGAGATTTCTGGCTTGTGAATTTAGACATACCTTTCCTAAGGACACCAAAAATAACAAAATTCCCTTTCTGAATCACTCACTTAAAGCAGATTTTACAAGCCCAGGATTCTATCTCTGAAGGACTGCCGAATTTTGTCAATTCTAAGACTCCTTTTTTTCCTCCCTCACATTTTTAACATCTCTAGAACCGAGATGCACTTTACAATCAGCAGTGTCTTAGCTTCATGTTATAACTTAGCCAAATAGTTTTTTCATTTTTAATGATATCTGAAATGTAAGTAAGACTGAGGATGTATTAAATCTTGTGATACAGAAAATTTATCTTAATAAATGTTATTAATACTTTGTCATTATTTTATTTAACTATTTTATTATATTTTATTATTTTGTTATTATGACTATTATAATCCTTTTTGTTTCTACAAGTTTTGCTTTACTGCTAGACAAAATTGGAAAAACCTGTGGTTTCCATATTAAACATACCTTTTTTTTCAGGTTTTCTTAATCCTTGTCATATTGTGTCCTCCTCTTTGGTACCCTTTTACCATCAATGAAAGTTTAAGAATGTTCTTGACACTGTTTCAAAACCAGCTTCCCAGAATATCATGGAGGCTGAAACTAATTCTAGGAAGAGAAAGAAAGAATGTCTTCTCTTCATCAGCCCTAGGAGTGGAGCAATGGGAGGAAATTCTCCTACTTCCTTGTATCTAATGATTACAGTTGTCTGTTTGGAGAACAGTTTCTTCTATTCTGTGAGCTCATTCTTCATTCCCATTCTCCAGCCATTTTTCTCTAAATGCATCTGTATGCCAGTTCTCCCACTTTACTTCCATCATAAATGTCATAAAATTTACCATAAGATAGTAAAATATTATTTTCCCAAGTTAATAGGAATGACTTTCCCCATACACTTTCTATATTTTATACATATATACACACACATACTTTTTAAAAGAATTATGAAAGTAAAAAAGTATATATCAAATATATATCAAATTTAAAAAGTTGGAGTAACCCATTTCAGAGTCTCCAAGATGGTATGTTTGAAAAATACACTACTTTTATGAGTGGTTGATGCTTTAATTTTATAAGTTTTTTGAAAGATTATAGAAAAATTATAATATTTTCATTTTATGTTAAATACATCAATATTAAATATTACATATTTTCATACTTCCATAATTATAATGTTTTAATCATAGCAAATTACTTTCTTATGTTTCTCTTCATTAGGATAATTATTATTCCTAAATATATAAAATTGTTAAAATAGTAGTAACTTCTTAGTTCTTTATTTTATGATATGGTCATTTTAGAAGTTGAATTCTTGCCTAGGCATATTAAAATATTACACTTTAAATTTATAAGGGTGGCAGAGAGATTTTGACCTTCAGTTAATCTATTCCCGAGTTGAGTTCTAACAATATTCAAAAAATAATACTTTTAAGTAACCAAGTATAAGATTACTTGAAAGCAATTCGAGTATAAGAAAATGATACCTCTAAAAAACAAAGGCAAACATTGTTTAGATACCATAGGTATTCATCAGTAGCAACGTTTTAAGAGACAGAAATATTGGCAATTAACTCTCAGAGCCTAAATAGTTTATGGAAAAACTTTTGCTAAATCCATTTCATTCTCACCATGACACTAAGAGTTAGGTTGTATTACCATGCCAATGTTTGAACAAGGAAATGGAAGCTCATAATAATTGTTATTTATCAGTACCAAACCACTAGAGAACATCTAGGCTGAGCTTGGAATCCCTGTCTTCTGCTTCCAAATTCGTCTTTCCACCACATCCGTTCTTTATATTACTATATATTTTTCAGCTCATCCTCTTTGCATTCGGACCTGCACACACCCTGCTGATAACTAGGTAGGCACTAGGAGAAATCGCAGTCGCATGTCAGAGAGAAAGCTGTTTTTCTGGCTCATAGACGATAACTTCTTTCTATGTCCTTGCATGGTAGAAGGGGTGAAGGATCTCTCTTGGGCCTCTTTTATAAGGGCACATAACCTATTCATGAGAGCTTCCCCGCTATGATCTAATTACCTCCCAAAGCCTCACCTTTTCATACTATTGCCTTGGACAGCATTTCAACATATAAATTTTGGAAAGACCAAACTTTTCAGATCATAGCAACCCCTTTCCAAAATATCTCTGCAGTCCTTGTCCCTTGATATTCAACATATTATTATTCAAATAATAATAGCAAATGTAGTCTGAGGATACAAGTTTCAGTTTTACATTCTGAAAGGGATGCATTTTCGCTCTATTCATAGGCCATTTTTTTTCTAGGAACATTTTCTGACTCCAACCAACATTACCAGCTTCTTTCTTTGTGCTTCCTCAGCATGATGTTTATAGACAGATGGTAATTGTTGTTTACATTTCTGATCCTAGAATAATCTGTGAGCATTTTGTCAGGAACAAATTTTATCTTAGTCACTTTCATGTCTCCAAAGTCCAGCATAATGCCCAGTGCATTGTAAATATAAATATTTGCTGAGTGAATATTTGTAATTTTGTGCACTCATTTAACAAACATTTGTCAAAACCTGGAAACTTCATTTCTTCATAAAAACTACTTTAAATGACTGTAGTTCTGAGCAAAAGCCTGAACGAGTGTTTAATTTCTTTATAAGACACCATAAAACGTTATCAATTTCATAATTAAGAGCATATTTAAAACAACCATTTTTCTTTGATATAATAGTAACATTATTTCTCATGAAATAACCTTATATTTAATAACATATATTTTATTTTCCTCAAATTATTTCCCATGACCATTAAATTATCTATATTATTTGCCATAGATGCCTTCAAAGTGATTTAGTTGATCAAAATGTATTTAGAAAAGATACAACACCAAGCCCAGATTCAAATCTCCACAATGACTGAAAATCGAATTTTGTCTTTGATATGTGCCACTGTAATGGCAGTGTCAGTTAGTTACATCATACCTCTTAGACTGATGCCTCAGCATGGATGAGGACCATTGGAGAAGGCCCAAGAGGAACGTGAAATATTATTAAAAGTAAAAGAAGTGCTGATAGGACACTTTAAACGAGTAACCATCATGTAACCCAGGGAGGCAAAATACGTTTCAGCTGTGCACATGAAAGACACTGCATGGCAATATGGTTGATAGAAGCTACTAAGAAAGACTTATAGCATTCTTGCTAGGATATTTTAAAGGACAGATTAGTTCTGAATAATCTAGACATTGCCATCAGAGGGCAATAGAGGGCAGAAAGAGAAAGGCATGCTTTCATTTTGTTTGCATGATCTATGATCCTTCTTTGTTAATTTCCTTCTTAAATTTTAAGGGTGGAACAGGGAGGGGAGAAAGTTACTGTTAAAACTTGATAGGGGCCGGGTGCCATGGCTCAAACCTATAATCCCACCACTTTGGGAGGCTGAGGCAGGCTCAGGAGATCCAGGCTACCCTGGCTAACACGGTGAAATGCCATCTCTACTAAAAATGCAAAGAATTAGCCGGGCGTGGTGGCACGCTCCTGTAAGGAGCAACCTTAGCAACCTCCAGCTGCTAAGGAGGCTGAGGCAGGAGAATTGCTTGAACCTGGGAGGAGGAGGTTGCAGTGAACCGAGATTTCGCCACTGCACTCCAGCCTGAGCAACACAGAGAGACTCCATCTCAAAAATAAATAAATAAATAAATAAAACAAAAATAAATAAAAAAACTTGATAGGTCCCTTTCACTGTTCCCTCCCCCAAAGAGTGGATTTTCTTGGACTATTGTATTAACCTCCCTTAGACACTTGAATTCCCCCGTATCGCCCCTTTCAGTGTATCTTCAACATAATGATCAGAGTGACCTTGTTAAAATGTAAGTCAAATCATTCCAGTTCTCTGCTCAGAACTCTCTAATAATCTCCCATCTCACTTAGAGTAAAAGTCAAAGTCCTTACAATGGCCTACAAGGTCCCAAACAGTCTGAACTCATTATCGCTCTGACCTGTCTCCTCCTTCGTCCTTCACTCCAGTCACACTAACTTTATTGCTGTTCCTCAAACATTGCAAGGACTCTTTACCTCAGGGCCTTTGCATCTGCTGTTCCTCTGCCTAGAATGCTATTCCACAAGACATTTCCTTGGTTCCCATCCTCTCCTCTTTAGAGCTTTATTCACATGTCACCTTCTCAGTGAAGCCTTTCTTGATCATTCTACCTAAAGTTAATCCCTAATACTATTATTTTGTTTTACTTTTCTCCATGCAGTTATTACCCTCTAACCTACTATATACACTATATTGATTACTTACTTTATAGACATCTATCTCTTCCTTCCAGAATGTAAGAAACTATGTCATCACTTCTCTTTACTCTTTCATTTTCAGAACATAGAACAATGCCCAATTCATTGAGGTACTCAATATATATGTGTTGAATAAAGTAATGACCTAATGACTTCAACAAATATTTTAAAAATCCATATCATGTGTCTTATAGTCCATCTGGTGTTGCTATAACAGAATATATAGGATTGGGTAATTTATGAAGAACAGAAATTTATTTCTCACATCTCTGGATGTTTAAAAATTCAAGAGCAAGGTGCCAGTAGGTTTGGTGTCTGGTAAAGTCCCACATCCAAGATGGTGCCTTGAAGGCTGCATCCTCCAGAGGATAGGAACATTGTTCCTCACATGGCAGAAGAGTGGAAGGGGGTGAACCCACTCCCAAAAGCCCTTTTTATTATGGCATTAATTCATTCCTGAAGGCTCCATCCTCACGGCCTTAATACCTCCTCTTAGTTCCCACCTCCCAATACTATTGCATTGGTGATTACATCTCCAACACATGAGTTTTGGAGGAGGCAATTACTCAAATCATATCATCAAGTACATAGAACTGTTACTAGCAATAAGTGCTTTATATAAAACCCTGCTTTTATTGATTTGTGTTTCCTTGCCTCATGGACTTTGTGAAATAACAGTCAAGGATGTCACATGGAAATCCACATAATTGTCTATGTCAGTGGTTCTCAAAGTGTAGTCTCCAAACTAACAGCATCGGCATCACATGGGAACTTGTTTTAGATGCATATTCTTGGACTCCCATCTCAGATCTGTTGAATTGAAAACTGTATTTTAATGATAAGCTGTATAGGTGAGTCTGATGCATGCCAACACTTGAGACCCATTGAGGTACATTGTAAGCTTATTAGGTTGACAATGTCAGTTAAACTTTTAATGCATTTGTTTTCATATTAGAGATTTCAAGTTTTCCTTGAATAACATAAGTTTGAAAATACTCTGACCTTAATAAATGTTAAGTGAGTTTTATTTCTAGAGACATTATACCTTCTCTTTCCTTTCATGCCCATGGCCACTCTCCCAGGCCAGGTCCTAAAATCATGTACCTGGGTTATCACAACGGCCTCCTAACTAGTCTCCATGAACTAACTAGTCTTCTAACTACTCTGTAAGTACAAATACACTTCCTTGACTATATAATGAATTTTTGTACATTTTTATTTCTCAAGAAAATTCATCATATAATTGAAAAGTACATTAAATATAGGGCATTTTCTTACTTCCCAAAAGATTACTTTTATACCAAAGATCTATTTTATAATAGAGGAAGTAAGATATTTTTCTACATTGATTTGCTTCAACATACATTGAACTGGCCTTTCTCTGCCCTCTTACAGCCCTATTTTTCTCATACTGCAGGCATCTGAACGAGAAAAATGTACGTTAATCAATCTGGCTAGTTTTAAAGAAGGCCTCAATTATGAAATGATTCATTGCATAAACTTGAACTAAAAGTAGTCACATGCTTAGAGTTAATATTCTTTTCATTAAAAAAGTTTTCATCCACTTACTTTCAGCTTCAATTGGAGTTTTTGCTTATGCACAGCAGATTCTCACCAGCATCTTCAGTGGCTCTCTCTGAGCCCATTTCTGTAGTTCATGAATCACTGCCCATGAAGCATAATGGAGTGCACAGAGGAGAATTCACGCAGTGTGAACCCTCTCTACGTGCTACAGCTCTTTTTCCCCTTCTACCTCTCTGCCTTTTACAATTTATTACCTTTTCTTACTTTGCTGCTCAGAGGAATGCAGGTTTTTTTCTCTGAGAGGAGTTCTTTATGATCACTCTAAATTGGATGTAGTGCACAGCAGCTAGGTCATTGTAATACAGTTTCTAGGATTCATCAGGAGGTCTAAGTGGAGGCAGAGCACTCCAGCACATCCATGCTGATTGCTGGTGGTCTTTTTTCTTTCCTTCTCAACTTTAGCTTTTCCCTTGGTTCTACAGACCTTCTTTGGGGTTCTCATTAGTTAGCCTGAGCTGCCACAAACACTGGTGGTCATGGGATAGCAGTGAAATAAACACACCTCCCTGTGTGTCTAAATGATAGTATACTGCAAGAAAAGTTTCCAAATAAAGTTCACATGAACTTAATATTTGGCAGCCAGCCCTAGCTATACATTAGACTCATCAATTAAATTTGACCCTCTGAAAGTGGAGTACGCACACCTCTGTTTCAGATCTCCCTGGGTAATTTGCTAATGAGTAGTCAGGGCTGAGAAACACTGACTACTACCAGAACTACCAGAACTACTACCAGAAGCTACCAGAACACAGGCCATTCTACTTGTGTAGGAGATTGGTGAGCAAGCCTATTACTGCATTTTTTTTTTTTACCTGAACAAGCCTAACCAGCTAATAATAGACCCAATTTTTATCTGCCTTATGAGTCTCTCATTTAAATTCTGTTTGCAAGAAAGTTTTACATATGTCACTTGAAAAGCTGAAATAATACCATGTAGCTGATTTCGTAGAAAACAAGGGAAGAATATAGCCAAATAGGGAACAACACTATTGTGTCAGGGATTGACAAGGAAAGCATCCTCATTGTGAACCTAAGTGTTTGAGTGAGAAAAGGGGACTCATTCCCATTGAACCCTGCAGGGATGTGATACAACCCACAGCATAAATGAATTCACTGTAAAGTTAAGTGCTTTACGATGGAATTTTACTACATTTCCCACATTTCACATTTAGAATATATTCTTTCTATCTGTTTTTTTGTTTTGTTTTGTTTTGTTTTAGAGACGGGGTCTCACCCTGTCAATCAGGCTGGAGTGCAATGGCACAATCTCGGCTCACTGCAACCTCTGCCTCCCCAGTTCAAGCGATTCTCCTGCCTCAGCCTCCCGAGTAGCTGGGACTACAGGCTCGCGCCACTACGTCCAGCTAATTTTTGTATTTTTAGTAGAGATGTGGTTTCACCATGTTGGCCAGGATGGTATCCATCTCCTGACCTCATGATCTACCCTCCTCAGCCTCCGAAAGTGCTGGGATTACAGGCGTAAGCCATCACACCTGGCTACCCTTTCCATCTTTTATGCCTAAATTTAGACCACTGAAAGGATTCATTAAAATCCAATTTAATTAAGATATTTAAAAAACACACATTGTAAAATATAGTTTTTCAAGGTGTGCTTTTTATAAATATAAGACTATTACACAATACTATAGTTTAAATGAATGAAACATTAATTTGATTTATATCTATTCCTTTTAATTACCATTCACAATATTGAGATAGAAGCAGAGAATGGAAGGCACTATCTTAATGAACTGTATTGATTTTTTAAATGTGACCATTGTAAACAAAGCAATTCCAAGCCAGCCCTACAAAATTTCTTATTTTTATTCAAAAATTTTTAAAAAATTGAAATTCACCTGCCATAACTCTCACCAAAGAAAAGAGACACCTCAGTATGGCAAAGAAACAAGGAGCTTTTCATACAACTATAGTTTTATAAGCTTTTAAAATATTTCCTATAACTTTTAGCATAGTATTGATAATTAAGTCACTTGATAAAATAATTTTCCATTTGACATAAGCATTCTAGCATCATAGAGTATACATAAAGTAATACAGAAAATGAATTCTCATTTAATATTCATTTACCTGAGTTTCAGGATGGCAAAGGGTGCCCAGAAATACATGGAAGAATTTTAAAACTTAGAACAATTTAGTAACAGTTGATTAAACAACCATTACTCACAAATACTGGGCCAGGCTCTTGGAGGAAGAGGGCTCACCTTTTTTTTTTTTTTGACGTTTTTGTGTGAGGGGCAGCCCCGCTCCCCCCCCCGGGGTGGAGTGCAGTGGCCGGATCTCAGCTCACTGCAAGCTCCGCCTCCCGGGTTCACACCATTCTCCTGCCTCAGCCTCCCGAGTAGCTGGGACTACAGGCACCCGCCACCACGCCCGGCTAATTTTTTGTATTTTTAGTAGAGACCAGATTTCACCATGTTAGCCAGGATGGTCTCAGTCTCCTGACCTCGTGATCCACCGGCCTCGGCCTCCCAAAGTGCTGGGATTACAGGCGTGAGCCACCGCGCCCAGCGGAGGGCTCCTCTTCTTAATCCACTGACATCTAATAGAAACTCATAAAGTATTGATGAATTAAAGAATAAATATAAAACAATACTCTGTCCTTTAGAAACTAACATGGCGGGGCGGGGGGCAAAAACATAGATATCTGTAAAATAGGAAAGAATTATGGAGGATTCTTTAATACAGGTGTCAACTAGTAGAGACATAATGAATATAATTACTGCAGCAGTGTGAAACTATTATTCTAGGCGGAAAGGAACCTGGAAACGCTCCTTGTGTTAGGTGATATTTGAACTAGGTCTTAAAAAGTATAGCAGAACTTCAGAGTAGACATTGTGAAGTGGGAAAGGACATTCCAGGGGGAAGGAAATGACTTGTATAAGAAATGAAGAAGATTTATTAGAGGAAGTAGAAGGCTTTGGTGGAATGTGTGAAGACATGGCCACTGTCATGGGCCCAAATTGTGAAGGGCTTTCAGGGAGAGGCTAAAATCATTCTCTGTGTAGTGTGAAGTTCTCAAGGCTTTTCAGAACTGCGGCATAGTTCTATTTCAGAAAAGTTATTTCAAAGGCAGTGTTCAGAACAACTTCGAGAAGGTAGAAGCTATAAGTAGAACGTCTGGGAGGTTGTGTAGTGGTACACACAAGAGTTGAGATGAACCTAAACCAAGGAAAAGAATGGATAAGCTCAATTTGGAACATATCTTAGTGTCAAAACAGCAGATTCTGAAGATCGGTTGTATGTAAGAGAGGAGGGAGAGGGAAAATTTTCATTTTAGAGCAGCTAGGAATAAGTCTATTTTATAAAATACATAGTTTTAGAATGTTTAAAAGCAAAATGATGCTGGAGGGTTCTGGTGCAAATTTTGAAGAGAAATATTTTCCAAATAGCTATATTGCTTAACACTTGGGAAAAGATTGACAAAATAAAGAACTAAGTGTGAAAGTATTGGGAGAAGAAGGCAAGTTAAAAAGCTGAAAGCCTCAGGAAGGTACAGAAATGGCAAATGCTAAGAGAAAACACGGTATTAAAATGTGAGTGGTGTCTTAGAGATCTGAGTCAGGAACTGTAAGAAAGTGGTGAGCAGAAGTTAGAATGAATGCATATGAGAAAGCATAGACTAGGTAAGTTACCCCCTTACAAGTAAATGGAAAAGTGAAAGAGTAAAGGAAAGCAAGAAATGTGGCCATCGTGAAGAACTGACCTAAAACAGTAACAGTGATTCAAAAGGATAGGGAGGATAAATACTGAGTGTGAAGAGGCTGAATAGCATTAACGTGGTAATGATGAGTTGTCAACTTGTCACTCTATTATTAAAATAAAATTCTATCAACAGAAACATTGTAAAGAATAGATAGATATGAGGTAGAATTGTTTGCTCTAAGACATAAAACAAGAACAGGCTTTTTTCCTTAATAAAAATTATGGTTTATCTGATATACCATGCTCCATCAGCTTTGCTATCACTGATCTGTTGATCATACTCAAGTCAGCACTAGAAACCCTTTAACTTCCAGACTGCATTCCCAGAAGGTTGCAGTGCCAGGCTTTGGGGATTAGAAAGCAGGCTTGAACTGGAATGAAAGGAACATGCACTGATGAGGAAACCTGAACTGCCCTTGAACTTCTCCTGGAGCCCACTCATTCTAGACTGAATCTCAGTTTTAAATCATGTAGAGCTCCATTTAAAACAGCAACAGTGACA
Source organism: Papio anubis (assembly GCF_008728515.1). Taxonomy (NCBI): domain Eukaryota; kingdom Metazoa; phylum Chordata; class Mammalia; order Primates; family Cercopithecidae; genus Papio; species Papio anubis. The sequence continues at coordinate 164,466,312 of NC_044976.1, forward strand.
GCAGGCAACCACTTAGAATTCAGTGTATTCAGTGGGTTTTCAATAGTTTAGGAAGTTTCTATCTAGTGATTGATTCCTGTCAAGAACTTGGCCGTTTTCATAAATAATTGTATGAAAAATAAAATGTCACCTCTGCTTCTGCCACTTAGAGAGAGCTAATTACACCATCTGCGATTCAGATATGATCACACTTACCAGAATAATCGCGGGGACAGATACAAGTATATCTTCCTATTTCATTGAGGCACGTAGCCTCGTTCTTGCAGGGATCTGAAGCACATTCATCCACTTCCAAGTCGCAGTGTCTGCCTTGATATCCTGGGACACAGAAGCAGGAGTAGCCATCAATTCCATCCTGGCACACGGCCCCATTTTGGCAAGGGCTGGAAGCACACTCATCGTGATCTATCTCACAGAATCTTCCAGCATATCCAGCAGGGCAGATGCAGACAGGATAAATAGGGTCCTGATGGCAAATACCTCCATGTTGGCAGGAGTTCTTGCCACAGGAACCAATGGTAGTTTCACAGATTGTCCCACTGTACCCAGGAGGACATTTGCACAGAAAGCTCCTTTCGCCTGGGGTGTTCACACAAGTGGCACTTCCTTGACAGGGATTGGAGAAGCAAGGGTCTTTCACATCGTCACAGTCTTTGTCCACATTATTGGCTGTGCCTGAACAAGAACAATCATTGTCTTTTGAAAAACCTTTACATGTAGAATTGTTTTGGCAAGAATTTGAGAGGCACCTGGTGTTGTTTTTATTGCAAAAGGAATCTGCAAGGAAATAAAAAAAGCACGATTAAATTTATAAATAATTGAGGACAGAGTTAAAAATCTTTCATTGTGACCTTTGTGCTGCCTCAACCAAACTCATTAATAAAATACATAGTTGGCTGCATCCTAATGAAAAAACTATGTCATATTCATTATTATACCTAGCACATTGTATGTACTTCCAGTGAGCAATGCAATAATTTTCATAGTGATAATACCTTCAGAGCAAGACTTAAATGGACACAGAAAAAAGTTATAGAATTATTTTAATTATAATTGAAATTTAGTTCCCAGAGAAATTACCATAGGGAATTTTGTTTCCTGCTTTAACAGAAGACTTACATACAGGATAGTAAATTTTACTGGATGTAGAGTTTAATTGCTATTTTCAGACCAAATTATATAGGCTGCAAAATTGTTTCCTTGCAGTAAAGTTTGCCATCTACTGGCTATTACAAGAAATTCTACCACAGTGAGTTTCAGACTTTTTGTTTTCCCTCTTTTCCTTTCTTTTTTCTTTTTAAGAGCAACAGAACTCCTTCAAGGAAAATGTCATGAGGAAAATGTCAAGTGTACACAATTGGAAAGTAGATCTGCTCAGAAGAAGCAGGGGAAGGTCCCTTGCAGCCCAGTCAGACCAGTCTCCTGCCTCCCCTAGAGACACCTCCAAAGAGCTGGGGTTTGAGACCAGCAATTTGAAAACCTCTGCACAAGAGACAAGAAAATATTTTATATAGTTACTATAAGCAATTATTTCTATATTTGTATTAAGTATTTCTAGTGCTAAAATAAAGTTTTTTTGTCTGCTGAGAAGTAAAAAGAAGTTTGGCCAGTTTTAAAGAAGATGAAAACCCAAATAATAGTAAATATATTTCTTTTGTTTGTGTGTATGCATCTGTGTGTGTATTTTCTAATAATTAAATTGACTTGGAAAACAGCCACATTGGTAATTTAGCTTCATTATGAGACCGAGTATGTTTATTTAGAACAATGAAACAGTGCAAGGTGCAAGACTTTCAGGGAAGAGCATGTTAATTTCTCTATTTTAAGTAATATTTATTTAATTTTCTGTATCAAGGACAAAGGAATAAATATTACTTAAAATAGAGAAATTAACATGCTCTTCCCTGAAAGTCTTGCACCTTGCACTTTTCTATGAAACAGGTAATTCTGTAATTTAAAATCATCAATCAAGGATCTGAAAGTTGTATTCAGTGGATTTTATTATCAATCTTTTCATTGACTTTTCTATTTAGCAATCATAGGAGATTTACCAGTGAGCCAGGATAGTGCAGTGGAAAGGGGCAACAGATGGGTACCAGGCCTGCTCTGCCTCTCCCAGCCTCGGTTTCTCGTGTTTGATAAATGCTAGCTCTTACTTTTATAAGATGTTGAGAAATAGTTTTGAGTTCTTGATAAAAATTTACTGAACAAGTGCAAAACATAGCAATAAAAATAACTAAAAAGGTACAAGTCACTATTTTCACTGAAGGAATTTTATTTTAAGAAAGAAAAATGTGCAATTTTCTGTATTTTAGTAGAGATGGAGGTTTCACCATGTTGCCCCCAGGGTGGTCTCGAACTCCTGAGCTCAGGCAATCTGCCCGCCTCAGCCACCCAGGCCTCCCAAAGTGCTAGGATTACAGGCTTGAGCCACAGTCCCTGGCCTCTATAAATTTCGAGTACCATTTAAATGCTTGGCTCAGCAAAATGCTAGCTATGAAATTAGAGTTGTGATTACGACTTAGTTGTTCAGGGGATCTACTGTATCTTTACATTGTGCTCCATATCTATTAATTTATAACAAGTGCTCAGTATACATTTCTTGAGTATTAACTGTCAAAGCCATCGTTCTTACCTTAATGGTTTCTTTATGTAAAACTATGCATATGTATATGCGCACATATATATATTTAAATGTATGATTATTGATCCTTGATCTTTTTCAAAATTCTATTTAAATATCCTCTTATCATCAGTATGCTCAGTCTTTTCTTAAGATTTACTAACTTATTTCTCTTCCTAGCTCTCTAATTATATCTGTCTCTAGATCTCATTTTAACGATATTAACATCAAGAGTTAAATGTATCCTTTGTCAGCAGAAGGAAAGGAAGGAGGCGTAGATAGAACTCCTATTATTGCTCATATCTGGGTTAAAATAGTAATTTTTAATATGCCTCGTATTTAGCTAAACACTCCTCAACGTATCCTCGCTAATATATATAAAGTTATTCGGGAATTTCTTCATTGTTTTGGAACATGTATATTTCTGGTGTTTTTTTTCCTCAAACTGTTGAGACAGACAGGGACTTGTGGAAGTTGCTGCTAGGGATAGGAAGAGAATATGTCACCTGTGGTATGGAGTAATTTTTTTTCAATATACATGGTTGGCATTACTTGAAAAAAATCGAGTAATTTTCTAAACATGTGAAGGCACAGTTTTTACATTTTAATTCTATAGTTATCTATATTTAGCCTATGTTTACCTAAATAATCAGAGCAGAATAGAGGAACTGTGAACACAAAATTTGATATTTCCAAAAAACCGAATGAATGGTGTCTTATATTGTTTCACCTAGAAGACCGACGATTTAATAAATATTTGCTATGCTTTGCTAATGAAATGTAATCAGAATGAAATAGGAGGTATAAACAATGCTACTAGAGACAGAACTGTCAAAATTTCCAGGTCTAAGAATGATAATTTATGAGAATAAAGTGGCTTGCTGAATTCTCTTTAGCCTGGCTTTCTGCAGAGAATGAAATTTAGTTCCAGGATTGGGGTGTGCAGGGAGGCAGTGCAGGAGCGGTATATCTTTAATCAGCACATAGCCAGAATGGCTTGCACATGGTAAGACAGTCAATAGAAATTTGTTGAATAATGAATGAGTGAGCAAGGAAACCTGAATTCTCATTTAAGCCTTACTGTGAAATTCTTACTTTGACCTCTTTTGATAAAATCAAGCAGAACAAATCATCAGTTAAATCACTTACTTTGATGTACAGTGTGATAGAATCCACATGGAGCAGTTAAAATAAGAAGTAGATAGGCTCCTTTAAGACCATTTTTCCTTTGTATTCCTACGGTATATGTGATCTTAAATACTAAATTGAGGCCAATTTAATATAGTCAGAAGAGGACATATTTATGGTAGACAGAGATTTAAATTTTGATTCTAGTATTTACCATCCCTGTGACTTTAAGAAAAAACATTGTCACTGAGCCTCAGTGTCCTGATTACTAAAGAAAATGATGTGGAGCCATATATATAGTGGATAAGCACATGAAGTTTGGTGCCTGGGTTTAAATCCTGGCTCTGCCACGTACTAAGTCTATGAGTTTTATCAAGATAATATCCCTGTGCCTCAGTTTCCATTTTTGTAAAAATGGCACCTATCTCATAGAGTTGTTATAAAGGGTTAAATTAATGAACATAAAATGCCTAACAGGGCTTGGCACAGAGTCAGCATTATCAATCATCATTGTTGTTTTCATTACTATTAGGAATAAAAGAGATAACATACATAAAGTTCCTTATAAGAATCAAGCATAAAGTAGTTTTTTAAAAAACATTACTTGCTTTTTCTTTCAATGCAGGGTCCAAAGTACATATATCTTGTTACTTGTCTATTGACTAGCAGAGTACCACGTACATAGTTGGTGCTTAGTAAATGCATATTTAACGAATGAATAAATTCAAGAAAATGAAACTATATCATATTGGAAAAAGAGTTTTGGGCGTTCTAAGAAATGCAAGTTTATCACCAGCACACGTTCTCTGAGAATCATACCCAATAATCTGGGCAGGTTTCCATCATCATCAACCACAATTAATACTCATGCAAACTCCTTGAAACACGACTTTCTTACTCCAGGTGAGAAGATTGGTTTTGGCCAAAATTCATTGGCATCACCTGTATCTCAATATCCCTATTCTACTACTAGCTCCTCTTTAGAAGGCCAGTGGCCTCAGTGGGAAAGTTTTCCGTTAACATATTTTAAATCCCCTGTATCTGATAGGCACATTGCTATTTGCTTTTATATATAATTTCTGATCATTAGCATCATCACAGATGAAATCCAGTCCTGCCGGTTCAAAGGTTTCTTTCTCTCTCAAAGCATCCCCATGAGAATCAGAGCTTGTGGGTCCTCCTTTACACAGCCTACACACCTAAGCACAGGGTCTGGCTTGGATCAGGTCTTGGGCATTAGGGTTAGGTAGGGTAAGGGACCAAATGCACGTGCCTCAGGCTGCAATCATACACATTTACCTCATAGAAGATGCCCTGCCCTTTGTCATCCTTAGAACATGACTAAATGATGTAAGTTGTGAAGGTCATTTTTACTAACTGTCAATCATGAAAAATTTTAATGAGAATCTAATTATATTCCTTTGACATTACATTTATTTAAAGCTAATCAGGCCTGAAATCACTGACCTTATTATAATCTATGTATATTTTAATAACCACAGGCTTTTGAATGACCCCTTTTACTATGGAATAGACTTATATTTTACTAGTTTCTTTGCCCGTAGCAAATTGAAATTCTCACAGTAAAGCTAAAAATGTTCTGAACAAAGAGGAAAAAGTTTTTTCCCGCTCCATAAAGCCATGTTTTGAAGAACCGATCAATGATCAACAGATATAATTTCAATGTCAATTGTACAATGATAGTGCAGGAAAATTTAGCTACACAACACTTTTGTTCTAAAAGCAGATCCAAAAGTTTTAATATCTCTACTAGAGACTTATCAGTGTGCTAAGTTTTATTATATACAATGTTAAAAAAATAAGTGACATTTGTAAAATAAATGAAAACAGCCCTTCGAACCCTAGTTCATTCCATTGTACATCAAAATAGTATTGGTACTCAATATAAGAATGAAAATGATTAGAATAATCTAATTTTTCAATGTTATTTTTGATATTATAAAAATATCTCCAATTTATTGGTTCCTTTCATAAGTTTTGTGTTTCATTTAATCCCTATAGAAAAATTATGGGATTGGAGGTATTACATCCATTTTATAAATATGGAATTGAGTTTCAGGAATGTCAAATAACTTCCCCAAGGTTGTGCATCTAATATGTGCTAGGTCAGGATGCCCAGAGTTTAAAACATTTATGTGAAAAAAATCCAAATGAAAAGACAGAGTCATAAAAAGAAACATCTAAAACATTATCTAGATCGGTATTTTCTAAACATTAATGTTCATATGAACTGCTGAGGATCTTGTTAACCTTGCAGATTCAGGGGGAGTGGGGCCTCAGACTTGGCATTTCTGATAAGCTCCTAAGTAATACCGATGCTGTTGGTCCACATACTACACTTAAATAGCAAGCATCTATACCAGTGCTGTCTAATGGAAGTATAATGTGAGCTACATATGGAATGTTAAGTCTTCCGTAACCATGTTAACAACGAAAAACAAACAGGTAAATCAATTTTAAATATTTAACCAAATATGTATAAAGCACTCTATTTCAATATGTAATTTGTATAAAAATTATTATTATTATTATGTGAGACAGAGTCTCACTCTGTCACCCAGGCTGGAGTGCAGTGGCACGATCTCGGCTCACTGCAACCTCTGCCTCCTGGGTTCAAGGTATTCTCATGCCTCAGCCTCCCAAGTAGCTGGGATTCCAGGGATGTGCCACCCTGCCCAGCTAATTTTTTCTATTTTTAGTAGAGATGGGGCTTGTCTCGAACTCCTGGCTTCAAGTGATCTGTCTGCCTCAGCCCGGCAACGTGCTAGGATTACAGGCGTGAGCCACCGTACCTGGCCAGTGTAAAAATTATTAATGAAATATTTACACTTTTTAACATTAAGCCTTTGAAATACTCTGTGTATTTTACACTTCTAGCACACTTAACTCTAGTCACTTTTCAAGTGCTCAGAAGCCTTATGTGATTAATGGCTACTGTATTGGATAGTGCAGCGCTCAACAGTTCTCTCACATTTTTGTAGAGAACTAAAGTCTAGAAAAATAATGTGTGGTTATGAGTAAGACATTATTCCTCCAGAATTTAAATTATCTTCTTTATGACATTCTTCTCATAGTAGCCATGAATAAAAATATCTTGAAATACTTGCTGATAGTTTAACTGTGATATATATTGAAATTGTTAGAAGTCCAATGCAAGGCATGCTTTTCCCATTAATCCTCTTCATATTTTTACATGCTCCTTGAGCTCCTGGCCTGAGCAGCCACAGAATTTATTATTGTTAAGACACAATTTAATACTTATCTATATGCATCCTAAAGTGTTCTTCATGCCATATATGAAGACTTGTCCTTACAATTAGCAAACAAACTCCTTAAGTTCAGGAACTGTAACATATGCTTTTCAGTATGCCTGTATGTATGAGGTATGTATTTGGTTTTGATAACATTTTGAATACCACCTTCTAATAGTAAAATAAATATATGATGATTGCATGCTTTGCTGATTCATTGGTTTTATCCCAGGGAAATTTGTTTCACTCACTCTATGGCTCACTATGCTTGAACAAAGAGAGAATGATTTGTTTCTGTCAGGTGACTTGAAGTTGTGGATCAAATTTGGGGAAAACCCAGGTTACTGTGGTTACTGGATAACTTGGAAGTCATCATGAATATATTTTTTATTTTCTTTTTATTCAGCTAAAAGCCCCATGGCAATGAGCGCAACAACTACGATGTCATTGTGCCTTTGGTCTGGATAAGATTTTTCAAGAGTTTGTGAATGGCTCCTTGCCCAGCGTGTTCTGGCACATGCTGTTCTGAGCAGGGCCTTGGTGAATACAGACATGCCTCAGCTCATGTGCACAGCCCCATGGCACACATAGAGAATGGGTCTTGATCTCCCAGGGATCCATTTGGCAAACTCTACCCCAGAAGGCTATGGCAAGTGATATGTAATGAATTCTGAGGCTTCATTGCAGAGCACAAAACACCAGGGAAATAAGAAAGCTTGTACTGTTTAAAATCAGAGGGAAGGAGATGCGTGGTTCCTGACATCCTTCTGAGAGTTGAAAGAGAATATCTGATATTTTAAATTGACAGTTTAACTGAATAGAAAAGAACAAAAGTATAAGGGTAGTTCCTATTGTAGAAAATACCTGAGACATCATACCTTAAATGAAATCATTCTTGCACATATATGGCCATTTCAAATCAATTAATTTAATTAATAGTTTAATAAGAATGTTTTACTTGATATGATAATTTAGTTTTAAAAATAAATCCCATATACTACTCAACATTGTATATCTCTATAGTATACAGAACAGAATAGATAATTAACAACTCACTATTAAACTCAACCAAGCAAGCTTGATCTCCATCTTCCTCTGTTTAACTACTTAACTAAATTTAAGCCTTCCATCTTTCTTTCTCTTGAAAAATTATATCCTGCCTTCCACCATCTACTCCTGTACCATATCCCTGTCATAAATTCCCCTTGGTCTTTCACTTTTAAGGGCTCTTGAAGGATGCTTGTGTACAAAAGGGAGGTCTTTGCTTTTTTCTATGTCAGTTTTTATGATACTAAAATTTAATAAATTCAAAAAAATTACTAAACTTCTCCATGTAACACCTAGTGAATTATAAGTCAAATAGGGACCGTGTCTATTCTGGGGCACACTGAATAGCCTAATAAAGGATGAGTATTCAGACTCCATTAGTTACAGTAAGAAAAGCTCCACCTGTCAGGGAGCCCAACAGGTGAAATAATAGTGTACATGAAGTATTAGTAAAGCAAGAACCCTTGAGTGATCTATATCAGAGTGAACACACTTTTTCATGAGGACTATTTACGGTTTTCCAATTTTTGGTGAATACTATAAAGTACATATCTTTAAGACTATTTCAATTTCCTGTGTAGAAATAAAGTAAGGATGCTATCAATTATTTCCTGAAGTAAAGGAGCCTAAGAGCTGATCGGCTAAGGCCGGGTCTTTATAGAATAATTAACCATTTAATCTTTACAAAATAAAAGCAAGATTTTAAGTCTTTCATCAAATAAGCCAACTAATATTCATCCTCCAAGAGGATGCTAATCCTGTGGGATAAAAGGGGTTAAGAGGTCCTTAAAGAATCTGTTTACCTCAGGTCTATTTCTAAAGCACCCTATCATGTTGTTATAGAAACCATTTGCGGCTAAAAATCTCCCATCATGATTATTGCTATAGTAACCACCAAAAGACAAGAAGCCAGTTTTTCATCCATTTGCCATCATCTCCCCCTGCCCAAGATAGTTTTGTTTCTAAATCCTCCTATGTTGCTGGAAACACAGGGGAAAAAAGAGTAAACAAATTAAATGGGTGACAAAAAAAGAAAGAGAGAAATGATGACACATTACAAGCAATAAACTGATCCTAAACATTTTGTTTACATTCAGAGAGAAAACAAATTGTAATTACATAGACAAACTAGTTTTTAAATTGGCGACCAAATCTCTGTATTTCCATTGTTTGAACTCATATGTATTAATAAAGTATATTTTCAAATAGGAGAATATTTTAAAAACATTCTCCCCCCCTTTTTTTTTTGAGATGGAGTCTCTGTCACCCAGGCTGGGGTGCAGTGGCGTGATCTCAGCTCACTGAAACCTCCACCTCCCAGGTTCAGGCAATTCTCCTGCCTCAGTCTCCCAAGTAGCTGGGACTACAGGCACCTGCCACCACGCTTGGCTAATTTTTTTTGTATGTTTAGTAGAGACAGGGTTTCACTATGTTGGCCAGGCTGCTCTTGAACTCCTGACCTCGTGATCTGCCCACCTCAGCCTCCCAAAATTATCCCATTTTTAAAGCCATCATTAAGCATTTTAGAGAATTTTACCTTTGTTTAATATTGTCTCTTTTAGTGTAAATTAAGGTGATTTTCCTATAATCATTTATTAGAAGATATTATCAGGTCCTAATACAGTCTCATATTTAAAAAGTCAACTTTTGATTATCATTTGCTTATAATGAGAACATTCAAAAACTTCTCTTTGAAGCATATAATACATTGTTGTTAACTCTAGTCATCCTCCTTTTCAACAGAACACCAGAACTTATCCTCCTGTTTAACTGTAACTTTGCACCCATTGGCCAATCTCTCCTATCCCCCCTGTTCCTTAACCTCCCCATCTTCTGGCAAGTACTATACCACTGTCTACTTCCATGAGAACTACTTTTTAGATTCCACATGTGAGTGAAATCATGAGCTATCTGTCTTCCCGTGCCTGATTTATTTTACTTAACATAATGTCGTCCAGGTTCATCCATGTTGCTGGAAATGACAGCATTTTATTGTTTTATGACTGAATAATATTCCCTTGTGATAGCACTTTTTAAATCCATTTATCCATTGATGAGCACTTAGGTTGATTCCATTTTGGTTATTGTGAATGGTACTACAGTAAACATAGGAGTGCAGATATCTCTTCAAAGTATCTACTTCATTTCCTTTGGATATATACATAGTAGTGGGATTGCTGGATCATATGGTAGTTCTATTTTTATTTTTTGAGGAAACTCCAAACTATTAATATTTTCCAAAATGACTGTACTCATTTATATTCCCACCAGCAGAGCGCAAAGTTTCTCTTTTTTCCATATCCTCACCAACACTTGTTATCTTTTGATTTTTTGACAGTAGTCATTCTAATTGGAATGAGGTGAAAATTTCTGTCATCTTGATTTGCCTTTCCCTGATGATTTCTGATGTTGAACATCTTTTTTTCATATATCTATTGGCCATTTGTATGTCTTTTTTTTGGAAAATATCTACTCAAGTCTTTTGCTCAGTTTTTGATGGGTTTAACTTTTGTTGTTGGTGTTGAGCTTCTTATATATTTTGGATATTAACCCCTTAATAGACATATAGTTTTCAAATATTTTCTCTCATTCTATAGGTTGCCTCTTTGCCCTATTGATTATTCCTTTTGCTGTGCAGAAGCTTTTTAGTTTGATGGAATCCTATTTGTCTATATTTGCTTTTGTTGCTTGGACTTTTGAGGTTTTATTTGAAAAAAAAAAAATCCTTACCTAGACCAATGTCACAGAGCTTTTCCCCTATGTTTTCTTTTAGTAGTTTCATTTCAGGTCTTATGTTTAAGTCTTTAATCAATTTTGAGTTGATTTTTGTAGATGGTGAGAGATAGGAGTCTAGTTTCATTGTTCTGCATGTGGATATGCAGTTTACCCAGTTCCATTTATTGAAAAGGCTGTCCTTTCCCCATTGTCTATACTTGGCACTGTTGTCAAAAATCAGTGGGTCGTAGATGCAGGGATTTAGTTCTGGGTTCTCTATTCAGTTCATTAGTCTAGGTGTCTATTTTTATGCCATTTACCATGCTGTTTTGGTTACTCTAGCCTTTTGGTATATTTTGAAGTCAGGTCATGTGATGTTTCCAACCTTGTTATTTTTGCTCAAGATTGCTTTGGTAATTTGGGGCCTTTTGCGGTTGCACACAAATTTTAGGATTTTTTTTTTTTCTCATTTTGGGAAGATTGTCGTTGGTTCTCTTTTTGGTTGTTTGTTTTTTATTTTTTTTGTTTTGTTTTGTTTGTTTTTTTGAGGAGGAGTCTCACTCTGTCGCCCAGGCTGGAGTGCAAAGGCGTGATCTCGGCTCACTGCAACCTCCGCCTCCCAGGTTCAAGTGACTGCCCTGCCTCTGCCTCCCCAGTGGCTGGGATTACAGGTGCCTGCCACCATACCAAGCTAATTTTTGTATTTTTAGTAGAAATGGGGTTTCACCATGTTGGTCAGGCTGGTCTCGAACTCCTGACCTCAGGTGATTCACCCACCTCAGCCTCCCAAAGTGCTGGGATTACAGGCGTGAGCCACCGCGCCCCACCTGTCATTGGTAATTTGATAGAGATGGCACTGAATCTGTAGCTGCAGAGGTGTACATTGGGTTGTATGGACATTTTAACAGTATTATTTCTTCTGATCCATGAACATGAGATATATGTGTCTTCTTCAGTTTCCTTAATGTTTTTTAGTTTTCATTGAAGAGATCTTTCACCTCCTTTGTTAAATTTATTACTAGGCATTCTGGGATTTTTTTTTCTTTTTTGTAGCTATTGTCAGTGAAATTGCTTTCTTGCTTTCTTTTCAGACAATTCACTATTGATGTATAGAAACATCACTGATTTTTGTACGTTGATTTTACATCTTGAAACGTTACTGAGCTTGTTTATTAATTTTCATGGTTTTTTGGTGAAGTCATTGGGGTATTCTCCATATAATATCATGGTATCTGTAAATGGAGACAGTTTGCTTCAATGAATTTTAAAGTTTGAATGTGACACTAAATTTTGACACCATTTTGTGTAAAAATGGCATGTATAAATTAAACCAAACATAATTACTTTTTTTGTTTTCTTGTCTCAGACTTCATCTCTTAATATTCACTTTCTTTGTGTATTAATAACAAGCAAATTTTATAGTTGGAGTTTATGGTGCTTTGGTTCTTATATTCCAACAGACACATATAAAAATCTTGACTTTGAAATAGTTTAAAATCAGAGTTTTGAACCAAAGCTCATGTGATGAAGATACGATGCAAGAATGATGATGGCAATGATGTTTAAAACCCCTGCACCCCAGTGAAGATCTTAGATATATCTAGGGTTACTTCTTAAACCAAAACCTGTAGCAATGATGCACTGAGTAGAAAAAACATTGTTGTAAATAAAAGGCTAATCTTCAAAAATATGAAGTCAGAATAAGCTTTATACATGGCTATTGACCTCAATTCACCTCTAAGATTATCGTTTTAGAATGTTAGTGTAAGAAACAATTGTTACATTTTAAAGATTTTATTTGAAAAGAAATAATTTAAATTATTCAATTAAGTGTTGGCCATTTTCAGGATACTGAATTCACCCAAAACAAAAATAAAAATGCATCTAGTCACTCAAATTCGAGCAAGTTACTTTGAATAAACTGAACAACTCAACTCATTGCACCTGAAGGTTATTTTTAATTAAGCACATTATTTAGGAAAGTCTAAACAAATATGTGGAAGTTGATGCAAACACTTCTTTGCTTCAGTTCGTTGACTTTGTTTGGATATTTATATTCATGAAGTATAATTTCACTCTTAGAGAGTCTATATGAATGCAAAAATTAGATGTCGTTTCTGATACTTTTCTCCACACATGTGGATTTTTGTACCCCTCAGCACGTTTTGCTTTCCATCTGTTTATTTTAGTTTTATGCAGGCACAGCTTTAGAGCTGAGTGAAAGAAATTGTCTGAAACTGTGTCTTTGGCTGAACTGTGTTGACATAGCATTTATAGTCAACCCCAAGCTTTTCCAAAATTTGTTATGATGAGATAATAAATAGTTCATATGTGTAAAATAGTGCTTAACACAAAGACACACAGGAAATATTTAATGCCTTTCTGTGAAACCAAACTAGTTTGGCCATTGCAATGGAATGACAGGGTAGCTAGTACAAGACTTGCCCTCCTGATGTAAACAACTAAAAAAAAGGTAGGAAATAAATGAGGTTTCTATTTTTGGGAACTGAGCACTGTTAGTGCAGTACTATCATTTTTTGCTAGACGTGAAACACACATGAATACAACAGCAATCTCCTGGGATTTGGATTTGGAATTGCTTTTGTGCTGTGGGCAGAGTACAATGAGATGAGAAGCAATGTTTCTGAGCTGAAGAGGATGAGGTCAGAGTCATAGGCAGCAGTAGCAATTAGAGTGTATAGGCCAGAGCACCAGAGAAGAAACAGCCACTCAGAGGATGGGCTCCAAAGACTCATTAATCATCATGGGTCTTTGAGGGGCCTCGCAGATATCATCTGCTGAGAGATTGAGAGATAAACAAAAATGTCAAAAATTAGAGAGTTGGAGTTCCAGCTCAGCCAGTATGGAGAGGCATGACACTAAACATCTCAAGCATTGAGAAACCAGAAACGCCTTTCTTTAGGAGTAAAGACCACACTACACAGAGAGAAAGATGCCATACATTCAAAAACAAAATAAAAGCATTCAAAGAATAAAATCAAGATTTACAGGGAAAAAACATATTTTAGCTGCCTGCCAGAACAAAATTCCAAATCATTTAAAGGAAGCTAACATAATCAGGAACACCTGAATGTCCAATATACAATAAAAATTACATCTGAGAAGCAGAAAAGTATAACCTATAAACAAGAAAAAAGTCAATATAAATAAATACTGAAATGACGTAACTATTGAAATTAGCATGCAAGAACTTAATATTTTTCAAGGACTTAAATAAAAGAATAAATATGAGTAAACAATGAGAAAACTTTGCAGAGAAATGAAAACTATAAGAAAGACCTAATGAGAATTTCAGAATTGAAAAGTAAAATATCTGAAATGAAGAATATTCTTGATGGGCTGAAGAGTACATTGGAACCAGAGAAGGAAAGATTCACATATCTGAAGACAATTAACACAAATTACATAATCTGAAGAATGGAAAGAAAAAATATTTCAAAAAACTGCAGAGAGCTGCAGTGATCTGTGGGATAATTCCAAGTAGGTTCTCATATAATTACAGTACCAGGGGGAGAAGAGAAAAAGAACAGGGAGGAAAAATATTTTGAATTAATAATGGTCAATATTTCCCAAATTTGGTGGAAGATGTCAACTTATAGATTCAAGAACCTTAGCAAATTTTTTTTTATTTTACTTTTTTTTTTTATTTTACTTTTTTTTTTAAATTATACTTTAAGTTCTAGGGTACATGTGCACAACGTGCAGGTTTGTTACATATGTATACATGTGCCATGTTGGTGTGCTGCACCCATTAACTTGTCATTTACATTAGGTATATCTCCTAATGCTAACCCTCCCCGCTCTCCCAACCCCACGACAGGCCCCGGTGTGTGATGTTCCCCTTGCTGTGTCCAAGTGTTCTCATTAGCAAATCTTAATCAGGGTTAATACAAGAAAAATTATACCTAAGCACATTTTAGTAAGACATGGCCTCGGTGCTTTGAAAGCTTATCCTCTCTTGGGAGAGAGAGAGGGATACAAATAAATAAGATAAGGTAGGAAGTCCTAGAGATGTTTACACAGTGCTGAGGAGCCCAAGGGCACCAGAAACGGTGAAGAGGCAACAGAGGGAGTTTATTTAAATTGTTTTTGAAGACCTGATTGAGAGGAAGAAACAGGTGCATGAAGAAAATTTTTTTTCAAGTTATAAAACTTGAAGTTATCTCTTTTATAAGATTTTAGCAGAAAGTCATGGAAGTAGATATAATTTTTGTTTCTGAATTCTTATGTAAATGTATATTTATTAATATATATAGTTTTAATATATGCATGTGTATAAATATAAGCACATGTACACATATTTACATTATATGTAACATATATAATTGTTGTAATTTATCCAGCTGCCATCTATTGAGGTGTCAGGTGGTGTATATATATTTTCTTAAGTAATTGGCATGGAAAACTCTAAAGTAACATCAATATGAACCTCTTACAGAGGGGAAAAGATTTACTGAGTACATTAGTCTGTTCTCACACTGCTAATAAAGACATCCCCGAGACTGGGTAATTTATAAAGGAGAGAGGTTTAATTGTCTCACAGTTCTGCATGCCTGGGGAGGCCTTGGGAAACTTATAGTCGTGGCAGAAGGGGAAACAAACATGTCCTTCTTCACATGGCATCAGCAAGAAGTGCCAAACAAAAGGGGGAAGAGTTCCTTATAAAATCGTCAGATCTCCTGAGAACTCATTCCCTTTCATGAGAACAGCAGCATGCAGGTAACTGGCACCGTATGATTCAATTACCTCCCACTGGCTCCTTCCCACGACACGTGGGGATTATGGGAACTACAATTTTCAAGATGAGATTTGGGTGGAGACACAACCAAACCATATCATTGAGTGTAATACACCCTTTATTAAGAAGCAGAAACATAATTATTATCCTGGATTATCTGACTCCAAAGTTCATACTCTTTTCCTCTATATCAGGCTCTCTTTCCATCACTAGTCACATAACTATAGACAAGTTGCTTTATTTACTTTAGCCTTAGTTTCACCAAATATAGAATAAGGATAGCAAAAAGTTTTCTAAGTTGGTCTCTGAACAAAATAAAAAGTTAGTAAAATGCTTCTAGCATAGAGCGTGACACTTCCAGGAAGATCAATTAATTATACATTCACTTCTATTCCCTCTCACTTCCAATTTCCCAACTGGAATATGTGCCCTGTAGGGTAGAGAAAGTACCTTATTCTTTCTTGTAGTTCCTCTGCCCATCACAGAGCCTGGCTTATAAAGTTGCTTAAATATGTTTGATGAAGGCAGACAAGTCTATACTAACTGGAGTTAAACAATGTAATACCAACTCACTATGATTCTACTCTAGCCTTGTTGACACTGATTATCAGAATGTCTGAAATTAAGACTATTCGGAGGACTAACATATTGATAGTATATATAGTTCCTTAAGGAGAAGTCTTCAATAATTTGCATGGATTTACATCAATATTTTGTCAATAAAGAATTTGTTCTGTGTCATACTACAAAATAAGAGCACCAAAAAGAATTGTTTTTGTAGATATAATTCATCTGCTTTACAGTCTCTTTTCTGAGAAAATTATTGTTTCCAAAATTTGATCTGAATTTATAAATGTATGGGGTCTTGATTTTACATTGGCTTATGCATGCACATTATTTTTCTTGTAATTTCTAGTTTTTTTGTTTGTTTGTTTGTTTGTTTTTGAGACGGAGTCTCGTAGTCCTGCCGTGTTGCCCAGGCTAGAGTGCAGCAGCAAGATCTCGGTTCACTGCAAGCTCCGCCTCCCGGGTTCATGCCATTCTACTGCCTCAGCGCCCCGTATAGCTGGGACGACAGGCGCCTGCCACCAAGCCCGGCTACTTTTTTGTATTTTTAGTAGAGACAGGGTTTCACTGTGTTAGCCAGGATGGTCTCGATCTCCTGACCTCATGATTTGCCTGCCTCGGCCTCCCAAAGTGCTGGGATTACAGGCGTGAGCCACCAGGCCCAGCCGTAAATTTCTCTAAATATGTGGATTCCAGTGTTATACTTATGGAAGTAGGACAGCAACAGAAGAAATGAAAGGAGAAAAGAATGCAGAATCAATTAAACAGAAGGTGTTATGTTAGTCCATATACCAACCAGAAACTCTGCGTGTGTGTGTGTGTGTGTGTGTGTGTGAGAGCGAAGACATAGTAAGACAGTTAAATTCAAAGATCTTCTGTAGAAGACCACAGTAGTCTAATGAACAAACTATGAAATGTGAATACTACATAGGAATAGAACAATCTGGCCTGTTCATCTCTTGTGCAATTGTGGATTATTTATATAAATATACATACTCACACTGATGAATATATGTGAGTATAAACATATAAAATATGTGTGTCATTGTGTGTATATCTGTGTATATATGATTTACAGTATATACATACAACATATATACATATACACATTTGTGTATAAACATATATACTGTATATTTTTATATACCTGCATATATAAATGTATGTACATAACCCACATATATACATATATGTAGATACTGTAAATCCTATATATACACAAAAACACACATATTTTACATGTTTATAAATTTTTGTTCTTTATTTGTTTACATAAAAGCATTTGTTATATTGTGAAATGCTAAACATATATAGGGAATGATTTTTAGTAGTAATCACTATTATCATAACAGTTCATATTTATCAAAGACCTATTAAACTAGACATTTTAAATTTTAATCCTCGGCCGGGCGCGGTGGCTCACGCCTGTAATCCCAGCACTTTGGGAGGCCGAGGCGGGCGGATCACAAGGTCAGGAGATCGAGACCACGGTGAAACCCCGTCTCTACTAAAAATACAAAAAATTAGCCGGGCGCGGTTGTGGGCGCCTGTAGTCCCAGCTACTCGGGAGGCTGAGGCAGGAGAATGGCGGGAACCCGGGAGGCGGACCTTGCAGTGAGCTGAGATCGCGCCATTGCACTCCAGCCTGGGCGACAGAGCGAGACTCCGTCTCAAAAAAAAAAAAAAAAAATTTTAATCCTCATGACACAACTAAGAAATAAATCTTATTATTCTCTCTCTTTTACAAAAAGATATGCTAAAGCATCATCACTATCATTATAGTAAAAATGACATTCACGAATATAGGTAACATTTATTAAGTTCAAACTGTTTACCAGCACTTTTTAAAATTTTTTTTATATAGATTAGTTCATTTAATCTTCATAATAATCTTACAATGTACAACCTATCATTATTCCTGTTTTGTAGATGATAAATAGTAGAACAGAGAGGTTTTGTTTCTTAACTTTTATTTTAGATACAGGGAGTACATGTGCAGGTTTGTTACATGGGAATATTCCGTGATACTGAGGACTGGAGTAAGGATCCCATCACCTAGGTAGTAAGTATAGTACCCAATAGGTAACTTTTATCCCATGCCCCTCCACCCCAAGTAGTCCACAGTGTCTATTATTCCCATATTTATGTCCTTGTATGCTTAATGTTTAGCTCCTACTTATAAGTGAGAAAATTCAGTATTTTATTTTCTATTTTCGTATTCATTTGCTTAGGATTATGGCCTCCAGCTCCATCCATGTTGCTGCAAATAATGTGATTTCATTTTTTATTGCTGTATAGTATTCCATGGTATATACATACCCATTTTATTCATCCTATCTACCATCAGTGGGTACTTGGGTTGATTCCATGTATTTACTATTGTGAATAGTGAAGCAATGAATATAGAAGTGCATGTATCTCTTTGGTAGACTGATCTATTTTCCTTGGGGTATTTACCCAGTAATGAGATTGCTGGGTTAAATGGTAGTTCGAACAGAGAGTTTAAGTAACTTGTTCAAGGTCACATAGCTAGTAAGTGGAAGAGCCAGGGACAGAGAGAATCCAGAATGTTCCCAAGTTATATAGTTAAGTTATAATGGACCAGAGCCTGCTGTGAGCCTTGGGGCTCTGACCTACTGCATCATAATACCTCCAGTACTAATACATTAATGAGTAACTCATCATCCACAACTGTAAATCATCTACCCATCAGTGATAACGGACATTTCTGTTCTTTGTTTTTTGGTTTTAAAATAATTTAAACAAAATGAGAAAATTACTTATTGAATATCAAGTGATAGAATGTGGCTATTATTTTAGTTACTTTCAAGCTGAACTTCTCTCTGCTCTCATAGTTCCTGCATTTTCTCTAATTTTAAAGTGTACATTTCAGTCTCTCCCTTTAGACTCAAGACCTCAGTGGCCAAAACCATAACTTATTTCCTTTGTATCATACCCAAAGCCTTTGCATCCTGTTTGCCAAACATTATTTTGTTAATAAATATTCATTAAACTTAACTGAATTTCATATGTAAACCCCTTTAATCCTGTCCAAACAAGCTGTAAAACAGCTTTTAACATCCTCATTCACGGTTGTAAAAACCAGTAACTGGGGAAGTAATTTGCTCAAGGTTTTAGTTGCTTAGAAATATGTCTGAAGCTTGAACTCTGCAATGCTGATTCTTAGTCTAAAGTTTTACTATCAGTAATATGAGAACTTAGTAAGTTCTAATGCAAGCAAAAAGTGCTTAATAAATGTTAGTTGATTTTTGCCTACAGATACCACTTGTATTCAAAATATATTTGAATAGAAAAAATAAAGGTAAAAAGATCTAAATTTTCAGACATAACATTTGTTTTTACTGTAAGAGGGAAAAATGGTCAGGCCACACAAATTGACTTCTTTTTTCAGTGTGCTGCTAAGAAACACAACTAACAACATGATGTGACTAGAATACAGATCATTCTATTGAGTTGTAATAGCTAATTGCATCAGCCCTGCTTTAGAAATGAGCACCTGTGGGCTTTTGTCTGCTGTGAAAATGACTGTAGATGTCAAGAAAGCACAGACAGCACCCCTCTCTACTTGACCTTGGATGTTTACATCATGCCTTTCTGTGTGATTTTCTTTTTGGTGCAAGTGAATTTTCAGCAAAGGACCAATTTTTCTCTCTTCTTTGATCCTTGTCCCTTGAAGTTTCTGTGCCTAAGTCTTGCTCTCAGCACAAAATTATCTTCCCAGAACCTGACTGCTCCACATAACACTCCACTACAATCCTAAGCTTGCCACCCAATGGATATGACAGCCTTTTTACCTCTGCGTATATATTCCATCTCAGTGCAGTACCTTCAGTTTTCTACTCAGCCTGGACTGTTTACTGTGAATTAAGTTCTTCCTTCCAAAGTATAATAGAAAACCCAAAATTTAGGACAGGAAATATGCCTTCATTATCAAAATGATACTCATTCCTGATACTTCAAATATCTTCTCTTTGTTTTCTCCTGATTTATCCTTATTATTGGCTGAACTGTTTTCACGACTTTTCTTCTTTGACCATTCAATTTCCCTGCCACCTGGGACCCACCCATTCTCCTATATTTTGGACTTTACAATTTGCTCTACAGCAATTTGAATCTCTGTTTCTGGAATGTCCAGCAGCTGCTGGCCAGCTGCTTCCTCTGAAACATGTTCATAAATGTCCCCTACCCTGCTTCCTTTCCTGGATCTGACCTATTCCTCTGCTTATATTCCTTGGTGCTGTTCGTCTTCAGGCACTCTTTACCAATACTAGGACTGAACACTATACTTCCTTTTCCTCACCTACCATCCATCCTTGGTTTCACTCCTTATAATTCTGTAACAAAGATATTCCCAGAATTGAACCTGATAATGTTGCAGGCTTACTCAGTTCTTGCTTTTTTGTGTGTTTTTTTTTTTTTCAATTAGATCACAAATATCAGTTTCCAAAGTGAGTAATTTATCAACTACATTATGTAGATCTTTTTGTATTACATTCTTTACAATATAAAGAATAGAGGTATTGCAAGAACTCCTTGCAATTTGGGAAAATATTCACAAGGATTGAAGGTATTTGAATAGTTTTAAGCTCAAGAAGAACGTAAAGTGCTCATGTGCAGTTAATATTGATTATCAAGACTTTAAGGAGGTGACTGCAAGTATCAAATAGTTATTCAGGTGTTGTAAGGGTTAATCCAAGATAAATGTTGTAAAAGGATGCTCATAAAAAAATCATAGATTATTAGCAGTCATCTGCATAATTATTTCTCTTCTCTATGTATGTATATGTAAATAATATTTTGTCATATTATTCCAAAAAATCCTTTTAGAAAATACAGTTAATTATACATTCTTATATCTACTTCAGACATTCTAATTCATTGTATCATTACATAATTTTTTTGGAACATATATGTGTTCTCTATTTTAATAGCACCTAATAGTTATCCTCATTCCTGAAATTATAGGCTGTTGATTCATTAACAAATATGTTTATACACTTGACTCCCATGTACTGAACACCAACAAGGATAATTATAGGATAGTATTAAAATTACATTACAAATAGACTCTACATAGAAAGAAACTTAAATTATTTAAGAAATTACCATAAATATTGGAGACTATGTTTTAGAAACCACATAAAGTTCCCCAGTGACCTGGGAAGCATACAGCAAAGTTAGATATTCAGGATTCAGAGCAGGACATAAAAACCAACTCTAAGTATTTTAAGTAGAAATAAATTTAGTATTAAGAATACGATGCAAATGGCATCCCTGGAATGAAAGGAAGAATGGACTCTATAGGGGCTTCCAGAAATGACTGCCAGAACACTACAGAACTCACTCTCAAGCTGAAACTGGAATTGCTGAGTACAAAACACAAGGTCATAGCTATGATCCAAGGATTAGGACTGCCTCTGTGTCACTGCCACCATTGCCATGGTCCCTGAACATTCACTAAGCAAGTGAATGAACACTGGTGAATGGGGAAGGTTGGCATTGCTTTTGTCAAAACTGCCTCTTGACACTTAGGTAGCTAGAGAGTGGACAATGGAATGCTGTTGCCAAGATCCTCATGTCATCATAACTATGCAAGCCTGTGGATGCGGCCAAAAGAGGAAAATGATTTCCACTTCACTTCTGCCTCCCAAGTGTTTTTAATCGGTGAAACCTAATTTATGTGTAGAACCCTACTTCAAGAAAAGTGAGAAATGTAGTTTTAGCCTTCCGGAATCTACAATATAGAAAACCACATAGGTGGAGGGTGGGATGAAGGCTGAGCAAGATACCATAGTATCTACCACAGAGGCATCTAGATAAAGTCCTCTAACTTTAGATGAAGAATATGAAAATCATAGAGGTTAAATGAGAATATGCCCGAACCAGGACATACATTTACCTTTCCTGAACACATGTCACTTCTACTCATAGATGTGTCCTCCCTAGATGTGGAAAAACATTTAATGTTATTCAAAATCAAAATCAGTATGTTTTAAAATGTAACCATTAGAAAATCAAATATATAATTGCATTTGACCTATGTTAAAAAATTAGACAATAATCTTATTAAAGGGTATGTTACATTCCATTTTTGAGAGATGTGCTATGAGGATTTTAGGGAAGAACTGTTTCAGTTAGTATTTATAATGACCTAGAATTACCTAGTACTTTCTGATCCACCAATAGTATTACCACATATCAATACATAGCTTCTCCATTTAGTGAAGGCATAAGGAAGATTTGTTGAAAGATCTTTAGAATATTACTCTTCCATTTATCCAAAACACAAAGTCTAATTTAAAATGTTATGATTTTATTTTATATATGGCATCTCTCTCTGTCACCTAGGGTGGCATGCAATGGCATGATCATAATTCATTACAGCCTCGAACTCCTGGGCTCAAGCTACACTCCTGCCTCAGCCTCCCAAGTAGCTGGAACTACAGGCACACACCAACACCACCAGTTTCAATGCATGTTTTCAACAGCGTTTTTTCCAAATACACAATATTCTCTTTTAATGTTAGAATGAAAATAAATTTATGTATTAGATAAAGGCAAACTAGACATGTGAAATCTAAAGTGGCTTATTTAGATTTGATTCAAGGAAAGCATGAGTCAAAAGATCTGAATTTTAGTTTTGATTTTACCATCAATCTAGCTAGGACAAGTCGCTTAATTTTTTCAGGGTCTGAATTTCATGACATTTGACTTTGAGGTGACTTGACACTTAATAGACTTGTTGGGGAGAGTAAAGCTAGATAGTAGATAATTTTAAACAATGTCAAAAGCTAGATACAGTTATCAGATGGCACAATTATTTGTTATTTTTATATTCTACTGCTACTAGTAATAACTCCTTTACTTCAGAGTAAAAATAAACAGAAAAAATGAACAAGATCTTCTTTTCATTAACAATAATTGGCCTCTTCATTTGAGCCTGGGTCTTATTTTAGCAAATAACTGATAATGGGAAAGTAGAATGGCTGGAAACCAAGTTGATGACACACAAAATGCTTATACTTAGTACAGCTTCATTGAAGATGAGACATAGGGGAAATATGTGTGATTTGTGGGTGCCTTGGGAAAGTATCTTGAACTATTAAAGAGAACTTGACATACTTTCTCACTTCCCTTCAGTTGCATAAAGGAGTATTTAGTTTCACGAATGTGTTTGTTTTTTCTGATTTTAATTTGATGTGGTTTCTAACAGCAGCAGATTTTAGCCCAAGCTGACCTAAAGGAGCTCTTGTGTCCCAAGTTAATATTCCGGTTTTCAGTGTAGCCACTTTAATCAATTATCTTAGTTAGATCTTATGAATAACTTGCTTCACCTTCTACATTAGCACCTGCTACTTCACCTTGCACTCTTATGTTATGGAGATGACTTCTTTCCTTAAACCTCATGAACCAACCTCTGCTAGCTTCCAGCTTTTCTTCTGCAGCTTCCTCATTTCTCCCAGCCTTCATAGAATTGAGGAGAGTAGGGGCTTGGCTCTGGGTTAGGCTTTGGCTTAAGGAAATATTGTGGCTGGTTTGATCTTCTATCCAGACCACTCAAACTTTCGCCATCTCAACAATAAGCCTATTTCACTTTTTTTTTTTTTAATCATTTGTGTGTGAACTAGAGTAGCAGTTTTAACATTCTTTTTTTTTAATTTTTTTTTTATTTTTTTATTTTTTATTATTATTATACTTTAAGTTCTAGGGTACATGTGCATAACGTGCAGGTTTGTTACATATGTATACTTGTGCCATGTTGCTGTGCTGCACCCATCAACTCGTCAGCACCCATCAACTAGTCATTTATATCAGGTATAACTCCCAATGCAATCCCTCCCCCCTACCCCCTCCCCATGATAGGCCCCGGTGTGTGATGTTCCCCTTCCCGAGTCCAAGTGATCTCATTGTTCAGTTCCCACCTATCAAGAACTTTTCCTCCGCATTCACATCTTGGCTGTCTGGCACTACAGGATTAGTTTCAGCCTATCTCAATCAATACGCCTTCCTCTCTCAGCTTAATGGGTTCTAGATTTTGATTTCAAGTGATAGTTGGGTGACCCTCACTTTCACTTGAACATTGAAAGGGCCTTATAGGGTTATTAGTTGGCCTAATTTCAGTATTGTTTAGTCTCAGGGAATACGGAGGCTGGAGAATAGGGAGAAAAACAGAGGAACATCCAATCAGTGAAGTGGTCAGACATACTGAACATTTGTCAATTAAGTTGGTTGTCATTGGGCATAGTTTGTGGTGCCCCAAAACAATTACAATAGGAATATCAAAGATCATTGATCACAGATTACCCTAACAGATGTAACAAAATACTAAAAAAGTTTGACATATGGCAAAAATTATCAAAATGTCACACGGAGACACAAAGTGGGCACATGCTATTGCTTGATGCTGAGTTGCCACAACCTTCAATTTGTGAAAAAACGCAGTATATGTGAAGCACATTACTGCGAAGTACAATAAAATGAGGCATGTCTGTATAGCACATCCTGGTCTATAGAGTCCTGCCTTTTTTGGTTCAACATTAGGTTTTAACAATTTATGCATGTAATTGCACATAACAGTAGTTCATTCATTTTCAATATCCTCTAACAACCTGTTGTATAAATATACCATAGTTTGTTTTTTCCTTTTCTTGTCAAGGCAAAAATACTTTTATTTTTCAAGAGTTTTTGCTGTATGAACGTTTTTGTGCACATTTTCTATTGCACATACACATTGAAGATTTTTCCTTTAGCGTGTGTGTGTAGGAGTGGAATTACTAAGTTAGAATAAATTTACAGTCAAATTTATAAAATAACCTCAAATTGCTTCCCAGAGCTATCGCCAATGTATACATGCATTAGTACTAGGTAAGAGTCACTCTTGCTTGTTGTTCCACGTGTCTATTAGATTGGCTTTGTAAGATGTAATCCTTTTTACCAATCTGGCTGCAAAATGGCATTTATCTGTGATCTGAACTTGCATTTCCCTGATAACTAGTGAGACGGACTGCATTTTCTTATGTTTTTGATGATTCGTGTTTCCTCTTCTGTGAAATAGCTCTTCATGTCTCATTCCCACTACATTATTTGGTCTATTGTCACTTTCTCATTGATTTAAAGGAGTGCTTTATGTGCTAAGATCATCATTATCTTGTTGATTGTATGCCACACAAATTCCTTCTCCCAGTTTGTCAACATTACTTACAGTATTTTTTACTATTATAGTTAATTTAATGTAATTGAATTTATCCTTAATTTTTTCATAATCACCACTTTTGTCTTAAATAAGTGTATTCCTACATTGAGGTAATGAAATACTCTTTTGCCTTTTTAAAGTATAAAATTTTTGCTTTTCCCACATAATTAATTTATCTGGAATTAGTTTTTATGTATAAATGAGAAGAAGATCAATTCTATGTTTTCCATATCAATAAATGATTGTACAAAAAATTTTTAATACCATTTGTTCTGTTCCCAATGATGGCAATACAATTTCTGTTATGTATAATTTTCCATTTATATATGGCCCTTTCTGAGTCTTTGTTTTATATATTTACCCCGAGCCAATGTCATACTTTTTAAATTATTATAGCATTATAATAATTCTTGCTACATTATCTGGTAGGACATATTCCCTCCAAGTCATTATTCTTCCTCAGGAGTGTATTAGCCAGTTTTATTTCTTTGTTATTCTACTCAATTTCAGAATCAACTTGTTCATTTTGTCCAAAACACTGAAAATTATTAACCTCTAAAATTTATGGAGAAAACTACTACTTACAGGTTCCTCTCGCCTGAAGCATTTAATCCTCTTACCCCACTTTTTCATCCTCTGCAATTTACTTTGCAGAGTAAATAGAACCTGTTAGAGGCACCTTCTTTAATTCCCCTGTACGAATGTTATAGACTTATCTACATCCATATACATCTATTCCTGTTTTCCTCCTGTTAACCAGGCTACCACATTTTCTCTCTTTATCCAAGGATAAAACTTCACCGTGCTCAGAATAAGATTCTTTTATTTCCCTAGAAGGTCTTCCTTCTCTTTATTTTCCATTTGTAATTTCTTTTTTCTCTGTAAGTATGTACGCATGTTCACATTTTTTGCTAAAAATAGAAAAAAAGAAAAGAAGCAAAGTATATAACATAACCCTCTTTATCTCTCCTTTATTTCCCTATGGCTCCTGTAGTATCTGTCTTCCCCTCTTTACAGCCAGACCTCTCAGAACAGTTGTCTATGTTCACCATTTATTCTCACTCAGCTTCCACTCAGTGTGCAGCCAACTGCCATCTGGCTACTGTCCTCACCACCCCATGAACCTACTGGCCAGGGTCTCCAGTAATAACACACTTGGAGTCATTTTCTTACTTGAAGTCTTGATATTTGAATTATCTTATCTCTCTTTCTCTTAAAAGCTATTCTTTTTCATAACTTCATACTTCTCTGACTTTTTTCTTTTCCTCTCTTAAGTTCTATAGGCTCCTTTGTGAATTCTCTTTTCTCAGTTGTCATTTAAAATGACTGCTTCTTAGGGGCCCTCTTCCTTTTTCCCTGTGGACTCTCCCCTGGGTGATCCCCAATCATCAGATCTTTACTTGCTATGTATGGATTGATATCTCCCAAATTGTAATCTCTAGCACATCCCTCTTTCCTCAGCACGAAGGCTATCACACTATCTGATATCTCCATTCTAACTCAACTTGCAAACATACTAAAGCTGGTCATCTTCATCCTGTACTCCCATGCAGCACTTTTCCCCCTGCCATATTCCATACCTCAGCTAGAAAGCTGATGGAAGTACTGGCCACACAATCGACCAAGCCAGAATCCTCAGGTTCATCTTGGTCCTTTCTCATCTTTTCTTAACACATTCAATTAACCAACAAATTTTGTGGACTCTAACTGCCAAAGACAACTAATATATGTATATTAGCACAACTTAATATTTTTTAAATCTAGAAAGGAACAATTAGGAGCAGGTAATCAACATGAAGAAAATCATTAGAAGGGGAAAGAGTACAGCATGGATATCAGGAATGTTGGACAAGGTGCAAACACGGGACAGAACTGAGATTATGGCAAGCAGTTGATGGAGTTTCAGATGACCCATGCCACAAGATTCAGTAGCCCAGTCATAGGAAAACTAGAGCTCTGGATTAGAAAAGCCCAATATAGCAAGAACAAGGTAATAAGAACAAACACACCTAATAGGACTGGAGAATAAAGAGAGGAAGTCAATCAAGGAGGAGACTTGTGTATTAGTCTGTTTTCATCCTGCTGATAAAGACATACCTGAGACTGGGTAATTTATAAAGAAAAAGAGGTTTAGTGGACCCACAGTTTCCCATGGCTGGGGAGGCCTCACAATCATGGCAGAAGGCAAAAGGGATGTCTTATATGGCGGCAGGCAAGAGAGAAATGAGGACCAAGTGAAAGAGGTTCCCCGCTATGAAACCACCAGACCTTGTGAGACTTATTCACTACCATGAGAACAGTACGGGGGAACTGCCCCCATGATTCAATTATCTCCCGCCAGGCCCCTCCCACAACATGTGGGAATTATGAGAGCTACAATTCAAGATGATATTTGGGTGGGGATACAGCCAAACTGTATCAACTTGGTTACCAGATAAATCAGTTCCTAAAAGCCTGGGATTCCAATATCAGATAAATGGGGTCTCAATGGTAAATCACTTCACTTTATTTCTGAAGTCTATCACTTTCTTCTTACCTGGAGATACAACTGACTTCTGGATCTGTAGCAAGGCAGTTTTGATACAAGAAAAGATGAAATAAATTCAGTGATCTAATTGAATAATGCAAGTAGAAATTAAAATGTACTGTTTACTATATTCCAGGCATAGTTTGGTACTTTCTAAATCATTTACCATGATGATATCAATTAAGCTTCATAAAATAGCATAAGTACCATTATTATTTCCATTTTATAGATAAAGAAAGTGAGGCTTGCAAAAGTAATTTTCTGAAGCCAAACATCTGGTAAGTAGCAGAGGTAGAATTCAAGGCCTGCAGTCTGGCTTAACAGCCCCTTATTTTATCTGTGATGAAAAAGTGTTTCTTGTTATTATAGCTATGAACATTATTTATGCCTATATTTTGCAGATAGAGAAACAGTCCAAGAGAGATTTAAGCAATTTGTATTTTGTAGTTTAGACAGTTCTAGAACTCAGATTCTCCATTCTAGTGCTCATATTTTTACAGCCTTCTTCTGTCTATAAAATCTATTAATGAGGGATTACGCATTACTTCGTCTTAAGAGAAAATTTTTAAAAAAATCTTAGAAGAGTTAACATGTTATCTTTCTTAGACCTAATAGTAGAGACCAAAGTAGCCGTCTTCCAGCTGTGTGATGCTGTGTTTCACAGTAAGTCTGGCTTTTGTCTTTATGAAGACATAATACTTTATTAGGATCATCCTACGTACACCAGGTCTCAGGCAGAAATAAGATTAGATCCTCAGCCATATGTTGCACTTAAAAGAAAATCTAATTCACAATCTTGTACAGTCTGACAAATATCTCCATTAACAAATCTTAATCATGTGGGTGGAAGAAAGGAGGGTGACCAAAATAAAGTTGCTCAAATATATTTCAGCTATTAAATGCTGCAGTGCTACAAACCAAAGGCTTGAATTGTGCCATTCCATTACCGGTGAAATATAAACTACAAAATATACCATGATGAGACACACAACTCAGTGATACTGTGAAGTTCTTAAGTGTCTGGTTCCACTCTTTCTTTGGCTTAAAAATGTTTTACTGCCAGAATCTTTATCCTACAAGATAAAGCCCCAAGTTACTTCTCCAGGTTCAGCTGCTCTAACCTGTTGGCTATCCCACACTGCTCTCAGTTGTCCCTATTATATTTTTGACCCTTGCTCTTGCCTGCCTCTTGGGATTTGATACATTACTTTGGTTTTCAGCTTTGATCCTTAGGACTCAGGTGTTTAGCACCCTGATGACACAATCCAGCACCACCCTCACTGAGACCTTGGGCCAGCTGCAAGCTGGAAGGCAACAGGACAGCATTTAAAGACCATTGAAAAAGGATTAACAATTCTATAGCCTGCCAAGAGGTTGAAAAATGTTTATAATTTTATGAGAATTTAGAGTTCTTACATATCATTTATGAAAAAAATACTCCCCTCCCAAAGACTCAAGGAAAACAAACTTAGGTCATAACTTAAATGCAAGCCTTCCAGGACAATATAGACAGGAAAGCAAAGAACTGTATGGAATGAAACTTGCAATGTTGTATGTACATATGTATGCATATATAATGCATTATATACAATCCAAAATTTCAATGAATAATAGCAGGCTGTCCAGGAATGTGCTCTATTAAGCACTATGCATACTAAGGACTCTGGAAACTGAAAAGACAAATATATGTGGCATCTTGAAATAAATACAAAATCTCTAGCTAATTCTGCTTTTACTGTAGAAAGATAACAGCATGAACTAATATCCAACAGTGTCATGAATTTTTGATGACTGAATTGAGATAAAAATCAAATGAAATTTTATCATGTACAGTAATTTGAAGCTATTTTGAGTATAAGATTTTTGCAGTAATCACAAACATTAATTTGATAAAACATGTAACCAATTAATGTTAGAAAATTAAGGAAATACTGAAATATTAAATTTCCCAATGTAATTAAAAGCTAAAATAAACTACTTGCAAAGTGCCATATGTTTATTATCCCATAGTGTTGAATAAAGTAAAAATCAATTCATTACAATGGGATAAAAGACACATGCCCACTCACTTATATATTTAAATATTTTCATTATTAACATCTTTATTTAAATGGAGTTTTAAAAGACTATATTGTCCAGGAAATGAATTATCTTCCATGGAAATTTAAATATTACTAATTAAGTTTTAAAATGTTGTCATCCTAGGTCTTGAAATTATTATTTTTAGTACTTATTACCTATTCAAAAGCAAATTTACAAAAGTTGGACTAGTCTGTGAGATTGTCATATAAGTATAAAATCGAGATGATTAGTGTCCACAGTATATTTTAGTTTCATTTCTCATTTTGAAAGCTATTTGTTTTAAAGAAAAAGTCTTTCTTGATTAGAGCTCATTACAATTAAAAATACATTTGCATTTAGTACCAGAGAGCCAGGCACAAGAAATATAATTTCCTGTAAAAGCATGTCATTTCCACACAGATATTTTTACTTTAGTGAATGGATAATTAACTTCTATTTTTAGTGAGAGGGCAAATGTACATAAACTTAAAATCCTCCCATTACAAATACTCAGAAATAATGAATCAAATACAACAAATATTATTTAAATATGTAAGTGAAGGAAAGGGAGATCACTAGGTAACACAGGGGATGAAAGAGTTGAAAATCAGCATGACACTCAATGTACATTCATACTGTGTCTGTCTTGTTGGCTGATAGAGGGGAGAGGAGAAGAGGGAAAAATGGATCCCATGCATCAAGAGTTTGGTTTTTAATGGTCATGGAAAGGAGCTGGGGGATGTGAAACCGAGCTGTTCAGGGAAAAAGAAGGCCTAAAAAATAATCTTCCCACTGTCAGGGATGTGGTGAGCAACAATGAAGCTAATAACTTCCTGTCCTTTCACACCTTACCTCTAGAAAATCAAAACCCTGAGACTCTGCATCTATCCCATTTACAGTACCCATATGACCTGAGATCCTCTTCCCTTCAAACACACACACACACACACACACACACACACACACACACGCAAGAAAGGGAACATAAAAACTGATTTTGAGCCAGTGGTATCCTTGACCACTTTGCAAAAGCACAGGAAAAAATATTCTACAGAGATATGACCAGGATGCACTTCCAAAATGTACTCATAGGATAAATACAATAAATGTTTTTAAAAACCTCTTGAAGAAAGGCTCACAATAAAAAATTTTAAGTCATAAGAAAAACAAACAAGCCACAAGTTAGCAGAAACAATGGATAGATTAAATCCCCAACCCTTAAGATAGACTGACAAATATAACTTTTATATAACTAGATAAAAATAACTATATATAACAACTATATACTTAAATAGCTATCAATGTATAATTATCTACATAAGATATATAACTATCTATATAGAAGATATATAACTATGTAAGATATGTATCTTTATAAAATTTTAAATTATAATATGAAAAATAAAGCACATTATATAAAAAAGAATAGGTCCATTTTTAAAAGGCAAATAGATCTGTTGAAAAGGAAAATGTAGGCACTGACATTTAAAACTAAATCAACAAATTAGAGCATATTAGACACAGCTGAAAAGAAATAGATGAAAGGAAAATATGTTAGTAAGGTTAACAGACAACGATAGAAGAAAAGGCTTCGATATTCATCTAAAAGGAATACCAAGAAACAGAATAGACAGAATGGTGAAGAGACCATATTCAAAGTGATAAATGGTTCTAATTTTCTCCAAACCCATGAGGTTTGTGAAACTTCACATTCAAGAAGCTCAAAAAGTCTTAAGAATCATAAATAACGTTTTGAAAAATAAAGACATGGTAAACATAAATCCCCAATGGCGGCACATCAAAACACACTGAAGATAAAGAAAATGCATTAAGAAACCAGAAAGAAAATAGGGAGCACCTACAGAGGAACCAAAATTAGAGTGAAATGAGAGCACAACTTTTCCATAGAAGAAAAAAGACAGACAAAATATTTTCAAAAAGAAAATATTATTCAAGAATTACAGAAGATAATTATATTTCAGGAAAACATTTCCTGCTTATTGACAGAATGACAGAAAAGCAAGAGATATAATTAAGAAAGAAAATGTGTATGGTTTTTCGTTTGTGTGTTTCTTGTGCTTGGGATTTATTTGTTTTGTTTTGTTTTGTTTTGGTCTGTCTTTGGTCTGTCTCTTTGCAGCTCTCCTCTCAGGTACTCTGTCCTGGGAATTTCATCTGACTGAGTCTCCTTAAACATTAGGCTTTCCATGGATCACTCTCCCCATGCTGGTGCCTGGAAATTCAAGATATTTTTCTTTTTTTAATCTATGTATTCATAGTTTTCATCCTGTTTAAGTTTAGCCATTATTTCTTCAAAACCTTTTATTCTCACTCCCTTTTTTAGGGAGTCCAATTTTGCATGTCTTAGACTTTGTAAAGTTGTCACAGTTTTGGGGCTGTTTTGTTTGCTTTGCTTTGCTTTGTTTTCTAATCCTTTTTTTCTCTTTGTGTTTAATTTTGGATCATTTCCATTGCTATATCTTCAAATCACTAACCTTCTCTTCAACATCTTATTTGCCATTCATCCCTTCCAATGTACTTTTCATCTTATACCTTGTAGTTTCTGTCTCTATAAGTTTGATTTGAATCTTTTTCATATCTCATATTTCTACTTAACTTTTTGAACATCTGGAATACAGTTGTAATAACTGTTTTTTAGTGCCCTTATCTGGTAATTCTAACATCTGGACCAATTTATGATCTGTTTTGATTGATTGATTTTTCTCCTCATTTGGGTCTTATTTTCCTGTTTCTATGCATGCCTTCTTGATCTTTGTTCTGGAATGCAGTTGTTTAGAAACAGTTTGATTCTTTTAGGTCTTGCTTTTAAGATTTGTTAAGCAGCACAAGACCGTACTGAATCTGGAGGAAAATATTTGTAACTACCGAAGCAATATCCTACCAAATGTTTCATAAATCATGAAGTTATTCAGTCTGGCTACTGGACACAGGTACAATTCTTAACCCTCTATGAGTGCTGGGCATTATTTTCTCTAATTATTTCAGCTTTATTCTTTCCCAGGTCTTGGGAACTTTCCTCACATGCATGTGCTAATATAAACTCAGTCGAATACTAAAAGGAAGCTTCTGCAGATCTCTGGTCTGTCTCTGTGCAGCTCTCCTCTCAGGTACTCTGTCCCGTGAATTTCATCTGTCTAGGTCTCCTCAAACACTCGGCTCTCCACGAATCCCTCTCCCTGTACTGTTGCCTGGAAACTCTTTCATGGTAGTAAGTTCAAGCAATAGGGCTCACCTTGTTTGTTTCTTAGGGATGACTACTCTTCATTATCTGATAGCTGATGCCTTGAAAATCATTGTTTTGTATGTGTTGCCAGGTTTCTTTTTTTTTTTTTTTTTTTTATTGCTTCAGGCTGGAGGGTGAATCCAGTCCCACCTACTCCATCTTGCTCAGAAGTGGACACTTCTTCAGAATAAAATTGTAAAATGTAATGTATGGATTTCTTTTTACCTGTTTGTGTAGCTAAGGAGGAAATAATTTCAGGTGGATCATTTGGTTTGTTGTATTTCTTTTTCCTTCATGAGTAGAATAATTCTATTTGTGAGCCATCCTTGTATAAACTGCACATGAGAAAATTTTGCTTTGTTACTGTCTCCAACATCTTCTTTCCCTAGTGCCTCTCTCCCTTGCAAGAAGTCAGTGCCTCCATGCCCCTGTGGGGTGAATTAGGGATGCTGTTACAAAGACCACCATCATCAATTTCATACGCTCACAATCTCCCCCAAACTCTCCACCATTTACCTATTTTAGCTCTTTTTGTTTCAAATCCCTACTTTAAGTTAGGAAACTGAAAGTAAATCTATGTTGACGGGTTAATGTAAAATCATCTTTTTGTAATTGAAACATTCTGAAGAGCCTGAATTCACAAAAATGACAAACTCTGAGGAGAAAATTTTGGATGTGGCAGCAGGCTACCAGGAGCAATATATTAGCCAGGTTACAGTAGGTGAAACTATTTTGCAGATCCAAGGGCCGGAACCACTTATGGTTCTCACCTTACAGTTTATCAAACTAAACCCTTTATTAACACATTCTGCCTTTCTGATTTCTAAAATGTAGCATATTACTTTATTTTCTAATTAGTTCTTATGTATTCAGGACGTATTCCAGATACTCATTTTACCTCTCTTGTGACCTATGAATATATGACACAAATATGAATTTTTGAAATTTCACACGTATATAAGAATTGTGCATTAAATGAATCTATCAACCTAAGTTTACTTTGAGAACTTCTGTTATGAACTCTTTATTTATAAATGTCTAATTCTCTATGAAGCAGAAAATTAATAGAGTTCAAAAGTTTTTCTTTTTCCCTTGAATGAAACAAAATAACTCAAAAGCCTAAATAATCAAATTAAATATCCATTATTTCTGATAACCATATGGCTTTGCATTAAATTACAGATATAAACAAAAATTTTATGAAATTATGATGCAAAATATGGTAACTATGTCAGTGATTTCTTGATAAAATCACAGAGCTGGAGGGTGCATTTAGAGGTCATCCAAGGTAGCCAGTGGTCTTCAGACACCAAGCACCTACATTAGTACTGAAGATTAAGAAAACTTTATTATATTCTGTGCAAGTGTATTTCAAAATTCATGTTTCATTACAGGTGTATAGGCCTTTTAGTAATTAGAATAATTTGGACAGAAAGTTGAAATCTGTTACATTATTATTAGGAAAATAAATTACAAATAAACAATTAGTAAATGTTTAGTTTTCTAAGGTCTGTGGTTATCAAGACCTATAGGTGGTTTAGTGGGAATAACAAGAGGTTTTAATTCTGTTCTAGCTCTGTCACTCACTTTGTCAACTTGTCAAATCACTTAACTTCCATGAGAATAATTGTGCGCTATTTTAAAGTATAGATAACAGGTACCTTGAAGAAGTCTTGTAAGATTCAGAGTTTCTAGGTATTCGGTTCTCAATAAATGAGGTTGTTACTATTGCTATTGGGAAAAGACTGTGCCCTTTGATAGGTAACCTTCCCTCTA
This sequence comes from Papio anubis, assembly GCF_008728515.1. Classification (NCBI taxonomy): domain Eukaryota; kingdom Metazoa; phylum Chordata; class Mammalia; order Primates; family Cercopithecidae; genus Papio; species Papio anubis. Next base: position 164,501,245 of record NC_044976.1, read on the forward strand.
TTATCTAGAAAACAAGCTATCAAACTGATGCCACAGGAAGGGAAAAAAATCCCTTTTTTCTTGGCTTTTCCCAGTCCTGAAACACCAATAATTAGCTTTTCCTTCCTTTAGAAAGCCATGAAGGGGCTAAGAAGCTAGGAATAGTACTGATTTACAATGAGTACAGAGAAAGGCCTATATACTCTTTCAAGTCTGTATCACAGGAAACATTGTGACCTCACATTCTAAGTCTTGAGAGCACACACAAGCCCAAGGAATTAAAAAAAGGAGAAAGAGATTCTGCTCAAATTCAGAGAATAACTAAAATAAATTAACTAGTAATGGTTAAAAATTAATATTTATCGAGAATGTTTCAACTCTATCCAGACGATTCTCTTTCATTATTTAATCAGCATGTGTGTTTCCCCTGGCATGGCCTTCCTTGGTAAATATGGGAGAAGGAGCTTAGTGTCCTGAGTCATCCACCTGTGCTCCACTGCTGCACAGAATGCTTCACCAGACCACAGGTTACACCTCACTTTGCTGTCAGTCACCACATCAAACATCTGGACTGCGGTGCCTCAAGAACAGCTGTTTCTATCACATTGACTTCAACAGAGAGGCCAATGTGAGTCATGTTATATCTGTTCATAGCCCAGTTGTAATATTTGCTACCATTCTACTCCCCAAAACTATAAAAGTAATAAATTGAACTGAAGATCTGGCAATGCAGAGAGGCTTTATAAGCAGTAACACTGATGTGTTAAAAATGAGAATTTGACATTCTTGTGACTAGTATCTTGTACATCCCACTGAGAGGAGTATTTTACTGGCTTTTCTCTAAAGGGTGAGGCCTTCTATCAAGTTGCCTCATCTATTCTCTTATCTCTTATTTCTGTCCCCATCATCTCTCTATTTCACTCTTTGACCCCCAAATTCATGGTTATTTATTATAAAAAGTAGTTTAGCTACCATCTTCTTGCACAATCCTCTTATAAGCCATGCTCTTGGACCAACTTCTCTTTTCACTACCCTTTCACTTCCTTCAACCAATATTCTCAGTTACCAACTAGGTAACTTCCTAATCAAGGGGACTTTCGTGTTGATATGAATGATCCTTCACAGTTTAATGACCAACTCACACTCCAATAGCCTAAGTCAGCAATGACTCGCAAGACCACGACTTGCCATCATCCCTCAATATTCCTGTAATGAATATTTAAAGTCATCTGTGATAACCACTGACCTGTAACACAACATGATTTCAAGGACATCATAGGATTTAATTTTATTTGATGTGAAAGGAATTTGACAGAGGCATAGGGATAACCTCTGATTTTAGCAACAATCATTTTGAAAATTATCAATGAAGAAAAGATATCACAACCAAGCAGTGGATTCCTTTGTTCTATTTAAATTACAGTATCAGAATACATACTTTATTTGCCACTTTTGAAAAAACAAATTCAATGATTCTGTGAGGTTTTTGTTTGCTTACTACGTGTCAGGCACTATCCTGAGCATTTTATATACCAAAAAAGGACTAACAGCTCTTTCTTTGGCCTCCTCTCTGGAAATGCCTGAAGACTAGACCTTTGATTTGCAGCAGCAACTGAGGAATAGTTAGATATTTACCTATATTGATGCAAGAGAAATGAGAGTTCCATGGAAACGATTAAGCGTGTGTAACTCATTGTCAAGGTTGTTTAGCGAGTAATTGGGAACTAATGAAATGGAGCTGCCCTGAAGAAATGGGGCTAATCACATAAACCTGATTAGATGTGATTACTCAGTCACATACACATGGCTTGATATAAAAACTGAAGGGAGGAGCTCAGAGCTGATGGTTTTCCCGAGCTGAAGTTGTATTCAATCAACTTTATTCCTTGTGGCCACACACCCAGGGTGCAGAATGACTGGGACATCCAAGGCTGTGTCTGAGAATCATGAGACCTCTGTTGTGTTGTCGTTGTGCATGCTATGACACTGGTCCTACGCATTTTCTTCAAGGCAAGTACAATTGGTGCTTGATGAAGTCTACTGTGAATCTCAAGTCTGACTGTCGATCAAATCAAGTTAAGACATAGTAGAGTGTCACACATTCATTTTTCATACAACACTCCTATGCAGTTTAAAATAATTATTACCAGTTTGCAGGTAAGAAAACATAGAATTTAAGTAAAATGATTGAAACACACATAGCTTATAATTGAAATAAACTATCCTTTCTTGAGTATTTTTGAAACTGGTATTTTTCTAATATAACTTTTTGATATTTAAAAATAGCGAATATTTACTTAATACTTTTGTCTATATACAGCTACTTCTGTTAGTAGCTGTGTGACTTAAAATTTATTGTTTGAATAACTAAATTATTTTTAAAATAAAGTTAATTTAAAATAAATAATATCCTGTTTTATGTTTATGGAAGATTTTTTGCCTACTTACAGAAAACGTAGAACCTATAACAAGATTAAAGAAAAATATTGCAATCCCTTATAATTTCGAAGTCCAGTGATAATTGCTATTAAATTTCTAGAAACTGTGGTATATCTAGATAGATAGATAGATAGATAGATAGATAGATAGATAGACAGATAGATAGATAGACAGATGATGGAATACTACTCAGCCAAAAAAAAAAAAAAAAAGGAATAAATTAATGGCATTCGCAGCAACCTGGATTAGATTGGAGACTATTATTCTAAGTGAAGTAACTCAGGAATGAAAAACCAAATATTGTATGTTCTCACTCATAAGTGGGAGATGAACTATGAGCATTCAAAGGCATAAGAATGACACAATAGACTTTGGGGACTCAAGGGGAAAAGGGTGGGAACCGGGTGAGGGATAAAAGACTACAAATTGAGTTCAGTGTATACTGCTGAGATGATGGGTGCACCAAAATCTCACAAGTCACTACTAAAGAACTTACTCATGTAACCAAATACCATCTGTTCCCCAGAAAAACATAGGAAAAAAAATTCTAAAATGTTTCCCTCCAGCATTTTTCTTTGGTTTTTCCAAGCATATTTTTTACATGACAAATTGCATATTATAGATTACATAAGATTTGACATCCTGATGTGTTTATTTTTATTTCATTTTATTTATTTATCTGTTTTTGCTTAACCTTTATAGAAAACAAAAATGACCTTTTGAGTAAGTGTTGAGATTCCTTCCCCCTTCCTTGCCCACAGGAGTACATTTGGCTCTGTTCGCTCATCTTCCATACACCTATATTAAAAAATATATCTTCACTAACTTTATTCCTGGGCTTTTGTGATGCAGAATCAAGACAACTAGAAAGAAATAAACAAAATTTGGGAACCTAGGAGAGGGGACTTATATAAGAAAGAGTAGAGATTTATTTCTGAGAGAAGAAAAGAACCTATGAGAATTTCAAGAGAAAGGTCCAACCTTTTTCAGACATTAGACCTTAGGAAGTAGTGAGAGACATTGAGAACATAACAATGGAGAAATAATATTTTTACAAGATATTGAGAACATAAAATGGAGAAAGAATATTTCTCTGTGCCTTATATTCTGATTGTATATGTGTGTATATGTGTGTCTTTCTTAAGAGACTGTAGGAAGTATTTAAATTGCTTTAATTTACTTTCGATTACTGGATTATGTTTATTTCTTTGATCTCAAAGCAACACAATTTATGTTTCAAACATTTTATTAGTATAAACTTGCAAATTTGATTAATAACATTAAGGTTATTTCTAATTTTTCACTATTATATATAACATATGGCTTCCTTTACATGCTATTTTTGGCTCTCATTTTCAACTATTTCTCCTAGAAGAGTTAATGGACCAATGAGTAGGAATACTCATATTTAAGCCTTGAATCCACAGTGTAAAATCATTTTATAGAACTTCTCTCTAGATTTTTTGTGTTCTCTCTTCTTATTCTAATAAGTAGTCCAGAGGATGGACTTGATGATAGTTACTGAATTTATAAGTAAGGACCCAACTCTTTATCTTCTAACTGGGTCTCCCCTTTGAACTTTGGAGGGATATATCCAACTACCTGCTGGATATATTCACTTGAATGTACCTCAGATATTTCAAAATAAAGAGATTTAAATTGTAACAATTAATCCTACATTTTCTGTGCATTACTATTTTAGATAATGCCACACTGTTAAGATACATAAACTAGGGGCCTGGAAGTCATCCTTCACTATCCTCCCTTTTGCTGTCACTCATTTCTCATTAAACAATAAGTTAATGTTCCCCTGAAGTATCTAAGCCCACTCTGCTTCGCCCTTACCAGGAACACACTGTTTGAGGTCTCCATCATTTCATGCTAGGTCTCTCTAACTACAGCCTTGCTTACCCTTCTTTATTCCCTTCTCATTCTGGCCAAGTCTGAGTACACCAGGGTTCCTATTTAAAATCCTTCAGTGGCTTTCAAACCCCCTTCATGGCACTTCCCAACATGTGAAGAGTAGGCTAAAGTAGGCTAAAGGGTGCCAGAGCTGCAAAAGCCACCAAGTGATCACCTCTGGTTGTCAACAGTCTTGACTACATGAGCAAGTATGGTGCGCAGACATTATCCTCTCTCTACAGGCCACAATGTGAAAACATTTGGGAACCTCTGACTACAAGAAAACTCTAGTATAAGATAATTAATTATAGCATTTAAAGCCTTTAATTATGTGGACACTGCCAATACACCCTCATCTCACGTCACTTTCCCTGTTTCATTTTTCTATTAAGTCCCAAATGTACTGTGCCCTTGATTGTTTCTTGCCTTTTTCCCTCTTCTGCTCTTTCCACTTTTTCCCTCACACCAGTCTTTGCCACACTTTAAGAATCAATCATCTACCAACTTTCATTTTGTTAACTTATGGATTAGTGTATCTTAAAACCTAGTCTGTAAATGGCATGCATCACAATTACATAAGACTTATTTTTGAATTGATTTTTTGGTACAACGCAGGAACAATGAAATCATAGCATCAGGAGTTGGAGCACAGAAACCTATCACTTAAATGACCGCCTCCCCCGATGTGTTTATTTTACACATTAAATTTTTTAATCCAATGTCATATATACAATCTCACTGACCAATGTACTTTACAAAATATGATCATATATGTCAGGAAACAACAAAAGCATAGTGAATTAAATAAATGTTTGAGTCTTCATAAATATGAGTTTAGCAGCCATGAACAATTAACAGTGAAATATCCACTAGGAAAAGGACATAATAAAAATTATCCTTCTTTAAAAAAATAGTTATATTGATGGCAAGGACTACAACTGACCCTAAGAACTAATAAAATATATTTTTGTGACAATCTATCATCTAAGCAATTCCAGTATGAATTACTACCTTTTAGAGTTTTTTAAAAAATGCCTTAAAGAAATGTACTTGATAGAATACATGTTTGGTATGATATCTGGATTTTTTAAAGCCAGTTTATTCCCAAAGCTCATGGCTCTCTGAAATTCTATCATCTGTCACACAACAAATTCCCTTTGAGGGTATATAGTATGTTGATATTTGAAATTATACCTGCAGCACATATAGCTGGTGATGAATACATGCTAAATTATCTTTAAAACCTGTATTTCTTATTGTTTGAGAAATAGATTATTATTCACAGATGGAACCTACTTACAACCTTGATTGACGATCTTTTCACTGCATCTCTCTCCCTTATGTTTTTCTGATTTACGATTAACAATTAGATTTACATTAATGCTTCCCTTCATAAAGCCAAAAGTCTGGATGCAGAGTTTCCATGCTGTATCTATAGAAGGCTATTTAATTCAGAAGGACCAAAAGTTTTAAATTGTCCATGGTCTTATGAATAATGACATTGGTTTTTCCAAATTCTGACCTTCTGATACGGTTCTGTGAAAACTACACACATTAAAAAATAATTTAAGCATCTAAATAAACAATTCAGTGGCTTTACTTGTGCACTCCAAGCCTTAGATATCTCTGCAAAATAGAAATAATAAAATTTTCATCACAAGGTTTGAATTAAATGAGATAAACTTGTAAAAACATTCAGCCTAATGTCTGACATAGAGAAACTGGGTAACAGAGATTAGTTGTATCTGGTAGGCAAGGAAAGCATGAATCATAGACTACTCTAATTTAAAAAAAAACTTTTAGAGATGTATTATCTCCAAAAACAAAGAATATGAGAATAAAAGGGTAGGGAGCAGTGGGCTGCTTTCACTATTGACATTGAGTCCCTCTATATAGACACAATTGCATATTTCCCAGCCTACAGAAAAAACTACGTTTATGCAAACTTTGCCTTAGTTCTAGAGCTATTCTGAACTTCAAGCAGTTCATATAGCTAGCCTGCTGGCTGAAGCAGCTGAGCAGAAAGAATTAAACAGCACATATATTTCCTGATTTCAGTTGCTCCACAGAGGGGTTGTTAAAAAAAAAAAAAAAAAAAAAGCCAGAAAACAAAGAAAGTTTTGATATAATGAGGTTAGTGAAGAGAACACAATTTATATTTACATCTATAATTGAGTTTATAATTACAGAAAGTAATGCTTTAATTATTTTATGATTACTTTAGGATAAATTGTAGAAATACAGTTGATACTATAATGGGTAGGCTGTGAAGGCTTCTTTTAAGGATCTTAGTCTGTGAAAGTATTAAGTAGCTCCTTGCAATATTGTGTTTGATGTAATTTTCAGGCACTGATACATAAAATGTAAAGCTTTACATTTCATTTTTCCTCTCTTTCCTTACCCAACCTCTGGTATAGGTGCTAACGATAAGTGAAATGAGGTTAGACAGAAATAGGAATTCCTAATCTACAAACTGTGTATGCTGTTTGCCAAATCTAAGTTGACCTTAACCTCAAAATATAACTACTTTCATTAGGGCTAATAATTTCGAAGCAAGCTTGATTATATTTTCTTCCGGAAAACATTTCTTCATAGATAAGACTAGTTTTATTTTTCAGAATAAAATTTCTACCTCTATCTACATGTGAAAATAGTAGCCAGATCCATGCACAGACTTCTGACATCATTTTAAAAAGTAAGATGATTTTCTTAGGCAAAAATGTCTGTACAGCCTTTTCACACATGCCCACCCCACTAGAGTGTACATGCCTGGAGAACAGTGGACCTTGCTCATTTTAACTGCTTAATATATAGTTGCTGAAATAATATTTTTGTCAAGTCTTTTAAATTTCTAATATTTATTTTAATGGTTATTTAAAGAAATTTGTTTATAAATTGATCCCTGGAAGCTGGAAAGAAGAAAAAAGATGGAGTAGAAAACATTATTTGTTCCAAATATTTTACGCCTGAATATAGACTTTAGTCCATTGATGTCAAGCTTAGCCACATGAGCTGCTTTTGTTAATGAAAGGTGAGCCAAACTGAGGTATGTCAAAGCAAAGCTGAAGCTTTTAAGAGCTATTATATACTTCCTCCATTACCCTTTTCCCTCTGCCATTAAAACAGCATTCTCTAAAGGGGATTGCCCCTTCAGATTGTGTCCTAAAATGAATGTCTTATCTATTTAGGCTGCCAAAACAAACTATCATAGACTAAGTGGCTTTATAAACAAGAAAATTTTTGTTGTCGTTCTTGTTTTGGAGGCTGGGAAGTCCTAGGTCAAAGGACCAGCAGATATGGGGTCTGTCCAGGGCCAACTTTCTGGTTCATAGGTAGAGGGCCATCTTCTCCATGTGTCCGCACATGGTGGAAGGAGTAAGGAATTTATTGGACGTCTCTTTTACAAGGGCACTAATTCCATGTGTGAGGCCTCCACCCTTGTGACCTAATCCCCTACCAAAGGCCCCACCCACTAATACCACCGCTTTGGAGATTAGGGCTTCAATATATATATTCGTTTGAGGAGAGGGAACAAACATTCACTATAGCAATGAACCATACAAATGAGGCAGAGCTGCAGCCAACTTGCACGCAATATGTGGTGGGAACAAGATATGCATCTTGTTGTTTTAACACTAAGACTTTGGGTTTGTTTTTTGTTGCAATATAACCTAGTGGAAGCTGGATCATGTAGAGTGAGGTCACTAAAAACACTCTGCTCATCAATGTCTACTATTCAATTAGAAAAATCATGAAATCATAAAATGTAGGTCTTGAAAAAATGTGGTAATTAGATAATATAACCCCCTCACTTTACAAGTGAGAAATTAGAGACCTAGAAAGTTTAAATGATGCATTTATAGATACATAACTAATTGTGGGCCAGAGCCAGAATCTGGATTCACTGACACTACTCATTTAAAAATTAATGCTGAATATAAATATTTATTCTTCAGCTATATTAAAAGAATAATGGATAAGGAAAATTAAAGACAGAAACACAATAATAAGAATGCATCACCTGTGTGAAAAAGTTATTGCGGCAAACCAACAACTGATTATTTCAATGGTGTTGCTTAATTTGTTGAGGTAATTTCATTTTCTCTCCTTGTATTCAAAACTACAAATTTGAGACCATCTGACCAGACATAATTACTTGTTGTACAGAGCTGGTCTCTGTGCAAAGCAAACTGAATTGTGTTGAGATTGAACCATAAACTCAGCCTCATTAGCACTCTGCTCTCACTAATTTGCCTAAAGTAAAATAAGTATTTAAAGGTTCCAAGAATTCAGAATGTAGAGAAAAGAGTCATCCATCTGGGAATTATCAGGACAATTACGTGGAGAACCGAAAGGACTACACAATGAGGTTAATCTAGGTTACATATCAGTCATTCCTGCCTTGGCAGATTTAGTCACAAGAGTGGGATAGTGGTTGAAATTATAAACATTTTACTTTGAAAAAATTTTAAAGGTAGAATGAAAACTTTTATTATTTAGGACTAACTGTTTTTTTGAAAAAAAAAAAACAAAAAAACAAAAAAACAAAAAAAACCTCCCAAACCCTGATTTATAGTGTTTGCCAAATTCCGTGATGAAATTACTTCCAGTGTGGCTGATTTTAAGCCACCAACGCTTTAATAACTGGCCTCTTAAATTCCTCAGTGTTTATCTTTTGGAATAAATAAGCTGATGTGAGCTTGTGGGAGGTTTAGAATCTGACAAACTTGGTTTAAATCTCAGTTGTATTCCCTTGTAGCTGTGTTTTTAGTACGTACCCTAGGCTGTCATTTGCTTAAGGTGTCCTAATGGGCTTAATAGCTACTATGTAGTATTGTAAGAATGAGAGATATGTATTGATTGTAAGAATGAGAGATACTTATAGTAAAACTCCTGACACCTTTCCTAATTTGCCCTGTTTTACTCAATCCACTTCAGTTATGTTGGACAGTTTACAGTATCTCAAACACTATAGGCACACTCCTGTTTCAGGGTCTTTGCACTTGCTATTTTCTTTGTCAAAATATTATTCACTGTGATATCCTCACGGTCTAGCTGCTCTCTGCTACTCTTATTTTGCTTTCTTCTATAGCACTTTTTTTCAGCTCACAATTACATGATTTACTTATTTATTTGGTTTTGTCTGTCTTACGCCACTGAAGTACAAATTTCACAGTATCAAGGATTGTGGTCTCTTCTGTTCACTACTGCACCCTTGGAGCCTAGAACATTGTCAGATATATAGACTTACGGCCCTCAATAAATATGTATTGGATAAATCAGTAAATGAAAAAACTATGGAAAAAAAAGTAAATTTTAATATTTGTTAATTGTCCTATCTTAAGGCTAGGGACAACTAACTTTACCTTGGTTACCTCTAAAATCAGTAAAATTTATGTTCCAGCCAAACCATTCAACTCCAAATAGTCATGCTAATGGGATACAGCATGACTGTATCTCATACTGCTGTATTCCACACTATTATTATTAAAAGTACACTGCCTTGGATTTTGCTTTTAATAGAACTCTTCTGAAGACAAAAACCAGGAAATATAGGACAATCTACTTAACATGTTGCATCGAAACTTTGAAGGAATCACTACTTTTCATTAAACTAGGAAGACACTAGATGACAGATAAAGAGTGCTAACCATAGCAACCAATGTGATCTAATACTAGATGACTGAGTACCTTCTTCCTTTCAGAAATTTTACTGTTTATTGTTAAGGCAAAAATATGCAAATAAAATAAAAGATGATATTTTATTAATAAACACAACAAATAACACATGCAGAGTAAAATAACTTGCAATCACTTTTTGAATCAATAATAAAGGAAAGTAATCTTTTGGTGCCCTAAGTAAGAATGCAGTTTGTGAAAAAAAGTAGGTTAAAGAATTGAACATTCAAATATGGAAGACAGCTAAACTGTTTGTCATGAGGAAATATGAAAGCATGTTTACACCTAAATCTAGTGCTATTTTACATATTGATCAGACTTTAAGTTAATTTCATAGGGCAAATTTAGATAGGAGGAAATTTCTGAACACTTAATTCAAAGTAAAAGGCTGAATATGTAAAAGGTAGGGACAGTGTAAAGAAGGGGAAAAAGAAGAGAACAATGTGGGCACATTGTTTAGCATAATCTTTCTTCTACCACATGGTAATACAAGGATATCTATATCATGTTTCTTGAAACATAACAACTATTTACTCCACAAATATTTATTGAGCACTTAAACTATGTTAAAAAAATCCATTGTAAACCAATTTTACCCAATAAAAGTGGTATTAACCAAGTATTTTTTTAAATCACATATCAGAGTTTTATTCATAGTAGATGTTTTAGGTTGAATTGTGTCCCCAAGGTATGTCAGAGTCCTAACCCTCAGTACCTGTGAATGTGCCCTTATTTGCAAATAGGGTTTTTGCAGATGTAATCAAGTTAAGATGGGATCATTAGGGTAAATATACTCCAACATGACTGATATCCTTAGAAGACGACTAGAAGAGAGGTAGACAGATAAAGTGAGAACATCATGTGATGATAGTGGCAAGACTAGAGTGATGCAGCTGCAAGCTAAGAAACATCCAGGACTGAATGACACCACTGGAAGCCAGGAAAAGGCAGGTAAGGATTCCAAGTGGAGTCTCAGAGGAAGCAAGGTGCTTCTAACCTTTGATTTCAGACTTTAGCCTCCAGAGCTATGAGAGAATAAATTTATGTTGCTTTAAGCTACCCAGTTTGTAGTACTGTTACAGTAGCCCTAGGAAACTAATATAATAGCCCCAAACTGAAAGCAACAAAGGTGTCCTTCAGTAGGTGAGTGTTTAGGCAAACTGTGGTACATCTATATAATGGAATATTATTCAGTAATAAAAAGAAAGGAACTATCAAGTCACAAAAGCACATGGAGGAAACTTAAATAAATAAATTTGGATATGTGAAAGAAACTCATCCAAAAAGGCTACATATTATATGATTCCAATTTTATAACATCCTATAAAAGACAAAATTATAGAGACATAGAATTATCAGTGTCTGCCAGAGGATCAAGGGTGCAGAGAAGCAGCATAGGAGAGTTTTAGAATAGTAATTATTCTGCATAATACTTTAATGGTGCATTTGCCAAAATGTACAGAATTTTACAGTACAAAGAGTCAATCCAATTGCATGCAAATTTAGAAAATCATTTAGGAAATCAAGGAAATCCCAAGAAGTAATTCAGACTTTGACACAACAATCTAACTGCATTACAAATGTATGAAATAATCTCACAGAAGGGGTTGGGGAAAAACTGTTCACCTAAATAGTTTTGGAAACAAGACTCTGAAAAACTAAAAACAAAAGGAAATAGGTATAAGTACTGTACTTAAACAGATAAAGTTGTTTCCCATAGGAGTATGGGTTAACAGTCTAATACTGCTATATATGTATACTGAATTTAAACAAGTGAATAAATGGCAGATAGTGGAAATCAGGTTTCTTACTGTTGGAACTGGAATTTATAGACAAGCAAGGGGAGACAGCTAGAATGATCCATGTGAAAATGGAGTTAGAGGCATCAATATGAACTCATATTTGGCTTAATACAGACAAGCACAGATTTACATGTAGAGATATTTATAGAAACATGTATATACATAGACTAGTACACAGACATATTTCTGTGCTTTCAGCTGAGATTGCCTAAAAGACCTGACACCCCAGCAGCAACAAGCACACCTGACATCCAGATCTTGGTTTGGGTTACCATTCTCTAATAAAAGGAAACAGGGCTCCTTGGAGAAATGGTGGTTTATGGTAGGACTGGGTCAGGAAATACACAAGATCAGTCTGAAACAGACTGTAGCACCAGAAAGGAAGAAAATCCTTTTTTAAAAAGCACCCCACATTGATGGGGAGTATGTCAAAAGAAAATAGGAGTCAACTGAAAAGAACTCCCACAGGCCAAAGCTGGAACAATTTGAGTAACAAAATAAAGTAGTATTGAATTATAACCCAGAGTATAAAATAAATGTCAATAAATTCATACTGATACAAATAAACCATTGAATAAATAAATAAATGAAAGAGAAGAGCCAGATCTCCTATGCAGAAGAATTTCAAATAATTTATGTAAATTTTTCCCTCCAGGAGAGTGATCATAACTCCAAACTTCTTAAGTGTGGGCTAATATAGTGACTTCCTTTTTTAAGAGTACAGTATGGAGAAGAATAAAAGACATAACTTTACAGTTATCAGAGAAACCTGATAACATCACCTCCCAGGTGATTAAGGTCAATATCAGCAGTCATATATCATGTTGAGTGTATAAATCATTGATAATATTATTGATATGATGTTATGAAGATAACCCTTTGCCTTTGTGGTCTTCATTCTAATAGCCTATATCTCCAGTTTCACCATGAGGAAAACGTAAAACTAACCTCAATATTGGGAGAATCTGTAAAATACCTGGCCAGAACTCAAAACCTTCAAGGTCACCAAAAACAAGGAAGGCCTGAGGAACTGTCACAGCCAAGAGGAACCTCAAAATACAAGACAGCAAAATGTACTGTGATATCTTGGATGGGATACTAGAACAGTGAAAGCACGTCAGGTAATATCTAAGGAAATTTACATAAACTACGTAGGTGAACAGTTTTTTTTCACAACCCCTCTGTGGGATTATTTCATACATTTATATTGCAGTTAGATTGTTGTGTCAAAGTCTGAATTACTTCCTGAGATTTCCTTGATTTCCTAAATGATTTTCTAAATTTGCATGCAACTGGGTAGACTCTTTGTACTGTAAAATTCTGTACATTTTGACAAATGTACCATTAAAGTATTATGCAGAATAATTACTATTCTAAAAGTCCCCTGTGCTTCTTCTCTGCAGTCTTGATTCTCTGGCAGCCACTGATAATTCTTCTATAGTTTTGTCTTTTATAGGATGTTATAAAATTGGATTCATACAATATGTAGCCTTTTTGGACGAGTTTCTTTCACATAGCAATATTTATTTAAGGTTCCTCCATGTGCTTTTTGTGACTTGATGGTTCATTTCTTTTTATAACTGAATAATATTCCACTATATAGATGTACCACAATTTGCTTAAACACACTCTAACTTTTTTTGTCCATTTGAATTTCAGTATTTGATATTGTGAGACCACGAATTATAATTTTTGAAAATCATCAATGATGAAAAAGAAAGCATACAATTCTCTAGAAAATCTCATTTGCCTAAGAGAAGTATCTAACAAAAGAAGCCAGAGTTAATTCTGCTGTGTGATGTAGGAAACCCTGGGTAACCTTCACGGAGTAGTGACGATTTTACTGTAAACTGATGAGATTATTTCACTTATGAAGAAGCAAAAGGATACCTTTTTCTCACACTAATAATTAGGTAGGCACTTTACAAAATGCCGCTGCAAGGATATTAACTTACACAGTGAAGATCAAAGTTTTCAATGTTTCTACACACGTAGAATTTTAAGAGTATGTGATTACTTCCTAATTATTAACATCAACCTTCTCTGACCTATTAAGCAAATTCAGTTAGTTCTTATTTAATCTCTATTTGTTCTTCATTCTTTTAGGTATATTAGAAAGTACTTTTTAAAATAACTCCATTCAAATCAATTACTTAACAATTGTTAATGGTTTTTAGAAGACTGGATGCTACCCTAAATTCTTTAACATTATTCTAGTAACTCTAAAGTAGTTTTGTCCAACCACATTTTATTTACATGTTGTGATCATACTTTAAATGTAGATAAAAACAGTTACTTTTAAATTAATCCAGATGTGGCATTTACATTGAAAATATTCAGTTTTCCCCCAAATATAAAGGACTAGAGACATAGACATTACTTTTCTAATTCATGGCATGGTTGTTTCTTTAAAACTCTTCAGGACAGATTCATACATTGAGGTCCCAAAGAGTTTATTATAAAGTACTCTCATTTATTTAAGACAGTCTCCGAATAATGGATCACAGGAGAGTCTCCCTCTAATAAGTTTCTCTTTTAATACATCAGAAGCAAAAAATAATAGCTCTTCTTGAATTATTAAAATTTAGTTGGTCCCACACATTAGAACCAGTTTTGCAAAATCATGGAACAGGTATGAAAACAATCAGGACACATTCATTGCCACTCCAAGTTAGGAGAATGTCTACCTGCTCAGGAACAGAAAGTGAATGTCACTTCCTGCACTCTGCTCTAATATTCCTCATGTCACATGTCCTCAACTGGAAGGACATAAAGGTTGATGAAAACAAAAACAGCATTCCCCTGGTAGCTAAGCAAGGCAGAACTTTAGATACAAAATACAGTATGGAACTGGAGGTGATTATTGTCTCTTAAATTTAAGGGAACATATTTCAAAGTTCAAAGGAAGAATCATTGATTCCTTCAACTAATATGATATTAATAACTGAAATTTATTTATCCCTTTCTTTTTATTTCTTGAGACAAGATGTAGCCCTTTTGCCCGGCTGGAGTGCAGTGGCAGGATCACGGCTCACAGTAGCCTCGACCTCCCTGTCTCAAGCGATCCTCCCGACTCAGCCTCCTGAGTAGCCGTGACTACAGGCACATACCACAATGCCCCGTTAATTTTTTATATTTTTTTTGTAGAAATGAGGTCTTGTTATGTTGCCTAGGCTGGTCTTGAACTAAGCTTAAGTGATCTCGTTTCAGCCTCTCAAAGTGCTGGAATTACAGGCTTGAGCCACCGTACCTGGATAATGGACATTTCTTTGTTTGCTATTATGTTCCAACCAGTGTCTTAAAGCCCTTATGCATTATCACTTCATGGGAGTAACTACATGTAAGTTACTCCAGAGCCAGATCTCCAGGTTCACATTCCAGATCCACCATTCACTAGCAGTATGGCCTTGGACAAATTAATAAACCTCTATGTGCCTCAGTTTTTTCAGCTGCAAAATGGAATTAATAATAAATTCTACTTGACAGGGTTATTATGTGTGTAAGAGTGAACAAGTTATATTTTTTATATTTTTTTTTTTTGAGACGGAGTCTCGATCTGTCACCCAGGCTGGAGTGCAGTGGCCAGATCTCAGCTCACTGCAAGCTCCGCCTCCCGGGTTTATGCCATTCTCCTGCCTCAGCCTCCCGAGTAGCTGGGACTACAGGCGCCCGCCACCTCGCCCGGCTAGTTTTTTCTATTTTTTAGTGGAGACGGGGTTTCACCGGGTTAGCCAGGATGGTCTCGATCTCCTGACCTTGTGATCCGCCCGTCTCGGCCTCCCAAAGTGCTGGGATTACAGGCTTGAGCCACCGCGCCCGGCCGAGTGAACAAGTTATAAAGCTCATATTGTTTCTCTTTTCTCCTAAATAATCTCGTTGAAGAGAAAGATTTTATATTTAACTATAGTTTATATTTAACTATAGTTATTTTTAATATAGTTTATATTTAAATATAGTTTATATTTAAATTTAAAGTTTAAATATAAATTTTATATTATAAATACAAAGTTTATATTATATTTAAATATAGTTTATATTTAACTATTCTGATGATTCCTAGCATCATTATGTAGTAGGTTCCTAATAAAGATTTATTGTGTAGGTCAGAACTTCTGTCACCTGTATTTGAAATGAAGAGCTAATTAAATTATAGGTTCCCAGGATCTACTATAAAGACACTAAGTACCTGGGGCTAGACTTGAGAGGCTACCCATTTTAACCAGGCATTCCAGCTGTCTGAGTTGCCTCAAAGTTTGAGATACACTGGTATAGTGACTTGAATCTTTGTTTCATCTTCTATAAAATGTGAATTACTATAATAGTATCTATCTTATAGGGTTGTTACAAGAAGTAAATTACATATAGGAGATAGAAAATGCTTAACACAATGTCAGCAATTTTTACTACTATATATTATGTTATTCACTTGTCTGGAACACAGAATTTATGTCAAGAATACTAGGTGATAAGAGTAGAAAGGAAGGCTCATGCTAGATAGCTGAATGTTTTAAAGTCAGGTAGGAAAGAAAAACTCAACTAACAAGGTCTAAACTACATGTTTTGATTGGGAAGGCAATATGATTATATCTTGCCAACAAATATATTAACACAGACAAAAGTCTACCTACTTAAAAATTGAAGAAAATGAGACTTCAAATTTACTTTTTTAAATGAATAACAATACTGTGCTGGAGAACAAATCAAATAATTACAAAGTATTTAGAATCTATCAAAATTACCTACTCAAAGAGAGCAAAAACAAATGATGTATATGTAAGTATCAATTCATAGTCATTATCTTTTTAATTAAAGATATCACATATTCATTTCCTTTAAAACAAACTGCAGCAAACTCTAGGAATTTTCATATATATTGTTGCATTGAATGACAAAGCTCTTTGCCATAAAACGCACCATAAAGTCACTTCACATTCATCTTATGTCTTATTTTTCTCCCTGCACAACTAAACACAGCACAACTCTTCCTCATTCCTCATTACCTGGGGCTCACATTAAGTTTCAAGGAGGGTAGATAACTATTTAAATAACAACTCCTTAACAAATATATCTGAAAAAATTCCTTTGTGCCTGTGTGTTGCAGTCAAGTATTTTACTGATCATTTGTTTAAAGTTTGAGTTGGTTTTTCTGTACCTGCCATCAGCTACCTACCCATAGCATTTACTTATTTCTTCACTCAGTCTCTAATATATGTTCAACTGTAAACCGTACAAGTAACAATCTCACTGGTGCAGCCACAGAAGGTGACCCAGATTACACAACACTGTGTGCTAATGCCAAGTTGTCTTGTTCAACGGCAGCTGCTCTATGCTTTGCCTTATTGATATTCAGATTCAACAGACACAAATCACATGGCCCCTTTGACAAGCACACACTCTCCCTGTCTTCGTTTTAAACGTGTTCAATAGCTACTGTCCTTCATAAACACACTGCTGGGGCCATTTGGTCTCCTCTGATTTTCTATCCTGCCATAGAACTGACAAGATTATCTCAGAAACATTGCTCTTGTTTCTATTTGGGGAAGTTTGTGGAAAATAATATCTTCATTTATAAAACAGAAACACATAACAGTAAAAGCCCATTTCTCTGGTGAAAGAAACACTTTGAACCATTACTCTCTGGGAAACATTGAGGCTATCTCCTTGATTATGAGAGCAAATGTTGCAATACAGAGTTATTTAAAAGTGAAGATAAATATATAGTACATGGGAATAAAATGAAATATAGCTTATGAATAACTTCCTTTTAAAGGATATCAATCAGTAAGGGCTAAATCTATTTTGTAAAAGTGTAAACACAACAAAATATCTTCTCGTCTATGTGACCATTTCATTCTCCAGCTCACTACTACAAAGGTTACAAACAAAATTTCTGTACCTGAATACCTACTGGAAATCATAGAATCTTAAAATTGACTGTTCACATTAACTGGTATCACTGATTTCTTTAACACATGACACTTAAAAAAACAAATAAAAACTTCCTTTTTAGCATTGTATTTTATAGAACATGTAACATTATCCATTGTTTGTAAGAAATACAATAAGCCAGAAATAAACCAGGAAAAAATGCCCAAAGTGGGAAATGCTTACTTTTTATGTAGATGAGCAGTGAAAAACTGAGGTAGAAGATGAGAAGGTAGTTAATATTCTTAAGTGCCATGGTCTTATTTACAGAACATCCTCTGGTGTGTTGCTGGTGGTCTGGTCCCAATCCGGCTCCTGATCCCTGTCTGTCTCAGAGAGGAGCGGGTGCCTCAGAATCCCCAGGTGCCATCTCTGTCCCACCCCACTTACAGCTCCTTCACAGAAAACACAGGGACTTAGATTCAAAAAGCAGTTTGTGCTTCTTAGCATCACTTACACCAGAGGATGGGGTGATTTTTCAAACCTGGTGCAGATTTTTTCAGGCTGGATTGGATTCATTTCCCCCCTCAAGCCTTTGCTATGAGTTTTTTTCTGTTAATGCTGTCTCCTCAAAAGGGCCTACATTACAATAGTGTCTTCAATTGCTCTCAATAGATGGATTAATTTCTGATAACTGTCTTGCCACATAATTATGATCTGGCAACTTTTAACGGAATACCGTATGTTCTTGTATATTTACTTTCATCTTCAGAACACAATTCACAGACAAGTAATCTTTTCTGTTCATAAATTATATTCCCACAACTCAGATTTCTGTTGTTTATAAGTTGGGCCAAGACAGAAGAAAACTTAAACTATTGCATAAAATGAACAGAGTTCTGGAGATTATTCAGGGGTAATCTTGTCCATAAGCCCAGAGCTCATTTTATTCTTGGTTCATGAAATTATATGCTCTGGGATTTCTTGAGCTTTTGTTTTACTATAATTGATGAATGTAAACATGTTTGCTTATTTAAAAAATACACTTGTTTTAAATACAACGATATTTTCTCAGATTAAATTGTTGAAGTCCTTAAAATTATATTTTTATTAGATACCATGAAAACATCCATTAATTAAAATCAGAATGCTTTATTTTCTAATTGATGTTAGTGCTAGTACAGAGCCTTTTCCCATTGTTAAAACTGTTCACTTTTACTCTTTAAAATGCAATTTCTATGGCTGATTTTTACAAAGCTTTATAAATCTGCCAGATGTTTAACTATATAACATATATTTTGAAGTCTTTATGTTTTCTGCCCATGTCTCTAATATCTTGATAGTCAGCTTAATGGTTTTTATTAACATTATTCTCTCACATACTCACAGATTTACCTTCTAAAATAGGGTTTATCCTTTTAAAATTATTTAATTTTTATAGAATTCATGACAATTATTATTTTTAAAGATTTTTTCCTCCTCTCATGCAAATAATTTAACTTGGGCAATTTAACAATAAGAGCAAAAGAATTTCAGGTTACAGAAGCATTATTAACTCCCTACTCTAATCCCTGTGTTTTGTCAACTGGAGAATTGAGAAGCAGAGCAATTATTCTGTGTGCTCAGAGTCTGGTGGGTCACAATCAACATTAGGACCAGAGTCTTCCCATGATTTCTAGAACATTAGTTCTTCAATAAATCTTGTGAAGTCTCTTTTCATCTTTATTCCTATGTGTTCTTTCATGCCTTTTGCAACAATACCATTCTGGGACATCTACATACTCAACCAACTTGATCTCCATTCGTCCTAAAGAGGCCTCCACAATGAACCCCAAGACTAAGGAATTTATAACATGTAAGGCCAATTGACAGACTGGAAAAAAAAGTGAATAGACTCAGGTAAAGAATCTGATGGTATTAGAAAGCCTTCTGTTAGGGTGTGTTTATGAGTGTCACAATCAAAGAAACAAAGAAAATTAGTTTTTCAAAAGACAAAAGTGTCAATGAAAATAAGTAGTTGAGAGAATATGTTATACAAAGAATGGTTATAGGAATTATATACACGGAGTTTGAATATAAAAAATTAAGTGGATATAGCCATTATAAAAATGAGTCAATGGGTACCATGTGTCAGATTTGGGCTAGTCAGGAATTCCTTTAGAAAAAAGAAGTAGTATTTACGTTGATTTTCAAGCATAAGTATGGGTATGCTGTAGTCTAAATGGTTTCCCCGCTTCCCAAATTCACATGTTGAAACCTAATCCCCAATGTGATAGTATCAAGAGGTGGGGAGTTCTGAAAGGTGATTAGGCCTAACCTTCATGAATGGGATTACTGCCCTTATAAAAGAAGCCTGAGGGAGTTTATTTGCCCCGGCACCACATGAGGAAACACAGAAGGAACCTTCTAAGAGGAACAGGCCCTTGGCAGCTACCAAATTTGCTGGTACCTTGATGTTGCTCTTCTCAGTCTCCAAAATTATAAGAAATCAATTTCTGTTATTAAAAATTACCCAGTCTAAATTTTATTATAGCAGCATGAACAAACTAGGGGTATAAGAAATAAATAGGGCAAGACTGAGGTGTAAGAGTTTTACAGGAAAAGGATATTATATAGGAATAGAGGCCTAAAGCAGTTGGGCAAATCAAGAAACTAGAAATATTCTGATATTGCAGAAACATAGGTGTGAAGAGATGTCAGGAAATAAGACTCAGCAAATCCACAAAATCAAGCAAGTTTAATTTTCAATATGAGGAAAGCACACCATTAATAGGTTTTAAGTAGTGAATTCACATACTCAGAGTTGTGTTTAGAAAGACAAATCTACCAGCAATGTAGCAATGGTTGGAAAAGGGCAGATGGAAAGCACAGAAACCAGTGAGAAAAGGATATTGCTGTTGTCCACAAGAGAGATGATAAGGGACTGAACTAAAGCAGAGATAGTGGGGATGATAAAACAAAACAAAACAGCAATAAACTAGATATATCTAAAGACATATAGAGAATAAGGCAACATGAAAACTAATTTTATCAGGTATTGAGTTTTGGCATTTGGGATATTATTAATGTCATTCATAAAAATGAAGAATATAGATAAGGGCACCTATACAAGAAACAGCAAAAACCATCCTTCCCAAGTAAGAAATATGTAAGTGAGCTCAACAGCAATAAAGTAAAATAACCAATTGAGATAGACAATTCTTGACTTTTGGAATGGAGAGAGAGAAAGAGAGAGAGAGAAGGGAGGGAGGGAAGGAACAAAGGAAAGAAAAGGAAGGAAAGAGGGAGGGAGGGAGGGAGGGAGGGAGGAAGGAAGGAAGGAAGGAAGGAAGGAAGGAAGGAAGGAAGGAAGGACAAAAGGAAAGAAAAAAGCAGGAGAGAGGGAGGAAGGGAAGAAAGAAGGAAATAAAGAAAAGAGCAGTTCAGAAATAAGAAATCAATGAGAACTGAGATGAAACTAAACTCTCATGTGGAAATGCTACAATTCACAGTTCACAAATGGTTCCCATGGAAGCCAACCTCTACCAAAGATGAGCTCACACAGCTTAAAACTATGAATCAAACTAGAAACCCACTGCCACGGCAGACATTGGACACAATGAATGGGAACATTCACACTCAAAAGATTCATGATAATGGAGCTAACTGAAGGGATTATAAAATAACACTGTTAAGATACAGAAAAAAAGTATCACAGAAAATAAGTGGTTGAGAAAATATGTTATACAAAGAATGCACTGTTCTGGCCAGGCACGGTGGCTCACACCTGTAATTCCAGCACTTTGGGAGGCCGAGGCGGGTGGATCACCTGAGGTCAGGAGATTGAGACCATCCTGGTCAACATGGTGAAACCCTGTCTCTACTAAAAAAATACAAAAGTTAGCTAGGCGTAGTAGCAGCCACCGTAATCCTAGCTACTCAGGAGGCTGAGACATGAGAATCTTTTGAACTTGGGAGGAGGAGATTGCAGTGAGCCAAGATCATGCCACTGCACTCCAGTCTGGCTGATGGAGTGAGAAAGAAAGAAAGAAAGAAAGAAAGAAAGAAAGAAAGAAAGAAAGAAAGAAAGAGAGAGAGAGAGAGAGAGAGAAAGAAAAAAAGAAAGAAAGAAAGAAAGAAAGAGAGAGAGAGAGAGAGAGAGAGAAAGAAAAAAAGAAAGAAAGAAAGAGAGAGAGAGAGAGAAAGAAAAAAAGAAAGAAAGAAAGAAAGAAAGAAAGGAAGAAAGAAAGGAAGAAGAAAGGAAGAAAGGAAGAAAGGAAGAAAGGAAGAAAGAAAGAAAGAAAAGAAGGAAAGAAGGAAAGAAGGAAAGAAGGAAAGAAGGAAAGAAAGAAGGAAAGAAGGAAAGAAAGAAGGAAGGAAAGAAAGAAGGAAAGAAAGAAGGAAAGAAAGAAGGAAAGAAAGAAGGAAAGAAAGAAGGAAAGAAAGAAGGAAAGAAAGAAGGAAAGAAAGAAAGAAAGAAAGAAAGAAAAGAAAGAAAGAGAAAAAAAAAAGAATGCACTGTTCTTATGTACTGTTCATGGGTAAATTAGTACAACCTTTATGGAAAACAATAAGGAAATTACTCAAATGACTTAAAATAGAACTATCATTTGATCCAGTAATCCCATTACTGTGTAACTGCCCAAAAGAAAAGGAATCATTACATGAAAAAGATACCTGTACTTGTATGTTTAATGCAGTACTATTCACAACAGCAAAGAAATGTCCATCAGTGGATGATTGGATAAAGAAAATATGGTCTACATATATAACACAATGGAACACAATTCAGCCATAAAAAATGAAATCATGTATTTTACAGCAACATGGATGGAACTGGAACCCATTATCTGAAGGAAAACAACTCAGACACAGAAACACAAATAATGCATGTTCTCACTTATAAATGGGAGCTAAATAATGTGTACACATAGATGCAGAGTGTGAAATGATAGACGATGGAGACTTGGAAGGTTGAGGGGGTTGGAGGAGGGACAGATGATGACAAGTTACTTAATGGATGTAAAGTACATTGGTGATGGATACACTAAAAGCCTAAACTTCACTGCTCTGCAATATGTCCATGTGACAAATTGTGCCTTTTAAATATATGCAAATAAAAATTTTCAAGGGATGAAAGAATGCATTTATTTTATAAAACAAGAACAAGACATGATAAAAAATGATTGGGCCTATTTGAAAATAAACTGAAGATAAATTCTAAAAATAAAAAAGTCATTAAAACTTTTTGAAAAATTTAACTAATAACTTAAATAGTAGATGACACGACAATAAACTAAACAGAAGATCTGAAGTTTTTTTTAGAATAGATCAATGTGAGATAAGGAATTGGTGAAAAAGAATGAATAGTAAAGAGACATAGAAAATAGAATAGAAAGTTGTATCTCAGAAACGAGGAAAAAATTGGGAGAAGGTAAGTACCAAGAACTAATGGACTAGAGTTTTCAGATATGAAAAAATATGACTTCTCCAATTTAGAAAAGCTCACTGAATCCGTAGGAAATATTACATTTAAAGTGCAACAAAATAATTACCACAAAAGCAAAAATTGACAATTGGGATCTAATTAAACCAAAGAGCTCTGCAAAGCAAAAGAAACTATCATCAGAGTGAACAATCTACAGAATGGGAGAAAATTTTTGCAAACTATGCATCCAGCAAAGGTCCTGTAATTCTCCAGAATCTGTAAGGAACTTAATCAGTTCAATAAGCAAAAAATAACCCATTAAAAAGTGGGCAAAAGACATGAACAGACACTTCTCAAAAGAAGACATATAAGCAGCCAATAAACATGTAACAAAATGCTCAACATCACTGATCATCAGAGAAATGCAAATCAAAACTACAATGAGATGCCATCTCACACCAGTTCGAAAGAATATTTTTTTTTAAGTCAAAAAACAACAGATGCTGGTGAGGCTGTAGATAAAGGGAACACTTACACACTGTTGATGGGAATGTAAATTAGTTCAGCCACTGTGAAAAGCCGTTTGAAGATTTCTCAAAGAACTTAAAACAGAAATACCATTTGATCTAGCAATACCATTTCTGGGTATATACCCGAAGGAAAATAAATCATTCTACAAAAAATACACATGCAACCATGTGTTCATTACAGCACTATTCACAATAGCAAAGACATGGAATCAACCTAGGGTCCCATCAACGGTGGATTGGATAAAGTAAATGTGATACATAAACAAGACGGAATACTTTGTAGCCATAAAAACAACAAAATCGCGTCCTTTGCAAGAACATGGATGCAGCTGCAGGCCATTATCCTAAGCAAAATGATGCAGGAAGAGAAAAATCAAATGCTGCATGTTCTCACTTATAAGTGGGAGCTAAATATTGGGTACACATAGACATAAAGATGGGAACAATACACACTGAGGACTACTGCTGAGAAGAAGTGGGTGAAGGGCTGAAAACTATCTATTGGGTGCTATGCTCACTACCTGGGCAACGGGATCATTCATACCTCAAACCTCAGTGTCACACAATATACCCATGTAACATATCTGCACATGTACCCCCAGTATCTAAAAGTTAAATTTTTTAAAAAAGAAAAATAAAAACATACAGTGCAGTAAAATAAGCAAAATAAAATCTTAAAAGTCAGCATTTGTCGTTAAAGTCTAAAATGTTTACGGTAGAGCAATAATCAAAATGATGAAAGACTTTTCATGAATAAATTAGGTGCCATAAAACAAAGAAAGTAGGAGAAGAGGAAGATTTATAGATAAAAATAGAAGGTACAGTTTTAAAATATATTCAATTTGAGCTGTCTATTCAAAACCAACTGAAGATCCAGAACGTAGTAGGTTCTGGAGATACAATTTCAGAATGTAGGACAGCTGTTCTTATTGGTGGAAATTCTTGATGCCATATTAATGTACAAGCATTTGTTTGTTTTACACATACTATACAAAAGGTATATTATATATACACCTGCTATATATCAGACACTAGAGTCATCATCAGTAATTTGCATGTTTAAGACAGGGTCATCACCCTTGTTGAATTAAACTCTGGTGAGCAGATGCAGTCTTCTCAGGAGAAAAGTACTTTATCTCCCAGTTCCTTGATATTCAAAATTGATTTAATAAGGGTACAAAGATTTATCTTCAGTTCAGTTCTGTGTATTATAGATTCTTTTACACACATCATCTCACTTAATACAGCATCTCCACAAAGTAGATTAAGTTAACCCTAATTGACAATGGTAAAAAAGAGATTGAGAGACCCAAGTTACCTGTATAATAAGTGCTGCAGTTCAGATTCACACCCAACTTGCTTATTCCAATGTTCTTAATTATTGTTATAATGGTATTTATTGTTAATTACATAATTATAAATGTGTTCTTGTGAAAAACCCCAAATATTAGGATAAAGGATCTTTGATAAACAATAATCCCACACTCCTCTCCAGAAGTAATCATTGTTATTTGTTAATGAATATCGTTTTATACCACTCTCTGCTACAGTTTGATACATACATAGATGATGGATAGATGATGTATAGATGAATAGAGACATAAATATTATTTTGCTTCTTTTCTTAAATAATGGTATGTATTATTCTGCAACTTGCTTTTCTCATTAAACAGTGTGTCTTGAAGATTTCGGCATTTAACTCACATACTTTTTAATGCCACATGGCATTTCATAGTATACCTGTGCTATAGTTTAATGATTTCATTTTTCTGGGCATCAATGTTTCAAATTTACTTTATGTAAACAATGATTAATAAAAATCATTTTCACACCTGTTTGTTTAAATGCATAAGAGTTTCTCTAGGGTAAATGCTAAAATTTACCTTAGGCAAATACAGAAATTTTGAGGATAAATTTTGAAGCTGGCTATTGAGTATGTAAAGGTATATCATATTATTTATTCTATGTTTGTATATATTTTTAAAATTAATTACAACAAATTTGAAATTTTAAATTTGCATATTTTTCTTATTTAGAAAAATTGAGCATCTTTTAGCATTTGTATTTACTCCTCAATGATTTGCCAACTCATATCATATTCACGTTTCTATCAACTCTTTAAAAATTTTTATTTAGTTAGTTGTAGCATTTATTTATAAAGGTTTGATCTTAATTCTTAGTCTGCTATAAATGTTGAAAATGTTTCTTCTCAGTAGTTTCATTTTCTCTTAAAGTTTATAGTTTTTCTTTATACTATTTGATTTTGAAAATTTTTTATGACTTTTATTTTTGTGTTATTAAAGAAGGCTTTTTTTTTCTCATCAGGCTTACTAACACAGGGATTCCCATTGAGTTTTATTCCAAATTTTATTTTAAAAATTTAAAATACATGTATTAAAATTTCTTAAAATTTTATGACTTTAACTCACATGGAATAAATTTTTATGAATGGTCTAACCTACATATTTAATTTTATTTCTAAATTATAGACTTAACTTTATTCCCAGATGGATAGCCAGTGTCCAAACTACAAAATCATGTATAAAACCGGTGTATATAAAAATTTTTTGTTTAATTAAACTTTTGTGATTCCTCTGCCAGTAAATTTAAACTTAGTTGTTTCTTTTTCTCCTTCTCTTCCTCCTCCTCCTCCTCCTCCTCCTTCTCTCTCTCTCTCTCTCTCTCTCTCTTTCTTTCTTTCTTTTTTTAGAGTCTCTGTCACCCATCCTGGAGTGCAGGCAATAGCGCGATGTCAGCTTGCTGCCTCAGCAGCACGGGCTCAAGAGATCTTCCCAACCTCAGCTTCCGGAGTACCTGGAATTACAGCCAGGCTCCAATGTGCCTTCTTCATTTTTTTTTTTTTTTTTTTTAAAGACATGGAGTCTCACTGTGTTCCTCAGGGGCTGGTCTTTAACTTCTGAGCTCAGGCAGTCCACCCACTTTGGCCTCCCAAAGTGCTGGGATTACAGGCCTGAGCCACCACGCCCGGCCTGAAACTTTCTTTTACAAGTTTGCCTTCCCTTGTACAGTTTATCTTCCAGATTAGTTTTCTAAGCAGTTGCTCTATCTCCTTTCAACAACAACTATTCCAAGTATAATGGGGATTTCGTTTATTGTATAAGTTAATGAGGGGATAATTGATATTTTTTCAATATTGCATTTTTCTTCTTTTTTTTTTACTTTAAGTTCAGGGATACGAGTGCAGAATGTGCAGGTTTGTTACATAGGTATACATATGCCATGGTGGTTTGCTGCACCAATCAACCCATCACCTAGGTTTTAAGCCCCACATGCATTAGCTATTTGTCCTGATGTTCTCCCTCCCCTCACCCCTGACCCCACTGACAGGCCTGGTGTGTGTTTTTCCCCTCCCTGTGTCCATGTGTTCTCATTGTTCAACTCCCACTTGTGAGTGACAACATGCAGTCTTTGGTTTTCTGTTCCTGTGTTAGTTTGCTGAAGATGATTGCTTAAAGCTTCATCCGTGTCCCTGCAAAGGACATGATCTCCTTCCTTTTCATGCCTGCATAGTACCCCATGGTGTATAGGTGCCACGTTTTATTTATCCAGTCTATCATTGATGGTCATTTGGGTTGATTCCATGTCTTTGCTATAGTGAATAGCACTGCAATGAACATATGTATGCATGTATCTTTAAAACAGAATGATTTATATTCCTTTGGGTATATACCCAGTAATGGGATTGCTGGGTCAAATGGTATTTCTGCTTCTAGATCTTTGAGGAATCACCACACTGTCTTTCACAATGGTTGAACTAACTTACATTCCCACCAACAGTGTAAAAGCATTCCTATTTCTCCAAACCTCATCAGCATCTGTTGTTTCTTGAAAAACTACTCTTCAAAGTATAATGGGGATTGCCTTTATTGCAAAAGCTAATGAGGGGATAATTGATACCTTTTCAATATTGCATTTTTCAGTATCTGAATAATCTTACAATATTTAACACATATTGAGTCATTCTTATAAGCCAGACACTTTCTAAAACCTTTCTATGCATTCTTTATTTAATATTTATCATAACACTATGAAGCAGGTTCTATTTTTTCCATTTTATAGATGATAAAAATACAAAGATCCAGTGATTCATCTCAGTTATCACAGCCAATAGGTCACTCTAGAAGAGAAGACAATGTAGAGTAAGAAAAGGAGAGGGTCAGCAGCCACACTAATACTTAATAATTGGAGGATAAGAACCCAGAGATTTAAGAGAAATAACCAGGATATTGTGGTGTCATGGAAGAGAGGAAAGAGGGTCAGAAAAGAGAGTGACGAACAGTGGTAATGCTGCAGGAAAGTGAAGTCTGATAAGAACCAATTCGATTTGGCAGGAAGGGGATTTTTAGTGACCTTGGTGACAGGAATATCAATGGAGCATTGGGACAAAATCCAAATATCAGTTATTTTTATGAGTGAATTCAACATTAGCAAGTAGAGACAGTAAGTGCAAAGTACACGTTCCAAAAGATGGGTGTGCAGAAAACATGGGACGGGGAGGCAAAGTTTAAAACGGATTTATGGACAAATACTTTTTTTTAACATGAAATACATGCCAAAAAAGAAAAAAAAAAAAAAAAAAAAGGAACCAGAAAAACTGAAGGTATGAAACAGATAAGGATATTTGATGGAGCAAGCTTCCTGAGGAGGTGAGAAAAATGGGATCCATTTGTGTTACAAACAATCCAATTACACAATTTTAGTTATTTTTAAATGTACAATTAAATTGTTAGCAACTATAGTCACCCTATTGTGTTATCAAATACTAGTTCTTATTTATTCTTTCTAACTATTTAGAAGAAAAGATAATATCAAGTACTTAAATAAAGAGATGAATTGAAGAAACAGAGAAATGGAAAGGCTGCAAGACTCATCTACCAGCTTTGATAACAGAGTAAAGGGTCCAGCTGAACTGAAATCCAGCTAAATTCATTTGTAATGCTGCTAAAAAGCACAGTGGCATGATCTTTCCAGCAGCAAAAAGAGTGCTAGCACAGAAGCAGAGCTGGCAGACTACAGGATTACTTCAGGAATGAGATCTTTCAGAGTGGAAGGATAAGTAATAGGTGGAGGCCTTATAAGCAA
This sequence comes from Papio anubis, assembly GCF_008728515.1. Classification (NCBI taxonomy): domain Eukaryota; kingdom Metazoa; phylum Chordata; class Mammalia; order Primates; family Cercopithecidae; genus Papio; species Papio anubis. Next base: position 164,529,951 of record NC_044976.1, read on the forward strand.
TGCTTAGAGACAATGGCAACTGAGGTAACTAATGAGGGAAGTTATGAACAGACAAGGAAAAAATGAGGTTTCATTAGATTAGAGGTATTTATGTGGTAGAGAAGCAGATGAAATGAGACTGCGGTTGAATTCAGACAGTGGGATATTGAAGTCTGTAAATATAAAAGAAAGAACTGATCAGGCTTGATCTAGGCTAAATTGGAACCATGGTGGAGATTGCAAGAAAATTCTTTGGTGTAGCCTAAGAAAACTATATAACGAATAGCTATTTAATAAAGTTCACCCCCACAAGTAGGTATTCAAGTAGATGAGGATCAATTCAGTGAAAGACTTGTAATGGTTAATTGTATGTGTCAACTTGACCTGGCTAAGAGATGCCCAGATAACTTGTAAAACATTATTTCTGGGTGTGTAGTGGGGGTGTTTCCAAAAGATATTACCATCTGAATCAGTAGGCTGAGTAAAGAAGATCTGCCCTCTCCAAAGCAGGTGAGCATCATCCAATCCTTTGGGAATCCAAACAGAACAAAAAGGTGGAAGAAGGGCAATTTTACTCTCTCTTCTTGAGCTAGGACATTTCTCTTCTCCTTCCCTCAGACATTAGTTCTTAGGCCTTTGGTCTCTGGGACTTATTCCAGCGGCACCCCCCAGTTTTCAGGCCTTTGGACTTGGATCAAGAGTTACATCATTGGCTTCCCTGGTTCTCAAGCCTTCGGACTCAGACTGAATTACAACACTTTGGCTTTTCTGGTTCTCCAGCTGGCAGATGGCATATCATGGGAGTGAATGTGAGCCAATTTTCCTAATAAATTACACAAACATATACACACACACCAATCCTACAGGTTCTGTTTCTTTGTAGAATTCTGACTAATATAGGACTAAATATATCTTTTTCCCTAAAGACTTCTAAGACACCCTCCAAGTTTTTTCTACTGTATTCTGTGAGCTAGAGAGAAGTAGAATAAAGGAGAAAAATCAATTTCCTGCTGTTCAGAGAAAGTAGAAAATTATGTAAAACATTTCCTCAAAAGATGTAGAATTTCATTACATGTAGCTTTACTCCACTTGGAGCCCTTCTGCTCACTGAGCATTTAAAAAAAGCAGGAATACAGATTTACACATATTAAATTTTGATAAGTGTCTTAAATATATAAGTACATATATCAAATAAAGAGTTGTATATTTGAATCTGGAACTCATCAGAGAACTCTGAGTTAGATATATAAATTGACATAATGAGGCACATTAAGCTATTTGGAGAGATAATAACACTTAGCAGGTAAGAGGAGATTATTATAAAAAAAAAAAAATAAAGGAATCAACAAGGACTAATCTCTGTGGCTCACTTAGCTCAGTAAATCTAAAAGAACAAGACCAAGAAAAAGCAGCCAGTGAGTAGAAGGAGAATCCAGAAAAGATGGTTACCTAGAAGGCCAAGAAGTATTTCTCTAAGAACAGAGTGATTAACTGAGTCATCTACTACTAAGATGATGACTGAGAGCTGGTTGTTAGTTTGGTGACATGAAAGTCACTGATGACCTTGATAAGAGAAATTTCAATGTGTTCAAGAGAAAATGCAAGGAGAAATAAATGCAGATTGAAAATGCAAGGGACATGTAAGGGATATGTATATATACATACATATATAAAATACATATTGTAATGTGTGTATCTGTGTGTGTGTATATGTGTGTGTGTGTGTGTGTGTATATATATGTTCTATATTATTATAGAACGTTTAAATGCTGTTGGGAATGACCCACTAGATAGGGAAAGTTGTGACACCTTTCTACTCTCCTACTATCCTATAGAAAGTTAAGAAAAGGAGTTTGTTTCAAAATCTGTGTTTTCAGAACTTAATCCACATCAGTGCTAGGTACTCATGAAGTATCAGAATGAATCACTCATTAAATTTGCTTTATTACCCCTAGCTCCAGCACTTCAGATGTTGGTAATGGTATTGTAAACGGAGTATTTCTTAAGTATAGGTCTGTCATTTTTCTTTGCACATTTGAGCAATTGATTGACAGGCAGAAGAGTCCTTTTTTCTCCAAAACAGGCATTATGTGCCAGTAATCAACATGCATTCAACTGCGGGCTCCTTCTTGTAATTACTAATGCTCATTTCCAACTAGGATGTGAACAGTTGAAAAGTACTGACTTGATAAATATTTTCTATGGCTAGATTCACATCGAAGAATTTAGATTTCTTGGACTGCAAGTAACAAATTACCTTAAGAAAATAAAGAATTTATTGGCAGGATACTCAGTGCAGCACAGAATAGATGAGAATTCAAGAGAATAGGTATGAATAGAATGGAACTATGGTGGTGTGGAGTCCAGACAATAAGCATCACATACAATTTCATAAGGAAAATACCATTCAAATGAGTGAATTTTAATTTTTTTTTTCCTATTTTTCCTTCAAAGTCCAGGAAGAGAGAGTCAGAGTAGCCTCCCTAGGGTAGGGCAGTGCACCTTGACTTGCAGTACAGTATTTTAAAACTACACTCAGTGGAAAAGTATAACTCCCCAAAAGGAATTTAGCACACTGCTATCAAATGAAAGAGAAATTGATGCAGGCAACCGAAAGGAGAAATGACCATGAGAGACCTCAGGCAAAAAATTTAATTAAGAATCATGACAGGTTTGAGTGTCCTTACCACGCTTTTAAAATTAAAAACAAAAACAACAAAATCCAGTGAGTGAAGTCATTGTACATGATGGCACATGAAAAAATTAGACCCTGTTGAAGATAAGATCCGTCACAAAATCACTGACTACATTAAAGATGTGCATATATGTGTTACTGAGGTTTGCAATCATTGAATTGAGGTATACTTCCAGAATTATAGGGGAAACAAATATTATAAATTCTGGAAGTCATATAAGATAAAGCAATTATTTGATTAGTTTACTGGCATATATAAACTTACTTTATTCAAACCCTATAATTGCCTTCAGAAATTATTATATTTCATTTAAAGACAGATAAAGGTGTACTTTAAAAAACTGATTTGGAGTTCTGGAAGCAGCCCTGGTTCTAGTTAATTTATGTTCCTATTTGGAAATTAAGACAGCTGAAGCTTTTTTGCTTCTCCTCATTCAATTATCATCACTACAGAGAAGTAGAAATAGCAACAGAGCCTGACATTCAGGTAAGAGAGACGATATAAAAAAAACATATTCTGTTCATGTCATAAATCACGGTGACACTACTAAGAAAAGAATGTGAACAATTCTGAGTAGTTGTCATCAATGACATCAATATTAATTTCAAAAATCATCTGTGGACTGAAACCTTTAGCTCCCTATAATATTTTTTCTTGTATCTTGCTATAAATAATGATTGCACAGATTCTGTGTATCACTCATGACAAGGAATGGCCAAAAAAGTACAAAGGGATTCATGTGCTGACCCCTTACTTTGGAGAACTTGGGTTGCCTTCCCAGGCAAATAATCACAAGGTACACAAGTCTGAAGAATCTCCAGGAAGCTTTCTATCAAATATATGTGTGGTGGCTTTCTTCCCATGAACTATACTTATATCTATAAATAAATGTATCTAGCCTCTCTGTAAAGAAGGAGAAGAGATATATGAATTAGGAGGATGAAGAGGTAGAGAACGGAGGCCCAGAGTTTGGATCAATAGCTGCCTGAAGCATTTTCACCATTAGCATCCCTAGGACATTTAGCGCTTTGGGAATATTTATTTGCCAATGTGTTTATTACAAAAACAAACCTCTCAAAATATCAGATCCAGACTTTTTTTAATCTCACCTGGCTTACTTATAGGGGGTAATCGAAGCTATCAGCACAAAAAGCTTGTTATTTCCTTAAACCCTTGATAGTTTTTGGCAAATGAAACCATAAGCTTAAAAATTCAAACCCATTAAGAAAAAAATTCAAAACAAAGAAATTTTAGAGAAATTTTTCTTTATCAAATGATTCTTTGGTTTGCAAAAGGGTAAACCCATACATTATATTATGTACTTTCCAAAAATAATCTGTATTTTTAAAATCTTCCCTAAAAAGCAGATTTTTGGTAAAGTACGGTTGATGTAAATATTCATGTGTAATTTCTTTGTTGTAGCATTAAAAATCATTTGTGAGGCCCAAAATATATACCAGGTTTGGGGGGAAAAATGTGAATTAATTCAATCTCTTACATAAAGAGCTTATATTAAAATTGGTATAAACAACCACAAAGTGGATTATAACATGATATACTGTTTTTAAAAATGTTCAAAGTGCTATGAAAGCATGAATGAAAAAGTGATTAATTCTTTCTAAAATTTCAGAGACAACTTCATAAGTGCCATTTTAAATAGACTTTTAAAGAATAAATAAGAATAAGTATGCCAGGTAGCAGAGTTTGATAAAGAAATTCAGGGCCCAGGAGAAAACAGAATGTATTTATTTGCAGAATCAGCAAATAATTGGGATTGCCTTGACTAAGGAATGCTGAGAGAGAAGTAATGAAAGGTATGTCTGCAAGAGTAGACTATCGGCAGATTTTGTGAGCGGAAATGTCATGCCAGTAAGTTTAGAGAGTCAACAAACAATTTTAAAGAGAGGAGTTGTGATGGTTAATTTTATGTGTCAATTTTACTAGACTAATGGATGTCCAGATAGCTGGTAAAAAAATACTTTCTGGATGTGCCTGTGAACGTATTTCCAGAGGGATTAGCATTTGAATTGATAATCTGAGTAAAGAAGATCTGCCTTAACCAATGTGAATGAGCGTCATCCAACCCACTGAGAACCTAAACAGAACAAGAAGACAGATGTAAGGGCGAATTTGTTCTGTCTGTTTGGGTTGACACATCCATCTTCTACTGCCCTCAGACATCGGAGCTCCTGGCCTTTGGACTTGAGCTGAATTAATCCACTGGCTTTTCTGGTTCTCCAGCTTGCAGTATAAAGCTCATAGGACTTCTCATCCTTCATAATCACTTGAGCCAATTCCCATAATAATTTTTATGTATATAAACACACACATATATATAAAATCTCTTATTGGCTTTTTTCTGTAGAGCCCTGATATAGGAGTGATATAATCAGGCTAGTGATTTAAGAATGATAATTCTAGCTTAGTATGAGGGATAAAATGGAATCACTAGAATAATAGTGATTATAGTCATATAGGGCATGAAGGGGGAGAAGAGAATGCACTGTGGTTTGCAAGACCAACTTTACATAGCCACCTATTTCGAGACCTGAAAGCTAAGAATGGAATAGGTTTTTATATATTTAAATGGTTAAAAAATCAAATATATTCTATGACATGCAAAAATTATATAAAATTCAAGTTTCTATGTCCATAAAGTTTCACTGGAGCACAGCTATGTTCATTTGTATACATATTATCTATGATTGCATTCATACTACAATTGAGTAGAGACCACACGGCCCACAAAGCTTAAAATATTTACTACCTAGAACTTTACCAAAAAGATTGCTGACCCCTGATTTAGGGTGTGAACAAAACTGTGGATGGCTAGGTCCAATATGAGCTACATTCAGAAAGGTCCTACTACCATAAGTAAACAGCAAAACCTAAAAATATTAATGGCTGAGTTATTAACCTAGTTCAATTTCTGGTAACTAACAAAGATCCCAAATAAGGAAAAATATAACTATCAGACAATATTGGATAAACTGACAGTAAGCAGACAATCTCTCCTCCTTCTACTTACCACCACATTACCAAGTGAAATTATTTAAAACACACACACACATCCTACACGCACATTCATATGTTCACAAAGACATGAAAAATTTGGAAAGCCCATATTGCACTGAAAACTTGAGAAGGGAACAAGCTTTGGAGAAAAAAATTTAAGGAATTTCTGACAGATATAGTGTCATAAATAAAAGATTTAAGGAAGTCAGGTGTGTCCGGAATTGGTGGGTTCTTGGTCTCAGTGACTTCAAAAATGAAGCCACAGACCTTCGCGATGAGTGTTACAGTTCTTAAAGATGGTGTGTCCATAGTTTGTTCCTTCAGACGTTCAGATGTGTCTGGAGCTTCTTCCTTCTGGTGGGTTCGTGGTCTTGCTGTCAAGAGTGAAGCTGCAGACTTTCACTTTCATGATGAGTGTTAAGCTCTTAAAGGCAGCATAGACCCAAAGAGTCAGCAGCAGCAAGATTTATTGCAAAGAGTGAAAGAGCAAAGTTCTCACAGTCTGGAATGTGACCCGCCGGTTGCCACTGCAGGCTCCTGCAACCTGCTTTTATTCCTTTATTTGACCCCACTCACATCCTGTTGATTGGTCCATTTTACAGAGAGCTGATTGGTCTATTTTACAGAGAGCTGATTGGTCCGTTTTAACAGAGTGCTGATTGGTGCGTTTACAATCCTTGAGCTAGACACAGAGTGCTAGACAGAAAAGTTCTCCAAGTCTCCACTAGGTTAGCTAGATAGAGAGTTAGCTAGATACAGAGTACCAATTGGTGTATTCACAAACTTTGAGCTAGACACAGAGTACTGATTGGTGTATTTACAAACCCTGAGCTAGACACAGAGTGCTGATTGGTGTATTTACCATCCCCTAGCTGGACATAAATGTTCTCTAAGTCCCCATCTGGCTCAGGAGCCCAGCTGGCTTCACCTAGTGGATCCTGCACACGGGCTGCAGGTGGAGCTGCCGGCTCGTCCTGAGCTGCACTTGCACTCTTCAGCCTTTGGGCGGTCCATGGGACTGGGCGCCATGGAGCAAGGGGCAGCGCCCATTGGGGAGGCTCGGGCGGCACGGTAGCCCACAGCAGAGGGGGAGCTCAGACATGGCAGGCAGCAGGTCCCGAGCCATGCCCCACGGGGAGGCAGCTAAGGCCCAGCAAGAATTTGAGTGCAGCACCGGCAGGCCGGCACTGCTGGGGGACCCGGCACAACCTCGGCAGCTGCTGGCCCAGGTGCTAAGCCCCACCGGCCGCTCCCCGTGCGGGGCCGCTGAGCCCGTGTCCGTGCCTGCTGGAACTTGCACTGGCCCACCAGCGCCGCACGCAGCCCCGGTTCCCACCCGCACCTCTCCCTCCACACTTCCCCGCAAGCAGAGGGAGGAGGCTCTGGCCTCAGCCGGCCCAGAGAGGGGCTCCCACGGTGCCGGTGCCGTGGCGGGCTGAAGGGCTCCTCAAGCGCCACCAGAGTGGACGCTGAGGCGGAGGAGGTGCTGAGAGTGAAGGCTGCTAGCACACTGTCACCTCTCACCAGGGAGGATCAATATGTAACTTCCATTCTGGAGAAAGTGGTTTCATTTGCCATGACAAAAGTAGAAGAGATATTTTGAGGAATAGGGATTAAAAGCTCAAGCTTTGATGTCAGCCAGTCCTGAGCTTTAATGCTATCATTGTAACTTTATTCATTAAATAAATATTTAATAAATACCAACTGTATACCAAGCAATTACATGATATTATACAAGCTTAAAATCTCTGAACCTGTTTCTTAAGCCCGTTTCTTAAATGGTACCTTACAGATCTATTGTGAAAATCAAATAACAACCACCACCACTACCACCATTAAAACAAAGACAGCAACAACAACCAAAACACTTCTATTGTGCTTATGATGGGCTCAGCATTGCTTTAAGTATTTTATATACTAATTTATTTGAATTATAACACCATTTTACAGATAAGGAAACCAAAATACAGAGAAGTTAAGCAAATTGAACAATTTTCACAGCTTGTGAGGGAAGACCTGTGATTGGAAATCAGATACTCTGTATTCATAGTTCATGCTCTTAACCACTGTGTTTTATTATTTCTCCAAATAAGATAAAGTATGGAAAGTATCATGATGTCTGTGTTTCTGTTGTTCAATAAAAAATGGCAGCCGGGCTTGATGGCTCACGCCTGTAATCCCAGCACTTTGGGAAGCCAAGGCCAGCGGATCAGGAGGCGGGCAGATCAGGAGGTCAGGTTAACCGTCCTGGCTAATGCGGTAAAACCCGTCCCTACTAAAAATAGAAAAAATTAGCCGGGCTTGGTGGCGGGTGCCTTTAGTCCCACCTACTCAGGAGGCTGAGGCAGGAGAACGGCGTGAACCCGGGAGGTGGAGCTTGCAGTGAGCTGAGATCACACCACTGCACTCCAGCCTGGCCGACAGAGTGAGACTCCGTCTCAAGAAAAAAAAAAAAAAAAAAAAGGCTATAACTACATTTTATGGAAATCACTTAAAACTTCAATATAAAGTAAGGACTACCAAGTGGGCGGAATGGAAGACAGATGGAAATTATTTCATTTTTAAAACCTTTTTGCAGATTAATGACTTTCAGAAGAAGCTCTTCCAGGAGACACAAGGAAAAGAAAAACCATACCATACAAAAACCACATGGCAAGGAAACAGGGCTTCTTCTGACTGTGGTGCAGCTCCTCCCTGAGGCAGTAAGCTACTCTCCTAGGAAGGATGTCAGCCAGAGCCACACATGTGCCCATAATGAAGGTTAGATACAAAAGTAAATTAGATAGGAAAGCTAATGGCAGGTACTATAATACCAACAAACACAGGCTTGAACAGAGAAAATATTCCTTTGCTGTAACTACACAAGCCCCGTCTCTACGCCCCTATGCTGCTGAATCACTGAGCTGGTATAACATATATCAACCAACCCTCCCATATGATGTGATGTGATGCCATGCGATGCAATGTGATGTGATGTGATGTGATGTGATGTGATCTCAGAAAGATGACATTAACAGAATGAAAGCAGACAGGAAGGGAGTCCTAAAATAATCTAACTGTAAAGTTTGCTGGAAAATACTAGTCATCTATATTTTAAAATGAGTAAAGAAGGAAAACAGGTCTTATGAAAAGATTTACCATCTAAAAGGAGTTTTGCACTATCTTTGAAATTAAAGATGAAGAGATGAAAGGAATTGACTGAATTAAAGGAAAAACATTAAGAAAATAATGCCACAGGATAATAGTAAAGAGTTTTGAAAAGATTTTCCCCTGCCTAACACTACACATCAATATACATTTCCAATAGAGCAATAATTTAAATGAAAAATATAGTGCAATAAACTATGTAGAATAGAATACAGGTGTGACTATATGATTTGGAGTGGGAAAAACTTTCTCAACTAATAATAAAACACTAAAATACTGTAAGGAAAAAATATTAATATATTTGATCTTACTGAAAAGCAAACAGCAAACTGAGAAAATCTATATGGCAAGAGAGAAGCAGGAGTGCATGGTGCTTGTAGATATTGATCACAACCGGATATCCCAGTCATAAACCCTCCCAGAGTCACTCAAACTCAGAATAGTGTATAAATAGGGGAAAGACCACATAGCCTATTCCTTAGTTTCAAAATTCATGAAATACTTTTGCTAAATCCACTCTTCAATTTTTGCACTCTGGACTTTGCCTGCTACCTAGAATGTCAGAGTATTATCTTGCTTCTCTCATCTGAGTTAATCTTTCAGAATTTAGGTCCTAATTTTCTACCTCCTCCTACAACTTCTGTCTGATTTAGTCATCTTGCTTGCTTGTATCTATCACACCAATAGTTTTATTCTAACAAGGAAATCTTATAAAGCTCTTTCTCAAATCTCTAAACAATTTCAGGGTGCCAGGAAATAAAAACTCAGAACATTCATCTTCCTTAAATACTACTTTTCATGACCTCTCCTTACTTTAATTAGTTCAATACTATTTCCTGTCATATTATGAATTATCATCCCACAGCATTCAAAGCATCCTATAGTTTATATACTTCTAGTCTCTAACCATATTTCCTGTTCTCCTTCACTCAGAAATGTCCAAGAGCCTGCATGCATATCTTTCAAAATGAATGAGTTTATATCAACCTTTCCTAATTTGAAAATTCCATGTTCTTTGTACAAGATTATTATGACTTCACTGTAGTTATAAAAGTTTAGGGGAATAAAAACTGTATGTTCATCAAAAGGGGACTAGTTAAAATGTATGGTCTGAATACTTAATGGAGCATTAAGCAGCTGTTAAAGCAAAAAAGATAAATTATTTATTAGCTTGACTATAAAAATCTCCAAAGGATATTATAAAAAAGCAATGTGGAAAATGATATGTATGGTATGTATGCAACACTTGCATTACAAAAAGAAAGGTGTATGATTAAATTTATCTATTTACATATGCATAAAATGTCATTACAAGAAATAAAAAGAAAGACCAATAACTATTTATCCATGGCAAGAACACTTGGGTGGCTGAGAGACAGGCGGTCAGTTAGATAGGCTTTATAATAGGCATTTTTGTATTTATCTTTTTAATTTTGAAAAGTCTAACTGTAGTATTTATTTTGAAGTTAAAGAAATAAAAGCTTCATGATCTACTTTGAGAAATCTGTTTCTTCTGTGGCCTTTCATCACATTTTGTTTTAATAAAAGCTTTTTAATTCTGTATCAGAGTTTAATCTTTATGAAGACATTTTAATCCATGATGAAAACCCAAATTGAAGTCAAAATTCACCTTCTTGTGGGGATCTCATAAGCTGGCCGATATGTAGACAATGCTAACTGTACACAGTTTAATCATGACCTGATTCATTGTCCATGTATTTTAACATTAATTTCAGAAACATTAAAATGTAAAATAATAAGTTATTGTTATAATAAACAGAGAATCTTTAAGGTCCAGCCAACTCTCAATGCAATTAGATTTTCACTTACCTCGTTGATCTTCTTTACTTGTTTTTCTGTAAATGTATTTAAAGTATTTATTACACAATTTGGAGTTTGGTTATAATAAACACCATTTGCTTAACACTTATTTCAACCCTGCATGGATGTTGGGTAGTATTTTCCTATTTTGCAGATAAGTAAACTGAGGTCCAGTAACTGGTTAAGCAATTAAAAGGATTCAAAATCAGATCCGTCTGACTCCAGAGCCTTAGTGATTCCACTAAATTATATTGTATTTTACACAATTTCTAATTATTTAATTAGCTAACTTTACAACAAATCAGCAGTAAATTATTTGCAGATGAGAAAATTGTGTTCAGTTTTGTCCAATCACAAACCTCGGAACTCAGTAAAAGGCTTTCAGACAATGAAGGCATTTTTCATAGAAAATAATGACATTTAGGAAAAGAGTCGCTTGACACACACTTATAATTGGAATATGAAAATGCACTTCTAGACTTAAAATATGCAATTTTATTTATTTACTGTAATAATCATTTTAGTGCCACAGTATTTTTAAATGGAAATATTTACAAGAGTTTATAATATTTATAATTCCTAAATAGTTAATATCAGATTATACTATATCTATGTTTCTAGATTTAATATTGACCAAAGCACCTATTCACGGTCAATTCGATGATTTAAGATGAAGAGTCATGTGAAATGATAGTTGTTGTTCCAAGGTTTCAAAGCTTAAACTTTCTTTAACATGCAGAGTTTCTCTGAACATTTTGTATTTTACAGACCAAACAAACTGATTCAGATAAGATGCTAGCTATTCTCTGGGGGAACTCCTGGAAGCAATGGTGTGTGATACAGTTCTGCTTACTTTTGATGAATTCCTCCACGAAAAACATGTTTTCTGTGTGTTTCATGTGGTTGATACCACCAGGGAGCAATTCCACTGTCACTGATGAATGCTAGCAAGGTCAGACCTTGTCAGTGCAAATGAAAGTCTTGTGATTAGTATTCTGTACCTTCTTACTAATGAACCTTCTAATCATGAAATCTGTCTGTATTTATAATCTTCTTCTAGCTGCTAAGTGCCCTTGAAAGGTTAGATAAATAGGAAATAATACTATTGGTTTGGTGTTCTTTTCTTGCATAATGTCTTTCAAGTTTAGTGTTCGACTTGCTGTTTGTGACTCTTATGGTTAACACTATAACAATGACAACCTTGCAACCTTGGTTATAGAATTTCAACATGTAAAAAAGTTACAAACATACAAAAACATTTATAATAAGAAATATTTGTGGGAACATTCAGGTTTCTTGGGGAATATTTTGACAGTAGAAAAATACATACCAGTATTTGTAGCAGACTTTGCTAGAAGAAAAAATTACAAGTAAAAAATTTTGCACTAACCAAGAATGGTAAAAGAGTGATTTTTGACATCAATGTTTAAGGAAAATTTATTCAACATAACCTGAGTAGCTTTTGGCGTAAACTAAAAACTGTATATATACATTTTTAACAGTATGGGGATTTACTTATGATTGCTATAGATAATTATATTTCCCTAAAACTGAGTACAGTCTATCTGAATTTATACATTCATTTTTCTCTTAGTTTTCGTAGAGGAGGTACTCTACTCACTGTTAATAAAGTGTAAGTAATTCCATGATGTAAGCCAGGTATCAGCAAACTTTCTTTAAAGGCTCAGACAGTAAATATTTTAGGCTTTGTGAACCATAGACTCTCTAATACAGTTACTCAACCTCAGCCATTGTAGCACAAAAGGAATTGTAGACAATATGTAAGTGAATGTGACTATATTGCATTAAAATGTTACTTATAGACACTGAATTTTGAATTTTATGTAATTCTCATGTGTCATGAAATGGTATTCTTCCTTTTATCTTTTTTTCAATCACTTAATTATCTAAAATAATTCTCGAAACTTCTTCCAGGAAACTGTAGTAGACAGGCTTTTCCCATTCTTTCTTCTAATGATAACTAGAAACCTTGGACATTTTATATAAAATAAATATACGGAGACTCTAAAAGATAGTGAGAAGAAAGCAGACCATCTACACGACTCAGGGCACAAGAAATGACATAGTGGTAAGCTCCTTGGGTTTTCTTTTGGACTCGTATGACTTGGAACTGAAGAAGTCAGCAACCCAGAAATGCCAATGAATACAGACAAAAAATAAAAATAAATAAATAAAATCCTGCTCTCTTTAGCAAAAGGACCAGGAAAGGGGCAACCCAGTAATACAGAAAACTTGCATACTGTAACTGTTCTACTCCAGCTAAACACCACAGAAAGAACTGTGTCCCTACCTCTGCCTATGCCAGCATAGGCTGAGTGGGTTGTCACCCTTACCAGGCTCTAACAAGTTACCCTAACGTTCCTGCTGTGGTGTCAGAGAGACTGAGTAGATACTGGGACTTTCATCTCTATCAGGCGGCAACAAGGCTCCTCCCATACTTCCAGTGTAGACTACTTGGGGAGCCTGAATTTCCTGGCATACCCAACAGTTATGAAGTACCCCTCCCCACTATGGTGGTGTCATAGGAGCCCTCCTGGAAAGTTAGAACTTTTGCCCCCAACCAATGTCAGTGAGGACATATCCCCCAAGTGTGGTGACAGTGGAAGGAACATGGGAGCAATAATAAAGCATTCCTTTTTCTCTTATCAAGAAAAATATTAGTGGACGTCACAGAGGACACCCACTCTTAGGTGTCAGCATAGATCATGTAAGGAACCTGCCCTTCTTCTCCCTGACCTGCCAGTAGCAAGGAACATCCATCCCTTTCCCATGCTGGAGCAGTGTCAGAGGAAATCAGCTAGTACAGAAAGCTTAAATAGACCCGGGGACCCTTAACACAACATGCAAAATTTCATGTTTCAGTAAAAAATTACTCAAAACAGCAAAACGCAAAAATATCTCAAGGTGAATGGAAAAAAAAAGAAAAGACAATCCGTAGATGTCAATACCAAGGTGATAAAGATGTTAGAGTGAATTATATAACAAATAAGCTTTTAATATCTGTCTTTTTTTTTTAAGAGATGGGATCTACCTTTGCCTCCCAGGCTGGAATGCAGTGGCTATTCACAGGCACAAGCATAGTATACCGTTACCTCAAACTCCTGGGCTCAAGTGATCCTTTGACCTCAGCCTCGTGAGTATCTGGGACTACAGATGCACACCATTGTGCCCAGCTAACAAAGATTTTAAAGCAGCCATCATAGAAATGCTTCCATGAGCAATTACAAATATTCTTGAAGTGAAAAAAAATTTTAAAGCCTCTTAAAGAAATAGAAAGTCTCAGAAAAGAAGTATACAAAAGAACCAAATAAAAGAAGTTAGAACTACAAATATGATAACCTAAATAAACAGACAAACAAACCTCAGTAGATAAGTTTGACAGCAGCCTGGAGGGAACAGAGGAAAGAAGCAGTGATATAAAAGATAGAACAATAGAAATTGCCCAATCTGAGCAACATAAAGAAAATAGAAGGAAAAAAATACATTAAGCATAAGGAATCTGTGGGACTATAACAAAAATATCTACCGTTTGTGTGATTAGAGTCTTTGAAAGAGAGGGGATGTAGATGAGACAAAAAAAAAAAAAGAGAAAAAACTATTTGAAGAAATAATGGCTGTAAGCTTCACCATTTGGAAAAAGACATAAAACTACAGATTCAAGAAGGTGAACAAATTCCAAACAGAATATACTCAAATAAATACACCAAGAAAATTATCATGAAAGTTTTGAAAATTAAAGACAAAGAAAAAATCTTGAAATCAATGAAAGGGAAATTACACCCTACCTGTAAGTAAAAATCTATTTTTATGACAGAGATTTCCCATCAGAAACTGTGGAGGTGAAAAGCAAATAAGAAAAAACTTTTCAAGTTCAGAAAGAAAATTGTCAACACCAAATCTTATATTCAGAAAATATATATATTTTAAGGATGAAACAGATATCAAGACATTCTAAGGTAAAGAAAAATGAAGATAATTTGCTGCCAGCAGATCTACATGAAATAAAAATTGCTTATGGAAAGAAAAAACCTGTACCAGCCACTGCAAAAACATACCAAATTGTAAAGACCATCGACACTTTGAAGAAACTGCATCAACTAATGCGCAAAATAACCAGCTAGCATTATAATGATAGGATCAAATTCACACATAACAATATTAACCTTAAAAGTAAACAGGCTAAATGCCCCATATAAAAGACACAGACTGGCAAATTGGATAAAGAGTCAAGACCCATTGGTGTGCTGTATTCAGGAGACACAACTCACGTGCAAAGACACACTGGCTTAAAATAAAGAGATGGAGGAATATTTGCCAAACAAATGGAAAGAAAAAAAAAAAAAAAAAGCAGGGGTTGCAATCCTAGTCTCTGATAAAACAGACTTTAAACTACAAAGATCAAAAAAGACAAAGAAGGCCATTACGTAATAGTAAAGACATCAATGCAACAAGAAGAGCTAACTATCCTAAATATATATGCACACAATACATGAGCACCAAGATTCATAAAGCAAATTCTTGGAGACCTACAAAGAGACTGAGACCCCCACACAATAATAGTGGGAGACTTTAACACCCCACTGTCAATATTAGACAGATCAACGAGTCAGAAAATTAACAAGGATATTCAGGACTTGAACTCAGTTCTAGACCAAGCAAACCTACAGACATCTACAGAACTCTCCACCTCAAATCAACAAAATATACATTCTTCTCAGCACCACATCACACTTATTCTAAAACTGATGAGATAATTGAAAGTAAAATACTCCTCAGCAAATGCAAAAGAACGGAAATCATAACAGTCTCTCAGAGCACCATGCAATCAAATTAGAACTCAGGATTAAGAAACTCACTGAAAACCATACAACTACATGGAAACTGAAAACTTCTTCCTGAATGACTACTTGGTAAATAATGAAATTAAGGCAGACATAAATAAGTTCTTGGAAACCAATGAGAACAAAAATACAACATACCAGAATCTCTGGGACACTGCTAAAGTAGTGTTTAGAGGGAAATTTATAGCACTAAATGCCCATAGGAGAAAGTGGGAAAGATCTAAAACTGACACTCTAACATCACAATTAAAAGAACTAGAGAAGCAAGAGCAAACAAATTCAAAAGTTAGCAAAAGACAAGAAATAACTAAGATCAGAGCAGAACTGAAGGTGATAGAGACATGAAAAACCCTTCAAACAATCAATGAATCCAGGAGCTGTTTTTTTTAAAACAAAATAGATCGACTGCTAGCCTGACTAATGAAGAAGAAAAGAGAGAAGAATCAAATGGATGCAATAAAAAATGATAAAAGAGATATCATCACTGATACCACAGAAATACAAACTACCATCAGAGAATACTATAAAAACCTCTATGCAAATAAATTAGAAAATCCAGAAGAAATGGATAAATTCCTGGATACATACACCCTCCCAAGACTAAACAAGGAAGAAATTGAATCCCTGAATAGACCAATAACAATTTCTGAAATCGAGGCAGTAATAAATAACCTACCAACCAAAAAAAGTGCAGGAACAGACTTATTCACAGCCGAATTCTACCAGAGGTACAAAGAGGAGTTGGTACCATTCCTTCTGAAACTATTCCAAACAATAGAAAAAGAGGGACTCCTCCCTAACTCATTTTATGAGGCCAGCATCATCCTGATACAAAACGTGGCAGAGACACAACAACAAAAGAAAACTTCAGGCCATTATCTCTGATGAACATCAGTGCAAAAACCCTCAATAAAATACTGGCAAACTGGTTCCAGAAGCACATCAAAAAGCTTATCCACCACAATCAAGTTGGATTTCATCCCTGGGATGCAAGGCTGGTTCAACATATGCAAATCAATAAACGTAATCCGTCACATAAACAGAACCAATGACAAAAACCACATGATTATCTCAAAAGATGCAGAAAAGGCCTTTGATAAAATTCAACACCCCTTCATGCTAAAAAAAACTCTCAATTAACCAGGTATTTATGGAACGTATCTCAAAACCATAAGAGCTATTTATGACAAACCCACAGCCAATATCACACTGAATGGGCAATAGCTGGAAGCATTCCCTTTGAAAACCGGCACAAGACAAAAATGTCCTCTTTCATCACTCTTAATCAACAGAGTTCTGCCCAGGGCAATCAGGCAAGAAAAAGAAATAAAGAGTATTCAAATAGGAAGAGAGGAAGTCAAATTGTCTCTGTTTGCAGACGACATAAGTGTACATTTAGTAAACCCCATCGTCTCAGCCCAAAATCTCCTTAAGCTGATAAGCAACTTCAGCAAAGTCTTAGGATACAAAATCAATGTGCAAAAATCACAAGCATTCCTATACACCAATGAGACAAACAGAGAGCCAAATCATGAGTGAACTCCCATTCAAAATTGCTACAAACAGAATAAAATACCTAGGAATACAATTTGCAAGGGATGTGAAGGATCTCTTCCAGGAGAATTACAAACCACACTCAAGGAAATAAGAAAGGACACAAAAAATGGAAAACATTCCATGCTCACGGATGGGAAGAATCAATACCATGAAAATGGCCATAGTGCCCAAAGCAATGTATAGATTCAATGCTATCCCCATCAAGCTACCATTGACTTTATTCAGAGACTTAGAAAAAAAACTACTTTAAAAGAAGAGCCCCATATAGCCAAGACAATCCTAAGCAAAAAGAACAAAGCTGGAGGCATCATACTACCTGACTTCAAACTATACTACAAGGCACAGTCACCAAAACAGCATGGTACTGGTACCAAAACAGATATATAGACCAACAGAACAGGACAGAGGCCTCAGAAATAACACCACACATCTACAACCATCTGAACTTTGACAAACCTGACAAAAACAAGCAATAGGGAAAGAATTCCTTTTTTAATAAATGGTGTTGGAAAAACTCACTAGGCATATGCAGAAAACTGCAACTGGTCTTCTTCCTTACACCTTATATAAAAATTAACTCAAGATGGATTAAAGACTGAAATGTATGACCTAAAACCGTAAAAACCCTAGAATAAAACCTAGAGAATACCATTCAGGATGTAGACATGGGCAAAGACTTCATGACTAAAACATCAAAAGCAATGCCAACAAAAGCCAAAATTGACAAATAGGATCTAATTAAAGTAAAGAGCTTCTGCACAGCCAAATAAACTATCATCAGAGTGAACAGGCAACCTACAGAATGGGAGGAAAGTTTTACAATCTATCCATCTGACAAAGGGCTAATATCCAGAATCTACAAGGAGCTTACAAAAGAAAAACAAACAACCCCATCAAAAAGTGGGTGAAGGATATGAACGGGCACTTCTCAAAATAAGACATTTATGAGGCCAACAAACATATGAAAAAAGCTCATCATCAATGGTCATTAGAGAAATCCAAATCAAAACTACAATGAGATACCATCTTATGCCAGTTACAATGGTGATCATTGAAAAGTCAGGAAACAACAGATGCTGGAGAGTATGTGGAGAAATAGGAACACTTTTACACTGTTGGTGGGAATATAAATTAGTTCAACCATTGTAGAAGACAATGTGGTGATTCCTCAAGGATCTAGAACCAGAAATACCATTTGACCCAGCAATCCCATTACTGGGTATGTACTCAAAGGATTATACATCATTCTGCTATAAAGACACATGCACAGATATGTTTACTGCAGCACTGTTCACAACAGCAAAGACTTGGAACCAAACCAAATGCTCATCAATGATAGACTGGATAAAGAAGTGGCACATATACACCACGGAATACTATGCAGCCATAAAAGTGGGTAAGTTCATGTCCTTTGCAGGGACATGCATGAAGCTGGAAACCACCATTCTCAGCAAACTAACACAGGAACAGAAAACCAAACACTGCATGTTCCCACTCATAAATGGGAGTTGAAGAATGAGAACACATGAACACAGAGAGGGGAACATGACACACCGGCACCTGTCAGGGGGTGGGGGTATGGGAAGGGATAGCATTAGAAGAAATACCTGATGAAGATGACGGGTTGATGGGTGCAGCAAACCACCACGGTATGTGTATACCTATGTAGGAAACCTGCGTGTTCTGCCCATGTATCCCAGAACTTAAAGTATAATAAAAAAAAAAAAGTTCTCTAAACATAAAGGAAACTATAAAGAAAGGACCTTTGGAACATCAAATAAAGAAAGACATGGTAAGCAAAAATACAAGTGAAGACAATAGATTTTTCTTCTCCTCTTGAGTTTCCTAAATTATATTGAATGATTGAAGCAAAAATTATAACACTGATGTTGTTCTATGTGAATGTAGAGGAGATATTTGAGATAACTATATGATAAATGGGGGAGACTAAAGGGGCATAAAGGAAGGTAAAGTTTATACACTTCATTCTAATTGGCAAAATTATGACACAAATAGACTATGATAGATATTATATATAATTACAAATTATAATTATTTATAATTTTTATAAAAATATATAGTAAGTTATTTAGAGCAACCATTAAAAAGCTTTACAGTGCTTGCTTTGGCAGCACATATACTAAAATTGGAACGATACAGAGAAGATTAGCATGGCCCCTGTGCAAGGATGACATGCAAATTCATGAAGTGTTCCATATTTTTATGGAACCAAAAAGAGCCCCCATCTCCAAGACAATCCTAAGTCAAAAGAACAAAGCTGGAGGCATCACGCTACCTGACTTCAAACTATACTACAAAGCTACAGTAACCAAAACAGCATGGTACTGGTACCAAAACAGAGATATAGACCAATGGAACAGAACAGAGTCATCAGAAATAATACCACACATCTACAGCCATCTGATCTTTGATAAACCTGAGAAAAACAAGAAATGGGGAAAGGATTCCCTATTTAATAAACAGTGCTGGGAAAATTGGCTAGCCATAAGTAGAAAGCTGAAACTGGATCCTTTCCTTACTCCTTATACGAAAATTAATTCAAGATGGATTAGAGACTTAAATGTTAGACCTAATACCATAAAAACCCTAGAAGAAAATCTAGGTAATACCATTCAGGACATAGGCATGGGCAAGGACTTCATGTCTAAAACACCAAAGCAACAGCAACAAAAGCTAAAATCTACAAATGGGATCTAATTAAACTAAAGAGCTTCTGCACAGCAAAAGAAACTACCATCAGAGTGAACAGGCAACCTACAGAATGGGAGAAAATTTTTGCAATCTACTCATCTGACAAAGGGCTAATATCCAGAACCTACAAAGAACTCAAACAAATTTACAAGAAAAAAACAAACAACCCCATCAAAAAGTGGGCAAAGGATATGAACAGACATTTCTCAAAAGAGGACATTCATACAGCCAACAGACACATGAAAAAATGCTCATCATCACTGGACATCAGAGAAATGCAAATCAAAACCACAATGAGATACCATCTCACACCAGTTAGAATGGCAATCATTAAAAAGTCAGGAAACAACAGGTGCTGGAGAGGATGTGGAGAAATAGGAACACTTTTACACTGTTGGTGGGATTGTAAACTAGTTCAACCATTATGGAAAACAGTATGGCGATTCCTCAAGGATCTAGAACTAGAAGTACCATATGACCCAGCCATCCCATTACTGGGTATATACCCAAAGGATTATAAATCATACTGCTATAAAGACACATGCACACGTATGTTTATTGCAGCACTATTCACAATAGCAAAGACTTGGAATCAACCCAAATGTCCATCAGTGACAGACTGGATTAAGAAAACGTGGCACATATACACCATGGAATACTATGCAGCCATAAAAAAGGATGAGTTTGTGTCCTTTGTAGGAACATGGAGGCAGCTGGAAACCATCATTCTTAGCAAACTATCACAGGAACAGAAAACCAAACACTGCATGTTCTCACTCATAGGTGGGAACTGAACAATGAGATCACTTGGACTTGGGAAGGGGAACATCACACACCGGGGCCTATCACGGGGAGGGGGGAGGGGGGAGGGATTGCACTGGGAGTTATACCTGATGTAAATGACAAGTTGATGGGTGCGGACGAGTTGATGGGTGCAGCACACCAACATGGCACAAGTATACATATGTAACAAACCTGCACGTTACGCACATGTACCCTAGAACTTAAAGTATTAAAAAAAAAAAAAAAAGCTTTACAAAGGGATACACTAGAAAACATTATAGAGATATTAAAATGGATATATCAAAACTAGAATTCAGAAAAAAGAAAATAGGGAAATTAAAATCAAGAAAACAAACAGAAAACAAAAAATAAAACTGCAGCTGTTATCCCTAACGTATCAATAATTATATTATTTGTAAGTGGGTAAAATATATCAATTAAAAGACAGATTTACAAAGTAGATTTTAAAACATGACCTAACTATATGCTGTCTATAAGAAACCCACACAAACTATGACAATATAGACAGATTGAAAGTAAAATGATACTAAGAGATATATCATTTAAAGACTGACTAATATTAATAGTAAGTAAGGTCAACTTTACAGCAAAGAAAATTACCAGACAGAAAGAAACATTTTACAAAGCAAGAATATATTGCATTCCTAAATGGGTATGTCCCCAAGATCAGAACTGCAAAATATATGAAGCAAACATTGATAGAACTTAAAAGACAAATAGACAAGACAAATAATTAGAGTTGAGAATTTTAATTTTTGATATTTTAATATCAAAATTTGATATAAATATTAGACAAAAAATTCGGAAAGAATCTAGAAGAAACTCAACAACATGATGAAACAATATAATCTAATCGACTTTTATAGAACACTCCACCTAACGGCAGAATACACATTATTCTCAAGCTTGCATGGAAGATGTACCCGGATAGACTATAACCTGAGCTATAAAAAAATCTTAGTACATTTTGAGAATTAAAATTATATAGAGCTTGATATCCCTGGAACTGACAGAATATGCAAATGGACAACTGACAAGTAAGTAAGGAATGCATCTATCCAAGGCAATACTGTTCTATACATAAGTACACAGAAGACTAGGATGTGAAGACACCAAAAGAAAGACACTTTTCACAGTTCAATATATTTCTTATGATTTCTTTCTATGTTTTTGTTCTTTTGTGATATAATTTTTTCTATTTTTACAATAGCTGGTGAATTTTTTTTTTTTTTGAGACAGTTTCGCTCTTGTTGCTCAGGCTAGAGTGCAGTGGCATGATCTCAGCTCCCTGCAACCTCTGCCCCCCAGGTTCAAACGATTTTCCTGCCTCAGCCTCCCAAGTAGCTGGGATTATAGGCATGCTCCACCACGCCAGCTAATTTTGTATTTTTAGTAGAGATGGGGTTTCTCCATGTTGGTCAGGCTGGTCTCAAACTCCTGACCTCAAGTGATCTGCCTGCTTTGGCCTCCCAAAGTGCTGGGATAACAGGCATGAGCCACCATACTCTGTCTAGTTGGTGGTTTTTTTACTGACATGTAGGGTAAACATATACAATCATGTACTTAACTGTAAAGAGATTTCAAATTTAAGAAAAAAAGATCGTACTTTCAAAAATATTTAAGGCAAGAAAAATGTAAAGGGAAAAAAGCAGAATAATAAGATCAAAGCAATATTGTCTACAATATTGAGATAAGTATAATGATATCCATATAAATAAGCATATTACGAAAATATCAATTGATTAACATTAATATTAGTTCACGTCTGTTGGGAAATTGGGGATCATTTTATTTGTCTTCATTTGTTTCTGTGTTTCCACATTCTTATGGAATTGGAATGTAAACTTATTTAAAAAAATCTATACAGTTTGTTCTCTGACAATAAAATCAAACTATAAATCAAGAACAGAAAGGTAACAGGAAAATGTCCAAACCCTCGGACACTTCAAACACATGCTTCTAAATAATCCATGGAGGAAAAAGGAAGTCTCAAAAAATTTTAAGAGCACATTAAACTCAGTGAAAAGTGAAAATACAACATATAGATATTTGTAGGACACAGTGAAAGTAGTGCTGAGAGGAAAATTAATAGCACTAAATGCATTCATTAGAGAAGATAAGTCTCAAATCCATAATTGAAGCTACTGTCTCAAGAACCTAGAGAAAGAAGACCAAAAAAATACAAAGCAATCAGAAAGAAGAAAATAATAAAGAGCAGAAATCAATAAAATTGAAAACAAAATAGAGAAAATCAGTGAAAGGAGAGCTGATCCTTTCAAATAATCAATAAAATTGATGAACCTCTGCCAAAATGACATGCATTTAAAAAGAGAGAAAAGACGAATTATGAATATCAGAAATGAAAGACAAGTCGTCGCTACTGATCCCATGGACAATAAAAAGGAATACTATGAACAACTGTGTCTACAAATTTGGTAACTTAAACGAAATGGACCAATTCTTTTAGCGACACCAACTACAAAATTTACGTAAGAAATAATAAATAACTGGAATGTCTATTGTCTAAATGTTTGTGTCCCCCCCCCAAAAAATTCATATATTCAAACCTAATACCTACAGTAATAAAATTAAGAGGTGGGGCCCTTGTGAATGGGATTAGTGATCTTATAAAGAGGTTGAAGGGAGCTGCCTTGCCCCTTTCACCATGTGAGGATGCTGCAAGAAGATGCCATCTTTGAGAAAGAGGCTCTGACCAGATATCAGACTTCCCAGCCTCCAGATCTGTAAGAAATAAATTTCTATTGTTTATATATACCCAGGTTAAATTAATTTGTTATGACAGCCAGAATGGTCTGAGAAAGGCCAATATGTGATAAAGAAATTGAATCAATAGTTAGTAATCAATATAATTAATGATCTTCTGAAATAAAAGCACTGTGTTCTGTTTTTTTTTTTTTTTTTTTTTTTTTCTGGTAATTTCCACCAAACATCTGAGGAATAAATGATCCAAACTCTCTACAATCTCTGCCAGAAAATAGAAGCAAAGAGAGTATTTGCTGACTCATTCAAGGTCAGCATTGCCCTAATGCCTAAAACAGGTGAAGAAATTATAAAAAAGAAAAACTACGGGCCAATGTTTCTCCTGAACATAAATGCAAAAAATATCAATAAAATACTGGCAAGTTGAATTCTTAAAAATTCTTTTAAAAAAGCTTAAAGAGAATTATATACCACGACAAAATGAGATTTATTTCAGGTATGCAAGGCTGGTTCAACATTAGAAAATCAACGTAATCCACCATATCAACAGGCTTACAGAAGAAAAATCATATTGTTAGACGCATAAAAACCCTTTGAAAAAAGTTAACTCCCATATATGATAGAAATTCTTAGAAAAATAGGGATAGAGGGGAACTTCTTTAACTTGATAAAGAGCATTACAAGCAAACCCCACAGCAAGCATTATTTTTAATAGGGAAAGACAGAATATTTTCATCCTAAGATTACGGAAATGTCAAGAATGTGCACTCCTCACCTCTCTTATTCAACATGGTACTGAAAGTTTTAGCCAGTGCAATAAGGCAATAAAAGCCAGCCAGGTGCAGTGGCTTACACCTATAAATCCAGCTCTTTGGGAGGTAGAGGCGGTTGGATCACGAGCTGGTCAGGAGTTTGAGACCAGCCTGGCCAACACGGTGAAACCCTGTCTGTACTAAAAATACAAAAAATTAGCTGGGCATGGCGGCACATGCCTGTAGTCCCAGGTATTCAGGAGACTGAGGCAGGAGAATCGCTTGAACTTGGGAGGCGGAGGTTGCAGTGAGCCAAGATTGTGCCACTGCACTCCAGCCTGGGTGACAGAGCAAGACTCCATCTCAAAAAAAAAAAAAAAAAAAAAGGAAATAAAAGCCATATAGATCATAACTACATGGTGGGTACAGGGCTACTTCTCAAGTTCACCCCACAATATGTATGGCTAATAATCACAGTCTATTTTCTGTCTAAAACGTGTTTGTACTAGAACCCAAAAGAATACAACCATAAGATTAAGAATTCCAAGCTGGGTCCAAGTAGAACCAGGGGAAAGGATAACATAAGCAGGCTACTAGGTCATTACTTCAGGTTAAACCTAACGTAAAATAAAGAAATCTTCAAGATTCACCTGTGGTTGCAGTCAAGTCACCAGGATGGGATCATGGTAGATGATAAAATATTTGATTCAGAAGCACGAATACCCATTTTCTCAAAATGATCCTTGGATCATATAGTTTTTAAGAGAAATAGCCACAGTATTCTGGTTTCTAAAACTCTTCTCTTGGCAAGCTATTTCTTATATCAGCTCACCCTTGGTCCATAACAAACCACTCTAAAACTTAGGTACTTAACAAAACAACCATTTATTTAACTTATGATTCTGTGGTCTGAATCACCTCAGCTGATCTCTGTTGGCTTGCTCAAGCCTCTGCTACACTCAGTGGGTGGTTTGGCTGATGGCTGGTTAATCTAGGATAGTCTCACTCATATGACTTATATTTGGCAGCCTATCCACTGAGGCACATGGACAACAGGACCATGTGTCTGTCATCATCTAGCAGGGTAACACAGACTTAATCACATGGTAATCACAGGATTCCAAAAGCAGTACATCAACAAGCTACAATGCACTAACATATTTCAAGCTTCTGTGGTCCTACCTTTGCTTGATGATCTGGCTCAGTTACCTCTTTCAGAATGTTGACTTCTCTCTCTGACTGCTGTCTCTTAGTATGAGCAACCCGAAGTGCACAGGTGACAGTTGTAGCTTAATTAATGGGACGTAAGTGGAAGCATCCCCACTTTGAAAGGAGGTCTTCAAAACATGATAACCTCTATGCATCAAAATGGCAGGGACAGTAAACATAAGTTCCCCTACTGAGTCTCTGACAGGAGGGAAAATAGGGCCATTCCTGCTTTTACCCCTTGGTTCTCATATATTTGCCTACTGGGGACATAGTGCCATATATTTCAAAGATTTAAAATATACCCTATCTCCTGAAAGATGATGCCCCACTCTTGTAAGGAAGCATCTGTGAGCTTGTATCTCAGTTGTACTTTCAACAAATGCTTCCATCATTCTGTCAGGCTAGCAGTTTCTCAGTAGTATGGGATAGGATGTGACTGACATAACTGAATTCTAAGAGCATGTGCCCATTTCTGCACTATAGAAGAAAGGATCTAATGTAATTATCTGGCCTAATTGACTGCTTTCCTCAAAGGATGTTTCAGTGTTGTGCTCTATTTTTGCCAGATTGGACTTCTAGGAGCAGCAGTAGCTAGATAAGCCTTGGTGAATGGGAGCCTATGTTACTGGAACCATGAATAGCTTCTGTCCTTGCCCACATGACTTCTCTATCTTTGGAACCATTATACTATCACTGAAGTGGCTGATGACAGAGGCTGACTGATGAAAACTGAGCAAGTCATTTTCTCTCTTTTTTCAGTGCCTCTTCAACTGTGGATAATTTCTGAGGGTCTATATTTGTTAACTATTACTGTTTAACAAATTCCTCCAACTCTTGGCAACTAAAAACTGCTGTTTCTAGTTCACAATATTCCAAGAGGTTGTAGTCAGGTTGTTTCCTGAGGCTGCAGTCTGGGGACTGAAGGATCTATCTCCAAGCTCACTCAGATGGCTGTTGGAAGAAGGCTTCTGTTCCCCACCACATGGGCTGTTCCAGTGATACCTTAGTGTCCTCATGACATGCTAGTTTGCTTCCCCCAGAGAAAGCTATACAAGAGAGAAGAGTCAGGAAACTACAGTGCCTTTTATAAACTAGTATCCAGAGTTGCACATCATCACTTTCCCTTTATTCTGCTCATTAAAATTGAGTCACTAGGTTCAGTCTAAACTCAAGATGAGGGAACCAGGAACCAGAGAAGATTATCAATACATTTTTAAAACCACTACAACAAGTAATAAAAATATCTTCATACCATATGCTCATTCCCATAGGTGCATCCACATGCCTCTACCCTACCCTACCTCCTTGTGCTGGTCACTCAGGTTCTTTAGGAAGCAGACACCGAGATGGAGTAAGGAGTAAAAACAAGGTATTAGGGGAGGGGAGGTAACATCTGCGAAACACAAAAGGAGGAGACAGCATTTGGCAAGGGATTAAGCAAATCACAATGTAGCACTGACAAATTTCTCTCCAGCTCAGTGGGGGAGTTCTGGAGCAGAGAACTTATTAGAAGAACCCATTAGAGGGATTTTACTTTAGGCAGAAATGATTAGGCCCATGTACTGCCATTATACTCAGCCATGGCCTGCCCTGAGAAGAGCATGGTCGTGGCTCAAAAGTTGAGGTGGACCTTGAATAAGTCAACAGCTATAGGTTGTCAGTTAAGCATATTCTAGTAGTATGGTGGGAGGAACATGTTTGGCCCTCACCTACGTGGCTCTTGATACATACTTGACCAATCTTGATGTAAGTGGGCAAGTATAAAAGATGTGCCCTAAGAAGGGCTTGGTGAGCAAAGGGCTCAGACTCCTCGTGGTGGGAGCCTGGGTCATGCTCCCAGTAAGTCACCTTGAACAGCTGAGGGTGAGGGTCTTCTGGAGTTCACGGTAGAGGAGAGAGATAAGGACAATCATTTACATCCTTGAGATCAGGTGCAGTGTAGAGAACTGTGGTTAGTGCCACTTAGATTCTACTTAAATACATTTCCCAGATACAGGTACCTAATTTCTTTTTAATTGACTCTAGAAAAGGTACCTTATTTGGTATGGCAGTTGCAATTAGGGCAACTACTTGACAGAGTTTGCAGTATCTATTGTCATTCCTCCAGGAACTATCTCACTTTTGTAGAGATCAGACCAGTGGATCAAATGAAAATACAGTATCATCAATTCTGCAACTTTTAAAAATTGCATTAATTTCTACCATTCTTCTTGACATGGAATACTGTTTTTGTTTTTGTTTTTTTTTTTTACTATCTGGCCACATGGGGATGCAGTTTCAACAACTTCCACTTAAACTTCCTTGCTATGATTACTCTTTCTTCCCAGGCCAAAGAACCAAAGTGGGAGTTGTGTCAACTATCAAGGATATCCATTTAAACGATCCCTTCAAAGACTAGGAAAATAAATCTGAAGTATATCTTTGGAACCAGTGCACTCTGTGAGCAGTATATGAGCCAGGATCCTATTACTTGACCCTCATATGTCTTCACTCTAATAGAGGGGCTGTGATGAGATTTTTGGTTCTCTTGAGTAACAGTATCAACTCAGATTCTGAGTTTAAGCAGTCCTTAAAATGTTTGTATATTTATCTTTCCCCAGAATGTAGTTACCTGAATATAGGAAAGACCTACTGTGATAGTATTAGATCTCTTAGAAAGTGTATATGGTAACAAAGAGCCCTTTTTGTTACAGACCTGGCCTCTCCTTCAGTCAATGAATTTGGGGTTTGAAAACCAAAATTTAGAAGAGGAATCATGATTTTTTAACTGAAGCAACTGGCCTCAGCCTTCTGTACATCTATTCTTGATTTCTTTTCATTGTGTAGACTGAGTAGTATCTGTGTTGGCTGCCCATCTATCTTGCCCCTAAGGACACCATGTTCTGGTCATCATCTCTTATAACCCTCTTTGTCTCACATCTGCTGACTACCACTCAAACCTTGCTCTTCTTAACTGTAACTGCATCGACCTGACTCCTTACTGTTAAGCATTACCATTTTATCTCTGTTGTCTTAGAGTGCCATTTCCACCAGTTAGCCCAGTTCTTTAAGTGTTTTGGTTTCCCATTACTACTGTAACAAATTACCACACATAGTATCCTAAAACAATATAAAATCTATTCTCTTGCAGATTTGGGTGTCAAAATCCAAAATAAGTCTCACTAGGCTAAAATCAAAGTGTAATCTGAACTGCATTCCCTTTGGAGCCTCAAGAGAATAATCCATTTACTTGCATTTTCCGGCTTCTGCAGGCTGCCTGCATTCCTTAGTTCATGGCTGCATCATTCCAACCCCTACTTCCATTGTCACATCGCATTCTCCAACTCTCACCCTCCTACCTTTCTCTTATAAGGACCCCCTATAATTACATTGGGCCCACCTATGTAGTCCAGGATAATCTCATCTCAGAATCCTTAATTTAATTAAATCTGCCAAGTCCCTTAAATTATGAAGGTTACACATCCACAGGTTCCGAGAATTAGGATGGAGACATCCTTGGTTGTGGTGGGGTAGGCACTATTCAGCCTACTACAAATAGCATCTCCTATCATCAACCCTCGTCTACAGAAGAGAGCTACTGCTAAGACTCTGATATTGGTATTCCTCTCACCAAAATGTTCCTGATTGTAAACAGTGATGGTTCTAGACCTTCCATGGAAACTAGGTATCTGGTGGTCTTTCCATATACATGGTATATCCAGTTAGCATGCCCATTTTGCCTAGTCTTTTAATCCCTTATTTCAGCCTCTGGGATGTCATTTCTGGAATTTTCTACATTGCTTATTGTGGCTCATCACTTTCTTCATACTACAAATTTCATTCTATCAGCATGTTTGCACTGTTTCCTAGGGTCCTTACCAGGGTATCAAATGCTATATCATGGGGGAGTGTTCCCCTATTGTACTTTATCTGACTTTAGCATACATCCTTCTTTGATTCCAGCTCTACCAGAATCCAGTCTCACGTCTACTCACCTGGCAACAGGCATGTGGAATACCTTATAAGAGGAGTCTGGAAGTGGGCAAATGGTAGACATTCCTTTCAAATATTACATGTAATTTATGAAAAACATCAAAAATAAGATGATGAGGGGGTAGTCCTGTTCTACTTGCACTGGACAACCCTAAAAATAATTTTATGAGATCATAAACATATGACTTTAAAATGAAGCAGGAACTGTAGTCTAATTATTTAGTATTTAAGATAATGCCTGTAACTCTTTATAAAACATGTAATAAAGAAGCTATAATTTATTCTGCTCTTGTCTTCTTACAAGAACCAATTCCAAATTGTTGATGGTATACACATTTTATAGCATTTCTCTCCAAATTGGGAAGCAAAGTCTATTAATTACAGCTAAACATTTGCATAACACTTAATAGTTTGCAAAACACTGTGCCTTATATTTGATCATTTGATCATCAATGACAATTTCATGAGATATTATCATCTTTAATATCTCTTAATTTTGCCAGTTAAAAACTTGATCCTCCAAGAGACTAAATAACATGTCTAAGATTTTTGATTAATCAATTGCAAAGCCAAGATTTAGCCTAGAACTCCTGATACTAGAGTGCATGCTCTATATTTACCTCTACCCTTTGTTTGGGTAAAGTATGTTGGTCAAGACTATTTTATCAGTCTGGGACTTCTTTTTCTCTGAAAAAATATAAGGAGTAATTGATTCATTTTCAAGGATCTTTCTAGTTCCACCTATTATTTCCTTTCACATACTGCTGGTAGACATGGAAGTGGATAATTTTATTCACCTGCAAGAGCAACCAGAAGTGAAGAGAACTAGATATAATCAATAACTTATCAGATAGTCAATTTGCCACATAGTGATTATTTCCCAAGACTGAATCTAAACTTGAGTTGTCATATCTATGTTAAGACCTACATATGGTGAAATCCCATAAAATAGAAAAAACATGAAGAATTTGAGGTAACTACTATAAATTTTTGTGGAACTTATCTAAGGTGGTTAAAAAATTAAAAATCTTGTATTATTAATACAATACATATTCTAACAGTGATTTACATAAATTTACACGTTGATCCAAGAAAGAGGATCTGATAGTACAGACCAAAAAATATTTAGTATAGCCTTTTATATTTATCTAATTGTATTTTTCATTGAGCCAATTCAATGCAATAATTCTAACAATTATCTGAATGGATTAAGACGTTACAGTAATATTGTAAGGTCAAAAAGCATGAGTTGAAGTCTTGATATTTCCACTGCAGCTGAGTGACTTCAAGCAAGTTAGTATCAATGTGACTGAGTTCTCTCAGCTGTAAAACATTAGTACTTATTTCAGAGTGTTGTGAGGATAAAATGACTTAATACATATAATGCAATTAGCATATTGCCGAACATATTATAAATACTATAGAAGATAGCATTATTAAAACCATATTATGTTGCTACTGTTATTATTACATATGACAGAATCTTAAAACCTGTATGATTTCCATATCTCCCATAGACTTTTGGTCATCTTCTAATCTAGGGTGAAGCTGTAGGTCTTTTTTTTCCCCCAAATCTTGCTTAAATCGTGAGGAAAAGACCTTAAAACAAGCCTCATTATTCTTTTTCTTTAAAATGAGAAGCAGATGGCAAGTTTAAAGACAAGTCAGCAGGCAGAACGTTATCCTAATCAAATTAACGCAGAAACAGAAAACCAAATACCCCATGTTCTCACTTAAAAGTGAATGCTAAACATTGAATGCACATAGACATGGGAGGGGAACAATAGACACTGAGAACTACTAGAGAAGGGAGAAAAGGAGGGGAACAAGGGCTGAAAAACCACCCATTGGGCACTATGCTCACTATCCGGGTGACGGGATCACTCATACCCCAAACCTCAATGTCACGCAATATGCCCACGGAACAAATCTGCAAATGTACCCCCAAATCTAAAAGTTGAAATTATATTAATAAATAATTAATTAAGATTTAGGGGAGGGAAAAGACAAATCAGAAGACTCTAGGCTTGTGTCTGAGCAAAGAGGAAATGCCAGGAAGCTAGGAAGTTTCCAAGTTCCTTTACAGAAAATGGCTGTCATACTTACTCAATTTTACTACCACATCATGTTACTAATCTCATAAAATACTTTCAAATTTATTTGAACTCAAGAAGAGTACACCATAATGCTTGTCTCTGTCAGTTTGAGCTGCCATGACAGAATATCATAGACTTGGTGGCACATATAACACATATTTATTTCTCATTTATTTCTGGAGGCTGGAAGTCCAAGAACAGGGTGTCAGCATGGTCAGGTTCTTGGAGAGGGTCCTTGATATAGTTTACCTCTGTGTCTCCACCCAAATCTTGTCTTGGATTGTACTCCCATAATTCCCACATGTTGTGGGAAGAATGCAGTGGGAGACAATTTGAATCAAGGGGGCAATTTCCCTCATACTGTTCTCATGGTAGTAAGTCAGTCTCACAAGATCTGATGGTTTGATCAGGGGTTTCCACTTTTGCATCTCCTCATTTTCTCTCGCTGACACCATGTAAAAAGTGCCTTTCACCTCCCGCCATGATTCTGAGACCTCCCCAGTCATGTGGAGCTGTAAATCCAATTAAACCTCTTTTCCTTCCCAGTCTGAGGTATGTCTTTATCAGCAGCCTGAAAACGGACTAATACAGTACATTGGTACCAGAAGAGTGGGCATTGCTGAACAGATATCCAAAAACATG
This sequence comes from Papio anubis, assembly GCF_008728515.1. NCBI lineage: Eukaryota > Metazoa > Chordata > Mammalia > Primates > Cercopithecidae > Papio > Papio anubis. The sequence continues at coordinate 164,561,936 of NC_044976.1, forward strand.
GAAGCCACTTTGGAACTGGGTATCAGGCAGAGGCTGCAACAGTTTGGAGGGCTCAGAAAAAGACGGGAAAATGTGGGAAAGTTTGGAACTTCCTAGAGACTTGTTGAATGGCTTTACCCAAAATGCTGATAGCGATATTGGACAATAAGGTCCAGGCTGAGGTGGTCTCAGATGGAGATGAGGAACTTGTTGGGGAACTGGAGTAAAGCTGACTCTTGTTATGTTTTAGCAAAGAGACTGGTGGCATTTTGCCCCTGCCCTAGAGATTTGTGGAACTTTGAACTTGAGAGAGATGATTTAAGGTATCTGGTGGAAGAAATTTCTAAGCAGCAAAGCATTCAAAAGGTGACTTGGGTGCTGTTAAAGCATTTCATTTCAAAAGAGAAAAAGAGCATAAAAGTTCAGAAAATTTGCAGCCTGGCGATACAGCAGAAAAGAAAAACCCATTTTTTTAAAAGTATACTTTAAGTTCTAGAGTACATGTGCACAACGTGTAGGTTTGTTACATACGTATACATGTGCCATGTTGGTGTGCTGCACCCATTAACTCATCTTTTGCATTAGGTATAACTCCTAATGCTATCCCTCCCCTCTCCCCGCACCCCATGACAGGCGCCAGTGTGTTATGTTCCCTGCCCTGTGTCCAAGTGATCTCATTGTTCAACTCCCACCTATGAGTGAGAACATGCAGCGTTTGGTTTTCTGTCCTTGCAATAGTTTGCTCAGAATGATGGTTTCCAGCTTCATCCATGTCCCTATAAAGGACATGAACTCATCCTTTTTTATGGCTGCCTAGTATTCCATAGTGTATATGTGGCACATTTCCTTAATCCAGTCTATCACTGATGGGCATTTAGGTTGGTTCCAAGTCTTTGCTATTGTGAATAGTGCTACAATAAACATACGTGTGCATGTGTCTTTATAGCAGCATGATTTATAATCCTTTGGGTATATACCCAGTAATGGGATGGCTGGGTCAAATAGTATTTCTAGTTCTAGATCCTTGAGGAATCACCACACTGTCTTCCACAATGGTTGAACTAGTTTACAATCCCACCAACAGTATAAAAGTGTTCCTATTTCTCTACATCCTCTCCAGCATCTGTTGTTTCCTGACTTTTTAATGATCACCATTCTAATTGGTGTGAGATGGTATCTCATTGTGGAAAAAAACATTTTTTTTTTTTTTTGGAGAAATTCAAGCTGGCTGCAGAAATTTGCATAAGTAACAAGGAGCCAAATGTTAATCCCCAAAACAATGGGGAAAATGTCTCCAGGGAATGTGATAGCTCTTCATGGCAGGACCTCCTATCACAGACCCAGAAGCCTAGGAGGAAAGAATGGTTTTGTGGGCCCAGCCCCAGGTCCCCGTGCTGTATGCAGCCTAGGGACTTGGTGCCTTGTGTCCCAGTCATTGCCAAAAGGAGCCAAGGTACAGCTCAGCCCATGGTTTCAGAGGGTGTAAGCCCCAAACCTTGGCAGCTTCCACGCGGTGTTGAGCCTGTGGGTGCACAGAAGTCAAGAATTGAAGTCTGGGAACCTCCATCTAGATTTCAGAAGATGTAAAGAAACGCCTGGATGCCCAGGCAAAAGTTTCCTGCAGGAGCGGGGCCCTCATGGAGAACCCCTGCTAGGGCAGTGCAGAAGGGAAATGTGGGGTTGGAGCCCCAACACAGAGTCACTACTGGAGCACCACCTAGTGGAGCTGTGAGAAGTGGGCCACTGTCCTCCAGACGCCAGAATGGTAGATCCACCGACAGCTTGTACCATGCACCTGGAAAAGCCACAGACACTCAATGCCAGCCTGTGAAAGCAGCCAGGAGTGGGGCTATACCCTGCAAAACCACAGGGGCAGAGCTGCCCAAGACTATGGGAACCTACCTCTTGCGTCAGCATGACCTGGATATAAGACATGGAGTCAAAGGAGATCATTTTGGAGGTTTAGAATTTGACTGCCCTGCTGGATTTCGAACTTGCATGGGCCCTGTAACCCCTTTGTGTTGCCCAATTTCTCTCATTTGGAATGGCTGTATTTACCCAATACCTGTACCCCCATTGTATCTAGAAAGTAACTAGCTTGCTTTTGATTTACAGGCTCATAGGCAGAAGAGACTTGCCTTGTCTCAGATGACATTTTGAACTGTGGACTTTTGGCTTAATGCTGAAATGAGATAAGACTTTGGAGGACTGTTGGGAAGGCATGATTGGTTTTGAAATATGAGGACAAGAGATTCGCAGGGGTCAAGGATGGAATGATATGGTTTGGCTCTGTGTCCCCATCCAAAGCTCATCTTGAATTGTACTCCTATAATTCCCATATGTTGTGGGAGGAACCTGGTGGGAGATAATTTGAATCATGGGGGCAGTTTCCCCCATACTGTTCTCATGGTAGTGAGTAAGTCTCACGAGATCCAATGGTTTTATCAGGGGTTTCTGCTCTTGCGTCTCCTCATTTTCTCTCACCGTCACCATGTAAGAAGTGCCTTTTGCCTCCCACCATGATTGAGGCCTCCCCAGTCACGTTGAACTGTAAGTCCAATTAAACCTCTTTATCTTCCTGGTCTCGGGTTTATCTTTAACAGCATCATGGAAACAGTCCTCTTCCTGAAAACAACCTCCCGTGGCCTTCCTTGGTGCGAGCACACACAGGGAGAGAGAGAATATTACCTCTCTCTTCTTCTATGGATGCTAATCGCATCATGAGGGCTCTCCCTCATGACCTCATTTAAACCTAATTACTGCCCAGAGGCCCAACCTCCTACTAATATCATCCCATTGGGGGTTAGGATTTCAACAGATGGATGGCAGGGGACAGGGCACAAACACACAGTCTAAAACAAGTACCTTCCTGGTTACAAAAGGGGAAATATAATCTGCAAAAACTAAACTATTTTAATAATTGACAATTTAAAAGTCAATCACAAATCACTACTACACAAGTTACTACTACTTGTAGAATAATTTAAGTCAATAATTTTGGACTTCAGGTAGAAATTATCTTTAAAAAATTATGATTTAAAAAAAGCATAAAATATATTAGTAGTTTAATAACATGTTCAAAGTTCATGTAGCCTGTAAGGATATTTGATGACCTCATGGTAGAATCATATCTATTGGGCACAGTGGCTCATGCCTGTAATCCCTGCACTTTGAGAGGCTGAGGCAGGTGGATTGTTTCAGTTCAGGAGTTCAAAACCAGCCTGGGCAACATGGTAAAACCCCATCTCCACATCTCCACAAAAGATACAAAAATTACTTGGGCATAATGGTGCGCTCCTCTGGTCCCAGCTCCTTGGGAGGCTGAGGCACGAGAATCACTTGAACCTGGGAGGCAGAATTGCAGTAAGCAGTGATCGCACCACTGCACTCCAGTCTGGGTGATGGAGTGAGATTACCATAGAAAGACAAAAAGAAAAGAAAAGAAAAGAGGAAAGGAAGAAAGGCTGTGATCTGGGGTGGACTGAGGCCCAAAAGATAGACAAAATGAACTCTTAAAACCTATCAAACTTGTTAGTTGTATTAGATACAGTTGTGTATGCTAGAAAGACTCAAAATATGGGCTTAAAGGAGACAGTAGTTCCTTCCTTGTCTGGCTGTCATTCTGTTATCCTGCCCCAAGATCCAAAATAGCTGTTAAGCTCTAGCTGCTCTTCATGCCCACACTGCAGGTAGTGGAAAACAGTAACTAAGAGTAAGTGCAGCAAGATCACAGACCTTAGTTTTTGAGAAGACTCCCTGGAAGTTCCACACAACACTTACACTTAACATTTCATTGCCTAAGTAACAAGGAGCCAAACGTTAATTCATTCATTTATGTAGTCATTCATATCTGAGAGGGAGGTTGGAAAATGTAGTCTTATACTGTGGCAATGTGCCAGCAAAATATTGGTGTTTTGTTACTGAGAGGGATGGAAAGAGCTGCTGGGGTAAGCAATTAAGATGCTCTGCCACAGTTTCATTTATCTAAGTCATAATTAAAGAAGTTCTATTAATTTAGGCCAAATAGAAAACATAAACACATATTTGATGGATAACTTTGAAACATTAACTCGTAATGGAAAGTTCCTGACTTCAAGTGTCTAAAATAAAAATCAACACGTTGGTATTTGAGTAGCAGTGGTTGGCATCAACAAGGTTAACACAGTTGTTGAAGAGTGATTAAGTCTGGGCTCTGGAGCCAGGCCATCTCAGTGGAGTTCAGATATTAATTGTATGGACTTGGACAAGTCACTTGGCACATTGAATTCATCTGTGAAATGGAGAAAATGATATCTATTTGTTGAGGTTGTTGTGATGAGTAAGTAAATTACAAATGCAAAGTTAATAAATATAGAACTGTGCCTAATACCTAGCCAGTGCTTAATAAATTCTAGATTTTATTATAATTCATGGTTCATTAGTATTATATTTAAAGTACACATTGTCTAATAGCCTTCATACTATATGATGTATATAACAAAAAAGTTTCAGTTAAATGTATATGTTAATTTTATTTAATTTACATTTAATCTTAGACTACTCATTATTACTGAGTATAAAGTCTAATAAAATAAATCTGTATTTCATAAAGAATTTTAAATAAATGCATAGACTGCTAAAGAAAACAACTATAAAACTTAATAAGTAGAACTGTATCTTCAGCATGAATTATTAGTATACATTTTTGCAGTATTAGTAGCCAAGTCATGTATGTTATCCAAAAAAGGTAATAAAAGAATAAAATTATGTTTAGCTTACTTGATCCTAATTATAAGTATATTCCACATAAGTGTATTGTGGAATAAAGCCCAGATTCCTATTGGTGAAATTTCATTTATTTAAAGTTTCATGAAATCTGTTTAGCATTCTATGTTAGTGTCTTAGAAATAATCAGTTCTCTGATATTATTTATAAAGTATATTCATTAAAGGAACTGTGAATATTCTCATATACTGACAAATTGCACCCTCCAGTGGAAAAAATGTTTATCCTTAAAACTTTAATGTGTTTCTGCACTGCAGCTTTAATATATTCAAAGTTGCTTCTGTCTAAAATTCTTTTAAATGTAATTGTGTTTTGCGACCTGAATATATAGAACTAATGTGTGTATATATATATATATCACTCTATTAGATATACATTATAATTTTGGGTACCCAAGGAGTTCCTCTGAGTTTCAGACTCCATTATGTAAATAGGACATTAAACATTGGCTAAGTACAACAGCTTTAAAGAAATTTTTTTTCAGAATTATTATTAATGTGTCAGTCTTTATAGACATGAGTACACGCCAACATAAAAAGTAGAACTCATCCACTTCCACTTAATATTCTATAGGATGAAGTTGGACCACAAACCATAGTAACTTACACAAGGGGACAGGTTACTGAACTAAAAATATTTTATATTCATGCTTCAATGATTTTTGTGTGTATAATTAAAAGCATTTATACTCCACAAGGCTAGTTTCTTCCTAGATAAAAGTAATATTTTTAGTATCCATACTAGACCGTATGGGTCACCAAACTTGAAGAAGAAGGTTAAAAAGCAGCCATCCTCTGTCATTCAGAAAGAGTTTCAAAACTAAGTGATTGCATAATCACATCCATATTTTAGGGCTAATCAATGTTAAAAACGTTTTCTCTTGTTTCAGAGATACTTACATCAAATGAAGACATTTACAAATTGTTCATAGCATACAACAGCCCAAACATGATTTTCACCTATGCTGTGTAAAGAAGTTAAACATTCGTAAGTTTCTCTAATAAATTCAGTGCATTTTTTTCCATAATAAATAGCACAAGCTATTCTAAATGTTTTAATTTCTTTCAATGCCTATTTCTAAACTCATTAAAGGGAATTAAATCGTGTTAGTAAATGGCTATATCATATTTCAGTATATTATGGAATCTACACCATACAGTTTGATTCACATCAATACTATAATTCACCCTATAAAAAAACCACAGGCGCACACCAAATAGAGAAAAAATGTGAGTTTTTAATAAATTTAAAGTATACTATCTACTTTAAATCACAATGTAAGATATATTTTTAAAAACAGCCAATTTCCAAACTCCTTTTCTAATTCTGGCACAATGAATATTCAATCTATTCGAATATTCTGGTTTGTAATCCTCTAAATGATGCTGTCATATCCAGAATCCATGTTCCAAATATTGTAAGAGGTGATAACCACAGCCACGGTCAAGGCAATCATTATTCAAAGCATAATGTTGAAAATCACTGAATATTCAAAATTATATGCAAGGTTACAGGGACTTGCTGGGTTCTTCATTTGTTTTGCCTCAAAGATAGTCCTTGTCTTCCTCACGAGGGAGGTGTCAAATGACTTAACAGTGACTAACTCTACCACTGCATTCCCACCATAAAGATTGTACATGTCACCTGCAAACTTCTGAAGAATGTCAACGAGGATTTTAGAAGCAACTCTGAATTGTTCAGAGTCTTCCCCATAATGCTTCCCAGTTTCATCCAAACCTGCCAGTTCCAGTGAACATAAATCAGGAGAATGACCCTTGGCTAGATGCTTATGATAAGACACCAAGCTTGAAATATCATGTAGCACTTGGAGTTCAGAAAGAAAGAGCAGGTCAACTCCATTGTTCCTACTCAGAGAATTCAGGGGAAGTGAACTGAGAATGGAATATTCCTGAAACAAGTGATTATGGAGCTGTCCTAAGGTGACTGAAAGGTCTTCAAACACTGAGTTTGCCTTCCCTACCAAATACACTCTTTCCTCACTAAGAACCAACTGCAAAACAGGAATTTCCTCAGGAAATAAAGAGCAAATGGAATTTGCAACACTGTCAAGACCAAAAGGAACTGTATTCTCCAAAAGGTATGAAATGACACTGCCTGGTGGTAGAGCCAGTTTGTCCACTCCCTTCACCATCACCATGACGGTAGCCCAAGGACGATGAAATAGGTCACCCACAGAAAGTCCTGGCCAAGAAAGGTTTTCCTTCACAGAGAAGCCCATGGACAATGCACCACGTCCGGGATTCACTCTCCTGGTATAGGCCAATTTCCATTTATGAAAATAACAGACTGGGAACTACACTCCTTCCCCCAAACACCCGCCACCAACAAGGACAGGAGCATGACAAACACAGTCATGGTGTGGCTGCAGCTGCAGCAGTGCAGGTCAACAAGGAACAGGCCAGCGGGACACGGGTAAGCACTGTGGTGTGACTGGGTCATGGCATTAGGACTCGTCCTGATTCCTGGGGCTTGCCCCTTCATCGGCTAAAGGAATATTTTTTTTAAAAAGTAAAAACTAAAATTATACCTGTATATATTTAATATTTTCTAAAAGAATATCCTCCACTATGTATTTCATATAGAAATATTATATATATAATATTTCTATTATATATATTTTATAAATATATATATATACTCACAGGAATATATATATTCCTGTGAGTAAGGATTTTGGTTGGAAAGGTCTGTAGTTGCCCAATATTGGAAGAGGAATTTTTTTAAACTTAAAAATTGAAGCATCACCTATTCTTGTCATAAATGGAAGAGAGGAGGAGTAGGGCAAGGAAAATGGTACTTCTGGGCACAGATCACATGTTAGGATCAGGGCTAGGTGGTTCAATACAAAAAGTCATTTCACCACCACCCAACCCCAATTTTATAGTGATTCAAAGCAGTTTCATACAGCTTCTTGATTTTTTTTTTAACTAAAGTCCTCTTAATGACAAAGGAAATTGAAAATGGGCTGCAAGAAATATGAAGGCATATCCCACAGCTACTACTAATCAGCAAGAAATGTCTTTATTTTTTAAATTCGTCAGGCAGATGTTTCATCCTACTTCAAAATATATGTGCTTTTTGACAGTGTAAAAGATTCTTATTACTACTAGTAAAATTATTTTTCAGAAAGAATTGAAACATTGAGCACATCTGTTTTTCACTCCAGTCTGAGAAGCATAAAAGCTGACACTAACAGAATGTGATGAGGTATGGTTTGAACACAGAGGGTCTTGACTCTAAAACTGAACTCATCCTACAATATTCTACACTCATTCTATAGTTATAGTTTCATGAAAACATGTGACTGGGTCATTATCCTAGTTAGAGAAGTTAACAAAAGCTTCCCTAAAGAAGAGATGAACTCTTCTCATGGAAGGATGAAAATATGTAAGAGAGTGAGTGCCACCAACACAGAGACAGTACTACAAAACCGTTTGTGAGGAGAGAACAAGCAATCTGACTTACAGGTAGTAAAAGAAGGTCACTGTGGCTGGAGCACAGAGAGAGGGAAGCATGGTATAAAACTTAGAGGTAAGTGCAGTTTGGATCATACAAGTTTTGTTGAGAATTTTGGTGTGTATCTTAAAACCAAATGGAAGCCATTCAAATGCTTCAGCAGAGGTAAGAGGACTAATGTGAGGATATTTGCATTTGAAATCTTACTCCTCTACATATTCTCTGTGTGACATCACTTTGGACAAGTTTCTCAATCTCTCTTAGCCTCATCTGTGAAATGACAAGAATAGTCATTACATTAGCAGTCACATAAGAAGTAGTATTGGTAATAATAGGTAAGCTTTATGGACCTGGCACTAGACACTGTTCTCAGTGTCTCATGGATTGTCTCTTTTAATCCTCTGTGATGTACATACTATTACTATCAGCCCTATTTTTCAAGTGAAGAAAATAAAGCACAAAAATCAAGTGAAAGAAACAAAACAGTAAGTGGTGGATTATCTATTTCATAGGATTTTGTGAAGATTAAAAGTGTTGCTAGACTAAACTAGTTACCACAGAATTCAGGACATAGTAAGCATTTGATAAACCTTATTGTACTTGAGGTTCCAGTTTCAAATAAAATTATGAGTCAGATTTTTAAAAACATTATCCAAGGTTGAATTCTCATCAATGACAATTTCTTTTTCTTGTGGACAATTTTGTCATACTCATGTCTTATACTTATTTTTAAACACATTATGAATCTTTTCAGTGGCCATGACAAACCTACGAGCACCTTCAATTCACTTGGGCTTCCATAGTACTTGTTAGCTATATGGGCTTTAGTCTTCTTACTGTCTATGCCTCAACAACCCTGTCCTACTCTACCTATCAAGCCTTTCCACTGCACTTGCTGCTATAGTAAATCTGTTTTCCTAACTGTAACTTCTTCACTAAATACCCCTTCCAACTTCTAGCGTTAACTTAAACTTGTTATTCCCTAAGGATATTGCTTTTTCTGCAGCTGCTCAAACAGGTGTTTCCTACTACACATCCCTCCTTTCCTTGTTCCCCAGTACTACTTCCAGTCCATTATTCCTTCAAATTAATGTAAAAATAAATTAGCTCTTTTGAAGCCCATGTATCTGCCTATATCATGTCCTGCTCTCCTATTCCCTGCCATCCACAAACCTTGTATCATCCACATCCAAGGGACTTTTACATGTACACAGCCCACACAACATCCTTTTCTCTTGGGGTTATGGATCCAACTTCACTGACCTCCACATTTATTCCACTCAAGTGAAACACCAGAGTAGAGGTCATCAATAGGGCCTATGGGCCAAATTGAGGATAAATATGTTGTTTTGCTTGGGCCACGAAATTTAAAAATATAAACTTTACATGACTGGCAAATCCATACTCATATATGAGAATCTCAAAAAAGGCACTTTCTTCACTAATTATATAAACGAGTTCTAGCAATCACCCAGTACCCTTCAATCTCAAATTACTCTCTCAAGGTTGCTATTGTATAACCCAACTAGAACAAAAAAAAAAGTTCTTGCCAGTAGCAGAGTACTTCCTGACACAACATCAAGTTTTGAGAATCATTGTGTTTCATGATAAACTGACACACCTTTCTTGTTCCTTCCCTGGCATAGGTGGCAAGCTCTGATTTTGACTCTAAAGTCTAGAAGACTATGACATCATCTGTTCTCTTTATGGTACTTTTAACAATTTTTTTATTATAAAAATACATGTTTAAAATAGAAGAGCCAAAATTTTTTTTAATTGAAGAAAAGAAAATCTTACATCACCCCCACTACACAGAGACAACCTCTGTTAATATTGGGGTGCAATGTCTTCCCATCTTTACTCAGTGCAATTCCGTCCTATGTATGTGATCATGCCCTATGGGCAACAAGTACTATTTGTTTTCACATAAAAAGTATTACATAAGTATTTTTCTATATTGTTACAGTCTCTTAGAATATATTGTTTTGAGATATAGTTCATGTATCATAAAGTTCACCATTTTAATATGTGCAATTTGACAATTTTAGTATGTTTGTGACGTTGTGCAAAATGACCACTATCTAATTTTAGAACAGTTTCATCACCTCCAAAAAACCCATACCCAATAGCAGTAATTCCTCATTCTCCTCTCTCTCTATCCCCTACGAACTACTAATCTACTTTCCAACTCTATAAATTTGTATTCTGGACATTTTATGTAAACAGATTCATACTGTATGTGGTCTTTTGTGTTTTACTTCTTTCTCTTAGTATGTTTTCAAGGTTCATCCATGTTGTAGCATGTGTCAGTACTTTATTCCTTTTTATGGTGAATATTTATTTGCATGGATATATCAAATTTTGTTTATCCATTCATCAGTTGATGGACATTTGCATTGTTTCCAATTTGAGGCTGCTATAAATAATGCAGCTATCACTTATGTACAAGTTTTTGTGTGAACATGTGCTTTCAATTCTCTTAGGCATACACATAGGAGTAAAATTTCTGGGTCACATGTTTAATATCAAGGAACTGACAATCTGTTTTCCAAAATAGGTGCATCATTTTATATTCTCACCAACAACAATTTTTAAATTACAGCCATCTTAATAGGTATGAAATGGTACTTTATTGTGACTTTGGTTTGTATTTCCATCCATAAGTACTAATGATATTGAGTATCTGTTCACGTGTTTATTGGCATTCATACATCTTTGGAAAAATATTTCAATTCGATGTACACTTTAAAAATTGGGTTGTTTTTTATTGTTGATTTGTAAGAGTTCTTTATATATTCTAGATATTAGATTCTTATCAGATTTATGATTTTCAAATATTTTCTCCCATTCTGTGGGTTATCTTTTCACTTTCTTGAGAATGTTCTTTCTTTATGGGACTTTTATAAGATGAAGGGCTTGAATGTCACTTTATAACCATGCTTTCTTCAGTTGGTCTTTCTCTGAAGATGACGGAGTAAATGTTTCTCACAAATCACAAGGAACTGTCCTCATTCCTGACCTATGGCAGCTGACACTCATGTAAGTCTTTCAAAGGAGCCTGTAGGCCCTCTTCAGTTTTGACCTCATTGCAGTACACTATTATTCTCTTAACTACTATGATATTTGAGTACTAGTTTCTAAAATTTCCATTGCCCTAATTTAAATAAATAATCTAGCTCTATATTCTTTTGAATCATAATTAATTTTTAGTGAAGGTAAATATCACACCAGGATTTATAATAATTTTGGTTCCTCCAGTGAAAAACTTGTATCTTTACACTAACTTAAGGGTAAAAGAGTAGCTCAATATCAGCAAGATGCAGTATTACAGTATACTTCTGGCTTCTCACTAATGTCTAATTGACAACTTCCAACTAGTTTATTTATTCAAAACTATTTACTGGCTTATTATCAGGATCTATACATTTTACTAGTTGTTAAGGATACAGCCATAAATAGAATTAATATGGCTTCTGTCCTTATAGATATTTTAGTTCCATAGGTGAGTAGGCAAGCAACCATGTAATGTGGGAGCTATAGTGTTCTGAGAGTAAATAAAAGAGGGACATTAGCCTGCATTTGAATGCACAGCAAACTTCTTCAAGGAGAAAATGCCTAATCTGAAACTACTTGAATAGATGAATGGGACTATACCAACATGGGGGTAAAGTGGTAACATACTGGAGAAAGAATATTCTAAGGAAAGGAAACTACATTCAGAAGACCAGATGGGGGCAAAAGAGCATGCTGTTAAGTTTAAGAAATTTAAAGATGTTCCAACTCTTGGTTGATATGATTAAGTAAAAACTGACAAACAATTTAAGGATATTTAAATCAAAATAGATGCTCCCATTGCAAAGAAAAATGCAGATATATGTTCCAGTAGATTAAACTGAGACCCAGTTACATTCTTTATCGACATATGTCATTGATATAAATGATGTATGACTGGATTAATGGGAAAAGTTCTGAGTTGCAATAACCTCTGGGGTCCTTTCAGCTTTTATTCAGAAAGGAGGTTTAATTGACTCACAGTTCTGCATGGCTGGGAAGGCCTCAGGAAACTTACAATCATGGTGGAAGGGAAGCAAACACGTTCTTCTTCACATGATGGCAGGAGAAAGAAGTGCTGGGTAAAAGGGGGAAAAGTCCCTTTTAAAATCATCAGATATCATGAGAACTCATTCACAATCAAGAAAACAGCACGGAGGCAACTGCCTTGCTGATTAAATTACCTCCCACCGGGCACAGTGGCTCATGCCTGTAATCATAGCACTTTGGGAGGCCAAGGCGGGTGACCACTTGAGGTTGGGGCTTTGAGACCAGCCTGACCAACATGGAGAAACCCTGTCTCTTTATACAAAATTAGCCACGCATGGTGGCACATGCCTGTAATCCCAGCTACTCAGGAGGCTGAGGCAGGAAGATTGCTTGAACCCAGGAGGCAGAGGTTGTGGTGAGCCAAGATCACGCCATTGCACTCCAGCCTGCGCAACAAGAGTGAAACTGCGTCTCAAAAAAACAAACAAACAAAAAATTATCTCCTGCTGGGTCCCTCCCATGACACTTGGGGATTACGGGAACTACAATTCAAGATGAGATTTTGGTAGGCACACAGCCAAACTATACACTATACCAATGGCCATTATTATGCTGATGTACATTCTTTCTGTACCTAATTTGTTGAGAGTTTTTATCATTGAAGAATGTTGAGTTTTGTCAAATATTTTTTCTGCCTCTATTGAAATGATCATGTTTTTTCCTTCATTCTGTTAATGTATCACTTTTATGGTTAGTCATTCTTGCATCCCAGGAATAAATATCACTTGATCAAGGCTTGTGATCCTTTTAATATGTTTTTGAATTCAATTTGCCAGTCTTTTTGTTTTGTTTTTAGGATTTTTGTATCTATGTTCATCAGGGACATTAGCCTGTAACTTTTTTTTTTTCCTACTGTATCCTGCCTGGTCTGGCTTTGGTATCAGGGTAATGCTGGGCTCATGAAAAGAGTTCCGAGGTATTCCTTTCTCTTCGAGTTTTTGGAAGAGCTTGAGAAGGATTAGTAGTAATCGTTCTTTAAATATTGGTAGTATTTACTAGCGAAAGTTCTGGTCCTGGACTTTTCTTTGTTGTGAGGTTTTTCATTACTAATTCAACTCCTTACTTGTTTTTTATTTTAGTTCAGATCAGACTTTTTATATGATTCAGCTTTGATTGGTTGTATGCTTATAGAAGTTTATCCATTTCTTCTAAGCTATCCAATTTATCAGTGTATAGTTGTTCACAGTATAGTCATCCCTCAGGATCCACAAGGGATTGGTTCCAGGACCACCCATGGATACCAAAATTCACACATACTCAATTCCCGGAGTAGGCCCATGAACTTGTGAATATTAAAATTTGGTCCTTCATTTAAGAAGGTTTTGCATCCCATGAATACTCTTATTTTCCATTCATGTTTGGTTTCAGATGCTGAACTCATGCATATGGAGGTCAGACTATATTTACTGGAAAAAAAATCCACATGTAAGTGGACTCATGCAGTTCAAAGTCATGTTGTTTAAGGGTCAACTGTAGTCTCTTGCAATCTTTTGTTTTTCTGTGGTGTCAAATGTAACGTTTCCTGTTTCATTTCTGGTTTTGAGTCTTCTCTATTGTTTTCTTAGTCTAGCTAAAGGTTTGCCAACTTTTTTTTTTCTCCCTTGCGGAAAAAAAAAAAAAAGCACAGAACTTTTAGTTTCATTGCTTTTTTTCTAGCATCTATTTCATTTATTTTGGTTCTTATCTTTATCATCTTCTTCCTTCTGCTAGCCCAAACTAACTTTAGGCTTAGCTTGTTCTTTCTTTTCTACTTCTTTGAGGTGGAAAGTTATGTTGTTTGAGCGTTTTCTTTTTTCTTAATGTAGGTGTTTATAAGTTTCACTCTTAGAACTGCTTTTGCTATATTCTGTAAGTTTTGGTGTGTTGTGTTTCCATTTTAGTTTGTATCAATATATTTTTTAATTTCCCTTTTGACTTTTCTTTTTTGAACCATTGGTGGTTCAGGAGTGTGTTGCTTAATCTCCATATGTTTGTAAATTTTTCAATATTCTCCCTGTTATTGATTTCTACCTTCATACCATTTCAGTCGGAAAAAATACTTGGTATAACATCAAGCTTTTCAAATTTTAGAAGATTTGTTTGTGGCCAAATGTATGATCTATCCAAAAAATGTTTTAAAAAAGAGCTTCAGTCTTGTGGTTGGTGACTGAATTCTGGTATACTTTTACTCAAGGCTAGGGCTTTCCAAGTCACATGGGATTTTTATTAGGACCCTTTCTTTTTTGAGGTCCTTATAATTTTAATTTTTATGTTTTTGTCTCACAAGTCTAGGGATCTGCTCTGCTCGTCTTATCAGCCTTTCAGCAGCTGCTTTCTAAGCAGTAACTATTTTTAGGGAGAAGCTCCCCCAAATACCAGGATATCTTTTTGTGACTCTTTCTTCTTGCAGATCATGTCAACACAATTCTTTACACATAGACTTTGTAGTTCTTCTGTGCATTCAGGACAGAAGTTCTTGTTTAAAAACATTTTGTTGTATCCATTCTCAGCAGGAGAGTTGGGTTGAATCACTTAATACACTATTACTTATATTGGAACTTCTCCATGCAAATTTAAAAATTTTTTATATTGTTGATTTAACATTTTTTTGCCTTAATTACTTGTGAATTATGATTTGTGGGAAATGCTATTTCCCATTTTACTGTTATTTAGAAGTCTGTTTGCATTTTGGTATAGTACTTACATATTTTCAATTTTTACACTGAAACCTTTAGTCCATTTGGAATTTCTCTAGATCTGCTGAGAAGTTTATATGAAACTTTTATTTGTGATGTTCACCTCTTTATCCACTCTCATTTTCAGGATTGTCTATCTTTTTGCCGTGGACTTGAAATTTTATCTTTTTATATAGTAAATTTGCCTGCAAATTTGCATCCATTTCTGAATTTTCTATTGTTTTGTTTCATTGTGTGTCTTTGTTCATGTGTCTGGGTGACACTCTTTTTTAATGGCTTTTTTTAGGCTTATACAGTACTCTGTGTACACTTAAAGTATATAATTTGATCAGTTATGACATATGTACACCCTCATGAAACCATCACTATAATCAAAGTAATGAACAAAAGTTTTCTTGTGCCCTTTTGTAATTTATCACTCTTCCCCTACCCTTGTCCCCCAGTTGTCTCCACACAACAAACTGATTGGCTTTCTGCTATTACAACTTGCAGTTTTTAGAGTTTTGATCAGATAGAAGAGTCCTTTTGTATTTTACTCAACAAGTTATTTTGTGACTCACCTATGTTGTTGCTTTTATCATCAATTTGCTCTATTATTTGTGTAGTAGTAATATTTTATTATACAAATATACAAATTATTTATCAATTTATCTGTTTTTGGACATTTGGGTTGTTTCCAATGTTTGGTTATTACAAGTAAATCTGTCATGATCTTTTGTGTATATAAGACTGTACAGATATACACTTTCATTTCTCTTCAGTAAGGATGGAATGGTTAGTTTGTATGTATGTGCAAGTTTAATGTTTTTGGAAATTGCTCAACTGTTTTTCCAAGTGCTATACCAGTTTCCATTCCCACCGGAAGTGTATGAGATTTTCAGTTTATCTATGTCTTCATAAACACTTGATACTGTTTGTCTTTATACCTTCAGTTATTCTAATGAATGTATAGTGGTATCTCATTGTGGTTTTAATTTGCATTTTCCTTAAAATGCAAATTAAAGATAAAAAAGATCTTTCCCTGTGCTCATCTTCTTTCATGAAGTATATATTTTGTCCATTTTATATTAGTATATATGTTTTGTCTCACTGATTAGTTAAGAGTTCTTTTTATATTCTAGATATAAGTTCTTTGCCAGATATATGCTTGCCAAATGTATTTTACCAATGTGTGGCTTGCTTTTTTATTTTCTTAACATTGTCTTTTGAAAAGAAAAAAAGTTTAATATTGATGAATTTCAATTTATTGATGTATTTAAATCTACAGATTAATTTGATAACAATTAACATATTCATAATATTGATTTTTCCAATCTATGAATATGGCATACTATTGTCTGAAATGACCGCCAAATTTTATGAGTTGAAACTTAATCCGCTTTGTGGTGGCATTAAGAGGCAGGGTCTTTTGGGAAGTGATTTTCATGAGAGGTCCACCTTATAAAAGGACCAGAGGTAACTAGTTTAGCCCTTCTGCCTTCTGCCACATGAGCACACAGTGTTCACCTCTTCTGCCATGTGAAGAAACAGCAAGAAAGCCCTCACCAGACACTGAATGCTGGCCCCTTGATCTTGGACTTCCCAGACTTCAGAACTGTGAGGAATAAATTTCTATTGTATGTAAGTTGCCCATTCTGTGGTGTTTTGTTACAGTGGCACAGGAAGCACATTTCTTCAATTATTAAATCTTCTTAATTTCTCTGAAGTCTGTTTTAGAGGTGGTGGTTAGGAAACAATGGCTGTTGATATGCCAAATCCAACCTGTGGTTTATTTGGTGTGGTTCACAAAACAAGAATAATTTTTACAGTTTTAGTGCGTTGTTAGAATGCAGAAGAAAGTGGGATAAACACTACAATATTTCATAGTTGCTACTTATAAAAAAGTTTTCCAGCTTCTGTCATAGAGAATTGTGTATAAATGTTGAACATAATTCATCAGATTCATTTCCAGGTATTCTACATTTCTGATGCTACTGAAAAACATCTGGTTATGACTAAGCTTATTTAAAATGTAATATTTCTGGTACAAAGTATTTGCTCAATATATATTCTATTGAATAAATGAAGAAAAACATTTTCATCTTTAGAAATAAACTTGTGAAACAGCTTGTTAAAGATGTTAAGGCCAAGACAGATCAGCAAAAGAAAGACACTGGAAAGAGATTCTAGAGTGTGTAGCTCCCCTTTCTTTCTTGGCCTTCTGCAGACTATACTCTCTCCTATGGGCTCTTGTCTCACCTGTTACTTTCTCTGACAAAAACTTCTGGCATCTTAGAGACATGGATATTGGTGCTACATGAATGAAGAAATCCTATGACATTGTTTTCAAGTTTTATTATCTTAATTTTCATTGCTGTTGTATTAGTCATGGTTTTCCAGAGAAGCAGAAGCAATAGGCTAGATAGGCAGACTGATTGTTTGATTGACTGGAAGGAATTGGCGCACATGATTGTGGAGGTTGGCCAGTCTGAAATCCCTGGGACAGGTCCACAGATGGGAAATCCTCGTAAGAGTTGATGTTCCAGTCTTGAGACTGAATTCCACAGGACAGCAAGCTGAAAACCCAGGTAGGGTTTCTAACTTGAACTCCTGGAGAGAATTTCTTTTTCTTCATGAAAACTGTGTTGCTCTTAAGGCCTTCAACTGATTGAATGAGGTCTACCACATTATGGAGGGTAATTTTTTTTACTCAAAGTCTACTTAACTGCCTGTTAATCACATACGAAACACCCCTCCACAGCAACATCCTCAGGATGTTTGACCCCATAATTGGGTACCACAGCCTAGCCAAGTTGACAAAATGAACTATCACAGTAGTTATAGGTAAATACTATTTTATTTTGTACTTCAGTGTTATATCCTGCAACTTCATTAACTAATAATTTCTCCATATGGAAAAAAAAATGGCGAATAGCGGGCAGGACTAACTTACAGCTCCCACTTGGATGGACAGAGCAGTGTGTGGAGGCTCACATAGTGAACTTTTGCTCCAAGAACTACCATAGGAACATGCCAGGAAAGCAGAGAGAATCCACAGACTCTTTGAAGGAAGCAGATAGCTGCCCCGGGAGACAGTGGAAAAACTGAATCCCCAAAGTGTGAATGTGTAAAAGCGGGATCATCTGCCTCCAAATACATACCCCCACTGGGGAACCTGAAGGTCCAGATCACAGGAGAAGGATTTGGACTTACATGGAGCTGAGACAAATTTAGAGAGCTGAGCGAAATACGGGAGTAGAAGACGTAGCCCTATGCACACTCTTGGTCCCCAGGGAAGCCATTTCTGATTTTGTCTCACAGGGGTTTTTTGGAAAGGGCTGCCAGGGGAACTGGGAAAAGATCACAGGAGAGGCCAGGTGTTGTGGTTCACACCTGTAATCCCAGCACTTTGGGAGGCTGGGGCAGGCAGATAACCTGAGGTAAGGAGTTCAAGACCAGCCTGGCAAACATGGGGAAACCCTGTCCCTACTAAAAATACAAAAAATTAGCCAGGCATTGTGGCACTTGCCCGTAGTCCCAGCTACTCAGGAGGCTGAAGCAGGAGAACTGCTTGAGCCTGGGAGGTGGAAGATGCAGTGAGCCAAGATCGCTACCACTGCACTCCAGTCTGGGCGACAGAGCGAGACTCTGTCTCAAAAAAACCAAACCAAACCAAAACAAAACAAAAACAGCAAAAGAAAGAAACTTCCAGCTGAATAATTTTGATTGAATGCAAAGTTTCTAGACAGAACTTGGGAGAGGGAGCAAATCGGGAGTGCAGACACAGCACAGAAGCTGAGATATGTGGGGAAGCATGAAACCTGAAAGCTCTGCTTGCTTTCTCAGTTGGGAGGCTGGTAGCCTAGGGCAAGTTCTCAGCCCTGCTCACATGCCGTCTGGAAATAAACTCGGTGCTGTTAGTGGGGCATGGTGGGAGTGAGACTGGCCTTTTGGGCTGTGTGGGAGCCGGGTGAGGTCTGTAAGTGCTGGCTTTCCCCACTTTCTTGGTGACCTACGTGCAGCAAAGGCAGCCATAATCCTCCTGGGAACGTAACTCCATTGGTGTGAGAACCACACCCCCATCCCTACAGCAGCCACAGCAAACCCTGCCCAAGGAGAGTCTGAGTTCAGACACACCTAACCCTGTACCCACCTGATAGTCTTTCTCTACCTGCCCTGGTAGCCAAAGACAAAGGACATAGTTCCTGGGGAACTCTATGGCCCCGCCTAATGCCTAAGTCTAGGGCAAGTTTGTATCCTTCCTACACAACCGGAGGTGATGTGGTCTTGAAAGCATTATCTCCTGGCTAGAGGCCAACCAACAGAAAACCAGCACATTTAACAAAAATACAACCAGGTACCCTCACAGAATCCACTGCACTCCCCTACTACCTATACCAGAGCAGGTGCTGGTATCCACAGCTGGGAAACCTGAAGAGAGTTCACATCACAGGACTCTGTGCAGACGCTTCTGGAGCCTGGTAGCTCCACTGGGTGGTTACATCCAGAAGAAAAATAAAAATCATTGCAGTCTGGCTCTCAGGAAACCACAAACCTAGGGGAAGGGGGAGAGCACCACATTAAGGGAGCAATCCATGGGATGGAGGAATCTGAACAGCAGCCCTTGAGCCCCAGATCTTCTCTCTAATGTAGTCTACCCAAAAGAGAAGTAACCAGAAAAACAATTCTGGTAATATGACTAAACAAGGTTCTTTAACAACACAAAAAGATTACACTAGCTCAACATCAATGGATCCAAACCAAGAAGAAAACTCTGAATTGCCAGAAAAAGAATTCAGAAAGTTGATTATTAAGTAATCAAGGAGGTACCAGAGAAAGGTGAAGTCCAACTTAGTGCAATATAAAAAAAGATACAAGATATCAAGGGAAAAACCTTCAGTGAAATAGATAGCATAAATAAAAAAAAAATCACAACTTCTGGAAATGAAGGACATACTTAGAGAAATGCAAAATACAATGGAAAGTCTCAGCAATAGAATTGCACAGGTAAAAGAAAGAAATTCAGAGCTCAAAGACAAGGCTTTTGAATTAACTCAATCCAACCAACACAAAGAAAAAATAATTTTAAAAAAGAACATAGGCCTCCAAGAAGTTTGGGATTATGTTAAATGACCAAACCTAGGAATAACTGGTGTTCCTAAGGAAGAAGAGAAATCTAAAAGTTTGGAAAACACATTTAAGAGACTAATTGAAAAAAAATTTCCCCAGTCTTGCTAGAGACAGAGACATCCAAATACAAGAAGCTCAAAGAACACCTGGGAAATTTATTGCAAAATGATCATCACCTAGGCACACAGTCATAAGATTATCTAAAGTCAAGATGAAGGAAGGAATCTTAACAGCCATGAGGCAAAAGTATCAGGTAACCCACGAAGGAAAACCTATTAGAATAACAGCAGATTTCTCAGCAGAAACCCTACAAGCTAGAAGGGATTGGGGCCCTATCTTTACCCTCCTTAAACAAAATAATCAGCCAAGAATTCTGTATCCTGCAAAACTAAGCTTCAAAACTGAAGGAAAGACACAGTCTTTTTTTAGGCAAACAAATGCTGAGAGAATTCACCACTACCAAGCACTACAAGAACTGCTAAAAAGAGCTCTAAATCTTGGAACAAATCCTCAAAATACACCAAAATAAAACCTCCTTAAAGCATAAATCTCACAGTACCTATAAAATAAAAACACAATGAAAAAACAAAAGCAAGCTATTCAGGCAACAAATAGCACAATGAATAGAATAGTACCTCACATCTCAATAGTAATGTTGAATGTAAATGGTCAAAATGCTCCACTTAAAAATATAGAATGGCAGAATGGATAAAAATTCATCAACCAAGTATCTGCTGTCTCCAAGAGACTCAACATATAACGAAGGGGTGGAAAAGGATATTCCATGCAAATGGACACCAAAAGCAAGGAGGAATAGCTACTCTTATATCAGACAAAACAAACTGTAAAGCGACAGCAGTTAAAAAAGACAAAGAGGGAAATTATATAATGATAAAAGGCCTTGTCCAACAGGAAAATATCACAGTCCTAAATATATATACACCTAATACTGGAGCTCCTACATTTACAAAACAATTACTACTAGACCTAAGAAATGAGATAGATGGCAACACAGTAATATTGGGGGACTTCAATACTCCACTGACAGTACTAGACAGGTTATCAAGACAGAAATTATGGATTTAAACTATACTTTAGAACAAATCGACTTAAAAGGTATTTACAGAACATTCTACCCGACAACTACAGAATATATCATCGGCACATGGAACACTCTCCAAGACAGACCATATGATAGGCCACAAAATGAGTCTCAATAAATTTAAGAAAACTGAAATTATAACAAGTGCTCTTTCAGATCATAGTGGAATAAAATTAGAAATCAGCTCCAAAAGGAACCCTCAAAACCTTGGAAATTAAATAACCTGTTCCTGAATGATCATTAGGTCAACAATAAAATCAAGATGGAAATTTAAAAATTCTCTGAACTGAACAATAATAGTGACACAACCTATCAAAACCTCTGGGATACAGCAAAAGCAGTGCTAAGAATAAAGTTCATAGACTTAAATGCCTACGTCAAAGAGTCTGAAAGAGCACAAATAGACAATCTAAGGTCACACCTCAAGGAACTAAAGAAACAAGAACAAACCAAACCTACACCCAGCAGAAGAAAAGAAATAACAAAGATCAGAGCAGAGCTAAATGATATTGAAACAAAAAAAAAATACAAAAGATAAACAAAACAAAAAGCTGATTCTTCGAAAAGATAAATAAAATCGATAGACCACTACTGAGGAGATTAAACAAGAAAAGGGAGAAAATCAAATTAAGCACAATTAGAAATGAAATGAGAGATATTACAACTGATACCACAGAAATGCAAAAGATTATTAAAGGCTACTGGGTACATCTTTACGTGCATAAACTAGAAAACCTAGAGGAGATGGATAAATTCCTGGAAATGCACAACCCTCAGTTTAAACCAGGAAGAGTTAGAAACTCTGAAGGGACCAATAACAAGCAGTGACATTGAAATGGTAATTTAAAAATTGCCTACCAAAACAAAACAAAACAAAAAGTCCAGGACCAGATGGATTTGCAGCTGGATTCTATCAGACATTGAATGAGAAATTGGTACCAATCCTATTAACACTATTCCACAAGACAGAGAAAGAGGGAATCCTCCCTAAATAATTCTATGAAGCCAGTATCACCCTAATACCAAAACCAGGAAAGGATATAACAAAAAAAGAACACTACAGATCAATATCCCTGATGAAAACAGATGCAAAAATCCTCTACAACAGCATATGGAAAAGATAATCCACCATGATCCAATGGGTTTCATACCAGGGATGCACGGATGGTTTAACATTCACAAGTCAATACATGTGATACACCATGTAAATAGAATTAGAAACAAAAGTCACATGATCATCTTAATAGACACAGAATAAGCATTTTACAAAATCCAGCATCCCTTTGTGGTTAAAACTTTCAGCTAAATCGGCAGAGAAGGGACATACCTTAACAAAATAAAAGCCATCTACGACAAATTCACAGCCAACATTATACTGAATGGGGAAAAGTTGAAAGCATTCCCCCTGAGAACTGGAACAAAAAAACGATGCCCACTCTCACTATTTCTATTCAACACAGTACTGGAAGTCCGAGCCAGAGCAATCAGATGAGAAAAAATAAAGGGCATCCAAATCAGTGAAGAAGTCAAACTGTTGCTGTTTGCTGATATGATATGATATGATACCTGGAAAACCCTACCCATTCCTCCAAAAAGCTCTTAGAATTGATAAATGAATTAAGCAAAGTTTTAGGATATAAAATTAATGTACACAAATCAGTAACTTTGCTATACACCAACAGCATCCAAGCTGAGAATCAAATCAATAACTCAACCACCTTTACAATAGCTGCAAAAAAATAAAATAAAATTCTTAGGAATATACCTAACCAAGGAGGTGATCCTTATCTCTAACCTTATAAAAAAATCAACCCAAGATGGATCAAAGACTTAAATTAAATCTAAGATGTGAAATCATAAAAAGTCTAGAAGATAACATTGGAAAAACCCTTACAGACATTGGCTTAGGCAAAGACTTCATGACCAAGAACCCAAAAGCAAATGCAACAAAAACAAAGTAAATAGATGGGGCTTAATTAAATTAAAAGTCTCTGCACAGCAAAAGAAACAATCAGCAGAGTATACAGACAACCCACAGAGTGGGAAAAAACCTTCGAAATGTCTACAGGAACTCAAACAAATCAGTAAGAAAAAATTCCATCAAAAAGTGGGCTAAAGACATGAATGGATAATCCTCAAAAGAAGATATACAAATGGCCAACAAACATATGAAAAAAAAGCTCAACATCACTAATGATCAGGGAAATACAAATCAAAACCACAATGTGATACCACCTTAATCCTGCAAGAATGGCTATAATCAAAAAATAAAAAATAGATGTTGGCAGGGACATGGTGAAAAGGGAACACTTTTACACTACTGGTGGGAATGTAAACTAGTACAACCACTGTGGAAAACAGTGTGGAGATTCTCTAAAGAACTACCAGTTAATCCAGCAATCCCACTCCTGAGTATCTACCCAGAGGAAAAGAAGTCATTATATGAAAAATACATTTGCATACGCAGGCTTGTAGCAGCACAATTCGCAACTGCAAAAATATGGAACCAGCCTGAATGCCCATCAATCAACGAGTGGATAAAGAAATTGTGGTATACATATATATTATGGACTACTACTCAGCCATAAAAAGGGACAAAATAATGACATTTGCAGCAAGCTGGATTGGAGACTATTATTCTAACTGAAGTAACTCAGGAATGGAAAATCACGTGTATGTTCTCACTCATAAGTGGGAGCTAAACAATGAGGATGCAAAGGCATAAGAATAATACAATGGATTCCAGGAATTCAGGGAAAGGGTGGGAGGGTGGTGATGGATAAAAGGCTACACATTGGGTATAGTGTACACTGCTTGAATGATGGGTGCACCAAAATCTCAGAAATCACCACTAAAGAACTTATTCATGTAACCAAACACCACCTGTTCCCCCAAACCTATTGAAATTAAAAAGTCAAAAATAATCCATAGGATTTAAAACAATTTTTCTAAATATCTAAATATGTCACCAACATACTTAAAGCAAGTAATGATAATTTTAATCTTCCTTTCCAGAACATACATTCTATTTCTTATGCTTATTTCTCTAGGTAAGGCCTCTATTAAAATATCAAGTAGGCCAGGCACCGTGGCTCACACTTGTAATCCCAGCTCTTTGGGAGGCCGAGGTGGGTGGATCACCTGAGGTCAGGAGTTCGAGACTTGCCTGGCCAACATAGTGAAATCCCATCTCTACTAAAAATACAAAAATTAGCCTGGTGTGGTGGCATGCACCTGTAGTCACAGCTACTCAGGAGGCTGAAGCAGGAGAATTGCTTAAACCTGGGAGGCAGAGGTTGCAGTGAGCCAAGATAGCGCCATTACACTCCAGCCTGGGTGACAGAGCAAGACTCTGTCTCAAAAAAGAAAAAAAAAGTCAAGTAATGATAGAAGGCATACTTGGCTTATTCTCAAATTCCATGGAAGTTTTCAATGTTTCATTGTGTGATATTTGCTCCATTTAAAAATTTTTCAGTAGCTTCTATTTATATTGACATTTTCTCTTCCTTGAGATTTTTAAAAAATTATGTGTTAAATTTATCAAATATTTTTCTGCATCTATTGAGAGGATCACTGTTTTTTCACCTTTTATTCTGTTAATATGAAGAATTACGCGTTTATTTTTAAGTGCTAAGTAAATCTTCCATTCCTTTATTAAATCCAGTTTAGTTCAGTTGTATCTCTCTCTCTCACACACACATACACACACACCACAAACACATCATTTGTAGGTCTACGATTTTTGAACCTAATTTATGAGTTTGACCTGTAATGTTCATTTCCTGCAATGTATTTTCAAGTTTAGGTATAATCATTATGCTTGTCTCATAAAATGAAATGTGACCTGCCCCTGCCACCCATTTTAAATTTTTTGAAGAGTGGGGTAAAACTGGCAATACCAAATCTTTCCAAAAGTTTCTAAACCTTTTACATATCCCAATACCCAAATTTCTGTTCTATTGGTTCTCTTTATTGTATATTTCACTATTTCATTATTTGCTCTTATCATAATTTTTTTCTACTTCTTTGCATTTATACTGTTCTATCTCGGATCAGCCCTTCTGTTTTAATAAAAAACTTACACATTTCCATCAATGTTCTAAGTACTAAGATGATGACAGCTTTCACTTCTAAATTATTCTTTTAATCTGCTTAGTTATTTTTGATAATTTTTTCATTTTCCTTTATTTCTTTAAATATACTTTCTGATAATTGCCATATCTGCAGACTACCATTCTTTCTCTATCTTGGTTTTACATTTTACTCTCTTTTCAGTGTGGCTAGTTTTTGCGGGATGAGTCTCACAGGTGATACGAATCTTGGTGCAAATCCATGTGAATGTGAGTTTTTGCTAGGAATTTTCATGAAAGGCTTAAAAATTTTATTTTTTCAATTCCCAAGAAAACCGGAGACGGGCAAGTTTCTTCAAAGCTTCCTCCTGTCTGCCGGTGGGGAGTCCACCTCTGCAGTTCTTCCATCGAGTGAGGCCCTTCTAGATGTCAGGCTATATGTGTATGGGAGGGACGAAAATATGGATGGGTGGGGGAAAAAAATTAGGCCAGCCATCCTATTTTGTCTCAGCCTTCATCTTACATTCCTTATGCTTGTAAAATCACACGCTCTAGGCCCTTGGTCTTCATAATACGGTCCTCAGACCATGATATCAGCACCTCCTGGGACTCTCAGAAATCCAAAATCTCAGGCACTAGTTCCAAAAGTTGTCCTTGTGGATTTTTCTTTACTTTTTGTTTCGGCTTCCTTTCCTGTCCTATCAGCTTTACGCTTATATATACGTTTTCTTTTTTTTTTTTTTTTCTGTGTACAATGATAGGTATAAATTTTTTTTTCTTAGTAATCGCGTTTAGATTTAGCCGTTTAAGTCAGAAAAATAACGACACGAGATCAGCATCGCTGGGTTCTTTCGTACACCCCAGTAGGTTAGCTGGGACTGGCTTCCGGCAGTTGCTGTTTGGTCGATTACAAACTATTAAATACACCAGTGAGGATTAAATCCTTCCGTGCTACGGCACCTCCGCAAACTACTTCTAAACTCTGCGTCAATCCTCCCCTCTCCCATCGCCCTCCCTCAGCAAAGCCTCACGGTTTCGTTCGGAGTAGGCCACCGAGCCACTGCGAAAACCCGGAGTAACGGATTCGGGGTGCAGCTAAGGTCTCCAAGGGAGCACGGGGAACTTACAGAGCATGCGTAAAGCGCGGTGCGCGCACATGCGCACTCGTTCGCGCAGGGCCGCGCGCCGGTCTCTCAGGAGGGCTTGGAGGCTGCGCGAGCAGTTGACGTGTTCGGTGGCTGCTGAGGCGGCGGAGCTCTGGGAGGGGAAGGAGCGGAGGGGAGGGGAGGGGGTGGTGAGGTGGGGGGCTGAACCCGGAAGTGGGTAGGCGCAGGAGCGAGCGCGCCCAGAGTGGAGCCCAGCTGCTGGGAGCCAGCGGGGGAGCCTTGGGTTCCCGGTAATGGATCTGTGGGGCGTTTTCCCAGGGAAACTGGGTGGGAAGGGTAGCGGGATCGCCGACTACAAGCGCATTCTCCGCCTCGCCAGGGCCTGGGAAAGCTCTTCAGCTTCCTTTAGTCGTCTCTCTGGTTGACCCCACTTCTTCTCTGCGCCCCTCCTGGGGCCGTCTCTCACCGGGTGGTTTTGGCCGAGGGACGCTCTCTATTCCTGAAGAGCTGTGCCTTGCCCGCCCGAGGAAAGCATGTTAATGGAGAGACTCGGATCTCGCGGCCGCCACGGCCTTATTGTCACCATCCCAGCACCCCTAAACCACGAATACAGCCTCCTCAACCCGCACAGTCAACGATCTTGGAAGATCTCTCCCATTTCTGCCAGGGTATTTTCACTCTGTTCGTGAATCAGGCCTGGAAGGTGTGCCTGGGTTCCTTTAAAATTATTCTTTTGTTGGCTGCCTTTCCTAAACCCGGCCCTCCTTGTTCTCCGCCCAAAATCTTTGCCACGAATGAGTGTAAGCTGTGATTTTATCATCATTTAGTTATAATTAGAAGGAATTCGTTGATGATTGCCGTTGGCTGATCTAGCATTGCTTTGCCATGGAGTTATTTTACGTGGTTCTCACTCTTTTGCAGACCATGAAACCCTTGGGCACGCCCCTTCAGAAGCTGTTATCCAAGACAATCTAGTTTTCCTTTATAAATCACTTAAGACACTTATGAAGTTTCTTGTTCTGAAATTGCTGCACTGCAATGAAGAAGAGGAGAAAGGTTACTTCAAATCTTGAGAAGATCCATCTAGGCTATCATAAAGATTCTTCAGAAGGAAATGTTGCAGTGGAGTGTGACCAAGTGACCTATACTCATTCTGCAGAAAGACCAACTCCTGAAGCTCTTCACTGTTATCAGGAACTTCCTCCCTCTCCAGATCAGAGAAAGCTTTTGAGTTCTTTGCAGTATAATAAGAATTTGCTAAAATATTTAAATGATGATAGGCAGAAGCAACCATCTTTTTGTGATTTGCTTATCATAGTGGAAGGAAAAGAATTTAGTGCACATAAAGTAGTCGTTGCTGTTGGCAGTAGTTATTTTCATGCGTGTTTGAGCAAAAATCCAAGCACTGATGTTGTCACCCTGGATCACGTAACACATTCAGTTTTTCAGCATTTGCTTGAATTTCTTTACACATCAGAATTTTTTGTGTACAAATATGAAATACCTCTTGTTTTAGAGGCTGCAAAATTTTTGGACATTATCGATGCAGTGAAGTTGTTAAATAACGAAAATGTTGCCTCTTTTCATTCAGAGCTAGCTGAAAAGTCATCACCAGAAGAAACACTAAATGAATTAACTGGAAGACTATCAAATAATCATCAGTGCAAATTCTGTAGTAGACATTTTTGTTATAAAAAGTCTTTAGAGAATCATCTGGCTAAAACCCATAGGTCTCTTTTATTAGGGAAAAAACATGGGTTAAAAATGCTGGAGAGAAGTTTCTCCACAAGAAGATCAAAAAGGAATCGAAAGTGCCCTGTTAAGTTTGATGACACCAGCGATGATGAACAGGAAAGTGGCGATGGGTCAGACAATTTGAATCAAGAAAATTTTGATAAGGAAAAGTCAGATAGAAATGATTCTGAGGATCCTGGAAGTGAATATAATGCTGAAGAAGATGAGTTAGAGGAGGAGATGTCAGATGAATACTCTGACATTGAAGAACAAAGTGAAAAGGATCATAATGATGCAGAAGAAGAACCTGAGGCTGGTGATTCTGTAGGGAATATTCATGAAGGGTTAACTCCAGTGGTCATTCAGAACAGCAACAAAAAAATATTGCAGTGTCCTAAATGTGATAAAACATTTGACCGGATAGGTAAGAAAAGAAAACTTGTTTTCTATCTCTAATCAAAAAGATCGCTTATAAAAAGACTGCTTATGTAGGGAGAATACTTTGGTTTTCAATAGTGTTTATCCTGTTACTTTAAATTTGTTGTGATTCAGGAATTAATTTAAGTATTTATATTAGCCTTTACTTTTCTTCATGTCCCAGTGACACATCATTAGATCATGTCATTTGATATGAAAGACTCCAGAGTGTCAATAATTATCATGTAGAGCTTTGATTTATATGCCAGTTTAATTCCAGTGATAGGTACTATTTTTAAGTCATTAAAGAAAAGTAGATTATATTACATTTACTAATTTGTATATTCTTTTCCCCTTGCATGGTAATATATGAGTTATAAATGTCACTTTTCCAGTATCTAGCACTATTTAATAGAAAGGGGATGTTTTAGATTAAACTATGGTGAAGGATAAAATTGAAATGAATGTAATTTAATAGTGTAGATAAAGACTTTGGGAAGTATCCTAGTTAGTAGCACTCTGGTTATATTATACATGTGACCTTAGCCAAAGGGCCAAGAAGCTTTGGTTGTTATAATAATGAATAAATCAATTTTTCTTCTATTGGAAAAGAATTTGTAAATGTAGTCTATCATTTTAAGTTTTATGTCAGTATATATTTAATTTCAAGTTGTCTAATATTTGCTAGGTAAGGTAATTCTTGGAAGTGTCTTATGTGAACTGTTCTAATATGAACTTTTCAGTTGCAACAATTAAGCTTCCAGGTAAATTGAAGTTATGAAATAGTGAAATATATTCTACCACATATAATGATAAAAACATTAGTGCAATCTGACCTGGTAAAATTACTTACCCAGTTTAATATATCCCCATATGTCTTACAGTGTTACCTTACTTATGTTACTGATATAGGTGGAAATTGGTTTTATAAGAAATTGGTGATCATTTGCTGTAAAAATATGTTGCATTATATGCTGAGATAACAGTGGTATCTACTTTTTGCTTTTTATAATGTTTTTTGGGATAATTTTCTCTCCGAATCATAACACTTTGGATAATCTAATTTAATAATTATTAATATTTTAACTGAGCCTGTGTGCAAACGAATAAAAAAACTTCTTCAGTAACAATTCCAAGAGCATATGTATACAAGTAAATTGTTAAAGTTAGACTGGATAAAATGCTGTTGTAGAGCTGTAAACAAATACTGTGAAGATGTGTATAGAGGTGAGAACAGCTTTTTGGGTTGAAGTATCTGAGAACATTTCATCTTTCCAATAGACTTCTTAGACTTTGTTTTTTTTTTTTTTTTTTTTTTTTTTTTTTTGAGACGGAGTCTTGCTCTGTCGCCCAGGCTGGAGTGCAGTGGCCGGATCTCAGCTCACTGCAAGCTCCTCCTCTTGGGTTCACGCCATTCTCCTGCCTCAGCCTCCCGAGTAGCTGGGACTACAGGCACCCGCCACTTCGCCCGGCTAGTTTTTTGTATTTTTTAGTAGAGACGGGGTTTCACCGTATTAGCCAGGATGGTCTCGATCTCCTGACCTCATGATCCGCCCGTCTCGGCCTCCCAAAGTGCTGGGATTACAGGCTTGAGCCACCGCGCCCGGCCTGACTTCTTAGACTTTGTACTCTTAGTGCACGCTTCCTGTATTCTGCCTTAATTGTCTTAATTTGACTTGGAGATGAGTGAATAGGGATGAGTTCGCAAATGGTATTGTAGGTGGAACACAAATATCTCAAACCGTCCCATTCACTAGTCCTGTGACATGCTGTATAAAAGAAGGGTTCTGTGTTCAAGTAAGATTGGGAACTATATAATTCACAATCTATTAACTGCCCGATTCTCTAGTAAAGAAACCTGTTGATTTTGCTTAACCCAGTATTTCCTTAAATCGTTTTACCACAAGATATTTTGGAGGTACTTCTTTGAGCATCCTAGGAAACTACAGTTTTCTGCACAATTTGGGAAAACACTGCTCAAGATTGAGGTGCTAATTTACTAAGAGGAGGACATTTCGCTCCTCCCTCCCTCCCTCCCTCCCTTCTGTCCCTTTCCCTTTCCCCTTCCTTTTTTTCCAAGTTCAGCCCAGATAATTGTGGGAGTCAATAGGTCACATTGTAGGTTTATTTCCGACTGATCTTTCTGAATGTATTTTACATTATGCCACTCTTTTACCCATTCCTCTCTTTTGTTTAGCCCTGCTGCTTGCTTTTCACCAGTAGTTTCTCATTTCTATTACCTTAGTATATCTATATCTATCTATATCTTATTCATACATTGCTAGTTAAAAAGCATGAGTTACAGTGATATGAGACTGCTTGGGTGTGTTGGAATCATGTTCTTGGGTGAGATACTTAACCTGTCTGTGTTTTTGTTTCCTCATAAGTAAAGTGAGATGATGCTAATGTGATGCTAATAGTACCTTCTCATGAGGTAGGGAAAGGTTATTATGAGGATTAAATGGGGTAATTCTTGGGAATCACTTAAAATATTGCACAAAATATAGGTGTTCTAACATATTTATTATCTCTAAGCTGCCAAACATTATTAAACAAATATGAAATGATATACTCTCTGTCATCAAGAATCTTAGAGTTTAATGGGTACATGAAAAAAACACAATCATGTTACAATAAAGATAATTTTATCAGGATAATTACAGAAGACTAAGGAAATCAGGAGAAGTGTCTCAGAGCAGATAGTATTTGAGCTAAGACTCAAAGAATAGGTAACAGTTTACAAGACAGAAGGACCAGCATGTGTAAAGGCATTGAGCTATGTTGTATTGCTCAAGTGTGAGTGGTTTCAAGGTGGTCAGGTGTTATTTTCATAGTGAAAATAACAGGAGATGAAGGTGGGCAAGAAAGTGGTGGTCAGATTTTGTATGTCTTGTATACTCTACAAAGGCATATACTTTGGACAACATAACTTAACTAGACTGGACTTTATCCAGTAGGTGATAGGGACCGTTGAAAAGAATTTTAGAAAGGAAACCATGGCGTATAAGAATTTTAGAAAGATCATGGTGGCTTCAGTGTGGAGAAGAAAATTGGAAAAAGGGATGAAAAAAGAGCCAGGGAGATAAGAAGGAGCATATGACAAAGGACCAGAATGATAATATAGCTTAGACTTGGAAGATGAGTGGCATTGGGAGTGGGGTGTAGAATGAGAGTAAAGCAGAGAGTTATAATACATTGAATGTAAACTAAGTGGACCAGTGATGGGTAGAATGAAAAGAGTATTTAGCAGAAGATCCATGTGTCTTAAGTGTCCTCTCTTACCATCTTTATTATTAGAAGTACAGTTTATTTAAAAAATAACACAGGAGTTCGAGCGCCACCGTCATTATTCTCATACCATCCACATTCCTTTTGTAGAATTTTTAAATGCCACCCCAATTTTGGGTTATTTATCTGTCTTAGATTGTGAGCCTGGGAGTTACGTATCTTACTCTTGGCTAGTATTCTTTGTAACATCTCAGGTCATTTTAAGTAAATTTTTAGTAAGCAGCTGTTTATTTGAACTAAGTTGAAAAGTTGGTATCTGACTTGACTTTGGGCTTACAGCCAATTAGCATTCTTTAAGCTTCTAACTTGGCTTTTTTGGGGTTGGTTTATGAGAGATGCATAAGCTTTGAGACCTTCTGCTGGAACCATTAGTTCCACAATATGTAATCTACTAATTTGATTCCATTACTTTACATCTTTTATCCTTTCTGCCAGTTATATTTTTCCGTAGGTTACCGGCTGTCTTCTCAGCAAATTATCATGCAAATAAGAATCCTTTGACCTTTCCCCTTACACCAAAAGTGTAATGGATAAACAGGCAAAAGCAGGGAGATGACAGATGGGGTGAGAGAGAAAATTTGGATAATTCATCTTTTTTATTGTTTCCACAGAGAACTAAAATCTTTCCTTAGATTAAATTCACAATCTCTTCTAGAGGTAGAGCACGTTTTATACCTTTAAAAAAAAATGTGACTAGTGCATCCTGCAGATATTCCACTTAGTTCTTAATAGAAAAGGGTTATAACAATGGCACAACTCTCTAAGGCTAAGTATTTTAATTACATATTCTTTAGAGTAACTCATATGACTATTTCAAGGTACATTTTAAGATGTAGCAATATCAGATATATAATAAACTCATCTAGTGATATTTCTCTTTGTAAAAACTGCATACAAAATCTAACATTGGTAATTTTATATGACCCATGTGGGAATAAATTCTGTATAAGGTCAAATATGTTCATGTGAAAATATCTTTAATTTATGACTCCTGATTTGAGACATGATTCATATTGGGATTCAGTTCAGAAAAATGCTGTGGACAAAATTTCTTATGTTATAAAATGTTATGTATTTTCTGTTCACGATCAGGAATGCTTGGGTGTAGTTTAATATTCTATGAAGGAATACTGTTTTTTAAATTGAAACTTTGATAAGTTTGAAGTGAACATTTTGATTTATACATTATTATTGAATGCCCCACTCCGTAAACATAGAGAAACAGTTGTAGATGTTTACTGTTTGTGCTAAGGAGTGCCCTCCCCACTGGCAAAAAAAAAAAAAAAAAAAAAAAAAAAACCTACCAAATGATTTAAACATGAAAATCAAAGATTAGCATATATTTTCCCACTAGTCTCTAGAGATCTACCTAGCTCTTTTGGGTCCAGCATTCCCTCAAAAGTTCTCTTCCTGTTCTTGTTCAGAAATTCAAATCCATGGCGATAACAGGCCATGCAAAGCCTATGTGCATAAAATTTGAATTAATAACTAAAAGATTATTTTACTTATTCAAATTTCTGTATTATCATTGGTCTGCTTGATTTTGCTCAATTTATTTAAAATGGTTTTTAAAAAAATCATGAGGTTTATCTAATTTTGGCTATTTCAGTTTATATTCACAAACTTTCTTCTTCTTTTTTTTTTTTTCCTTGCTTAAACCTTTATCTCTCCTGGTATGTAGGGAAATGGAAACTTAATAGTCAAAGTGATTTTAATTTTTAATTCAACTGCCATTTCAATGACTTCGTATTAGCTATAAGTAACTTAATTTTTATTTGCATGCGTAGAAGAAATTCTCGATTTTCAATAGAGGGAAAATGCTGCTAATTGTTAATTTAACATCTTTTCAGCAAAGGCATTTTCATAGCAAGTAAATGATTTGTTGAAAAATTTTTCATACTTTAAGATTTTTATTATGCTGCTACTTTTGTAAGACATAAAAATGAGGGCCGGGTGCAGTGGCTCATGCCTGTAATCCCAGCACTTTGGGAGGCCGAAGTGGGCGGATCACCTGAGGTCAGGAGTTCGAGACCAGTCTGACCAATATGATGAAACCCCATCTCTACTAAAAATACAAAAAATCAGCTAGGTGTGATGGCATGTGCCTCTAATCCCTGCTGCTCAGGAGGCTGAGACAGGAGAATCGCTTGAAGCCAGGAGGCGGAGGTTGCAGTGAGCTGAGATCGCGTCAGTGCACTCCAGCCTGGACAACAAGAGCAAAACTCTGTCTCAAAAAAAAAAAAAGAAAGAAAAATGAGAAGATTTAAGCATTAGGAGGTTGATAAGTTGTCTCTCAATTTTGAGAATCTGTGCTAAACCTGCACAGTCAATCCCCAGTTAAAAATGGACCTGTTCCAAAAATCACGTTTAGTTATTAAAAAATCAGACTGTATACTTTTGTTTACAGTTTTTTAAATATCAGTATGATTATTTACATAATTTAAAAGGTGAGTTAAAACTGAAATATGAAAACCTTCACAATAAAGGAATACTTAAAAAAAAATCCATAAAGTGACCTCTGTCTTTTCTCAGTATTTGATCTGATTCCTTGAACACAGCAGGGGAGGTGGTGGTGGTAGGATGTGTATATGCATGTGTAAATGGTTGGGTATACTCTAGCAGTAGCAGAGAGGGAACAGAGATACTAAGCAATTTTAGCAGTGGCAAGGGGAAAGAGCCAAGTGTATACAACGTTATCAGAGCTGAAACCCCTGTTTGATTTGTTATAACAGATATTCATTCATAAATCGGATGCATCTATATTTATATTTGAGGTATACCTACATGTCCATATTATGACTAGTAACCCGTATGATAATAATGATAACAGTTAATATTTATTAGTGCTTACTGTGTGCTGGGAGTTTTTTTTTTTTGACTTGGGGTTTTGCCAGGCTGGCCAGGCTGGTCTCAAATTTATGACCTCAAGTGTTCGCCCACCTTGACTTCCCCAAGTGCTGAGATTACAGGCATAAGCCACCATGCCTGGCTCTGCCAGGATGTTTTAAGTGTTGTTGTGTGTATTTGTTAACGTATTTACATCTCACAACCCCATGAAGTGTTACTAACTCAAGTAAAGAGAGGTTAAATTATTAGCTTGATTTAAATCACGTAGCTAATTTAGAAGATGCCTAAATATTGACTGAGTTTTCTGACTATATGCATATCAGGTATGCATATACCATTACTGTGCTCTACATCTAAATACCTAATTTTTCATTATACTTCTGTTTTCTTTGCTTGTGATTAACACCCTTCCCCTTACCTTAAGGAAAATACCTTGGTTTCCTTTCCTTAGTTTTTTTTATTGTGATAAGTGCAATATAACTAATTTTTAGATAATATAATATTGCTTGCTTAATAAAATCAGTTGTATATAGATATATTTACTAAATTAGTGAATTTATTTTATTTTATTAGGTAGGCACATAATTATGATTATACCTTTTCCTCAGTGGCCTTGGAATATTTTGGATTTTTCATAATTTTCATGTTATACATAGGGTATATCCTTTTTAAAGTACATGACCGAAATGCTATACTTTCACATTAGTTTTCATCTGAAGAAAAATTTATTTATACATTTATTTTTCAGGAGAAAGCAAAGCTAAGTTTTTAATTAAGAATTACCTTTCATGTTGATTTTTTTTTCCTATGTTTATTGCCTTTTGCTTGGAAATATATTTCGAAATTTCTAATTCAAATGACCAGATGTGCACATTCACAGTACACAGATTACCCAGTAATAATAATAGACAACAGTAATTGATAACTTACGTGTTTGATACTGTTGTAAGTGTGTTATGTGTATGAATTTGTTTATTATTACAGCAGTTCTATTAGGTAAATTCTGTTATTATCTCAGTTTTTCAGATGAGGAAGATTTGAGGCATATAGAGGTTACTTGTCCAAGGTCACATAACCCTCTATTTAGAGAGCCAGTATCCATATCCAGGTGTGTGGACCCACAGAGATACTGAAAATATGAACATAATAAATCTTAAATGATGAATTGATCTTTTGCTAAAAGTTAATTTTAAATTTTAAAATACATTTAAAAATGTAAGGTTCAGAGAATTTGCCAACAGTTTTCAGAAAATGTATCAAACCTCTTAATTTTTAAAATGTGTGATCATGAATAACTTTTTTTTAATGACTCAAGTTTTTGAGGAAAAGTATACTTTGAACAGTAAGCTCAAAATAGTAAGTCATTAGGTTTATCAGAGGTAGAGATTTAGGTAAACTTTTTTCTAGTTTTGTGTGTGGATTTAGGTGTGTACATTAAGTTTGCTAAACCATGAGATTTTATTCCACTGTCAAATTCCAATCACAGTATAGCAAATGTACTAAATTTAATTTTAATTTTTCTTTTTTTATAGGAAAATATGAGAGCCACACCCGTGTTCACACAGGTGAGAAGCCCTTTGAGTGTGATATTTGTCACCAACGCTATTCGACAAAGTCTAACCTAACTGTTCACAGAAAGAAGCACAGTAATGAAACAGAATTTCATAAGAAGGAGCACAAGTGCCCTTATTGTAATAAACTTCATGCAAGCAAGAAGACTTTAGCCAAGCATGTTAAGAGGCAAGTATTATCTTGCTTCCATAGTATACTTTATTGTGCCTTTTAATTTAAATATGTAGAAAGCTAAAAACATCTATAAAGTGCTTATCTCCAATTCTTTCATTGGACATTCATTGAGATACAGCATTTTGATTATCCTGTTTTCTTTCTTGGGTTTTGGCAAGTATGTCTTCAGAAATATGTGGTTTTTATACTCATAAATTTCTTTCTCTTTTTTTTTTTTTTTTGAGGTAGGGTTTCACTTGTCGCCCAGGCTGGAATGCAGTGGTACAATCTCAGCTCATTGCAACCTCTACCTCCTGGGTTCAATCAGTCCTCCCATTTCAGCCTCCTGAGTAGCTGGAACTACAGGCACGCACCATGCCCAGCTAATTTTTATATTTTTTGTAGAGACTGGGTTTCACTTTATTGCCCAGGGTGGTCTCAAACTCCTAGGCTCAAGTGATCTGCCCGCTTTGACCTCCCAAAGTGCTGGAATTACAGGTGTGAGCCACCATGCCCGGCCAAGAAATTTATTCTTATACTCAACATTGTGTTTAATGTGTAACAGTTTGTGAGATAAAGAATATTTAATAGAATATTGTATATTTAACTCTAAAAATTAAATTTACTGATATCTGGACTAAAAAAAAAATCAGACATATTACATTGCAGTTTATGTATAAAGAACTAGGTTCCTGAATGTATTTAAAAGATGATTATACTTTTATTTGATTATTTCTGCATATACTTAGGTATACATATACATTTATTAAAATGATAATGATACCTCCTTAAAGAGCTCACCTGTGCCTACTTGTCTCATTATGAAAGGAACCAGTACTTGATCCTGGTAATTACTGTCAACATATTCACATGGACTATTGCTTTAACTAATATAACCTTTTCCTAATAACCCTTTTCTTTTCCTCTGATAGATTTCATCCAGAAAATGCACAAGAATTTATTTCCATTAAGAAGACTAAGAGTGAAAGTTGGAAATGTGATGTAAGAGTTTTTAATTAAAACAAATTAGAAAACCAAAGTAAATGAAATGTCTTTTGGGGAAGTAAAGTAATTAGGTTTTAAAGTAATGTGACTTAGCTTATTTCACTTTTAGAATTTTCCTTTTATATAAAATTATTCTAATATACTTTGTAAATTAAGCCTGGTATAGGTTAGTTTTTAGATGATGGACCTAAGAAGTAGAAATCCTAGTTTTTATTTTCATTGTAATCACCATACCATGTATTTATGGTTATATATGTAAACTGTGACATTACTGTTGCACAGAATATAAAATGTTAGACTTTCTCCCTCATTTCTGGGTATGTGTTGTTGACATAATAAACTATCTCAAAACTTAGTGGCCTTAAATAAGTATTTTGATATGTCTCACCCTTTTGTGTGTTAGGAATCCACATTTGGGGCAGGGATTTGCTAGGTTAATTCTTCTGTTCCACTTGTTGTCAACTGAAGTCACTCAACAGTTTTCAGCTAGTGCATGGTCTGGTCTGGTCTGGGGATACTTCCAAAGTGGCTCACTCAAGGCTAGATATGGTGGCTAATGCCTGTAATCCCAGCACTTTGGGAGGCCCAGGCTAGTAGATCACCTAAGGTCAGGAGTTTGAGACCAATCTGGCCAACATGGCGAAACCCCATCTCTACTAAAAAAAAAAAAAAAAAAAAAAAAAAAAAATTAGCTGGGCATGGTGGCACATGCCTGTAATCCCAGTTGCTTGGGAGACTGAGGCAAGAGAATCACTTGAACTCGGGAGGTGGAGGTTGCAGTGAGCCGAGATCACACCACTGCACTCCAGCCTGGGTGACAGAGCCAGACTGTCAAACAAAACAAAGTGGCCCACCCATGTGACAGGTAACTTGGTGTTTGTTCCTGGCTAGAATCTCAGCAAGGACTATTTACCAGGAACCTTAGTTCTTCTCTACTTTGGTCTTTTCTTGAGGCTTCTTGAGCTTCTTTCTATCATAGCAGCTAAGTTCCAAGAGTGAGTAAGTGTTCCAAGAAACCTAGATAAAAACTATTAGACTTTATGGCATAGCCTCAGAAGTCTCTGAAAATCACTTCTACTACATTTTGTTGGCCAAACAAATCACTCCAACCTGGGTAGATTTAAAGAGAAGGGAATTAGATTCCATTTTTCAATAGGAGGAGTACCATTGTACTTATGGACATCTTTATTCTACAGTACCTCTTAAGTATTTTTTCAGTATTTACATTAATCTTTTCTTTTTTTTTCTTTTTTGAGATGGTCTTGCTTTGTCACCCAGACTGGAGTGCAGTGGCGTGATCTTGACTCGCTGCAGCCTCCTCCTCCTGGGTTCAAGTGATTCTTGTGCCTCAGCCTCCCGAGTAGCTGGGACTACAAGTGCACACCACCACGCCCAGCTAATTTTTATATTTTTAGTAGTGATGGGGTTTCACCATGTTGGCCAGGCTGATCTTGAACTCCTGACCCCAAGTGATCCACCCGTCTCGGCCTCCCGAAGTGCTTCCCAGGATTACAGGTGTGAACCTCTGTGCCCAGCCTAGGTGAATCTTTTTTAAAGGCATCCCTAGCTGTTACTTTTGCCTTCTTTAATCCAAGATTCAATTTATATATACAGCAAAATTCTCACAATTTCTCTGATTTCAGCTTCTAGAAATTGAAGTTAATTATTAATTACAATGTTTGAATCTGCATAAGATAGTGTCTTCCCCTTACTAAGTTTCATCATTCTTGGCTATAAAACATTAATAATAATGCCAATTGCATCTGTCTCACAGGATTATTGTGAGAATTAAGAGAAATAATCCATGAATTACTTAGCATTGTGCCTGGTGTATATAGTATGTGCTATGTCATTATTGTTGGTGCTCTTACTATAGCAGCCTACCTCTCTTTTAAAAAACCTGATGAATGTCAAATTTTTAAAGACTGACCACTTCAAGAGATACACTTTAAAATACTTTTTATGTGGCTTCTTATTCAGATTTTTATTCAAATATATGGCAACACTGAAAAAAAAGAACCTTTTATTCCTGACATATAAGTGACTAAAAAATAATATATTTCATGGAGTTAGAAATTCTGACTAGAATTAAGATAGTATGATTATTCTATATCCCTACTAGAAATGCAAAGAGTTGAAATTCAGCTACCTTTAGTACTAATTTAAAATCATTCCTTACTTCCTCTACAGCATTTTTTTCCTGCACAATTAGAATTTAGTTTTACTTTTTGTAAGTTTACTGTTGGGAGAAAAGTCTGTTTATTGAATTTACATGTTTTTTTTTTTTTTTTTTTTTTCCTCATTACAAGCTTAGTATTACAATTTTTAATTCAGGTTCTCTTAACATTTTGTTTGCATTTTAATTTAGATTTGTAAGAAATCTTTTACTCGAAGACCACACTTGGAGGAACATATGATTCTACATTCTCAAGATAAACCTTTTAAGTGTACCTATTGTGAAGAACATTTTAAATCACGGTTTGCTCGGTTAAAGCATCAAGAAAAATTCCATCTGGGTAAGCAAGTTACTTTTTCTTAAGGCAGCCATGACAATTTTAATTATTACATCATGTTGGAGGAGCCTTCTACAGCTGAATTACTCTTTTTCTTCTAGAAGACTTTTTAAGAGTGGTTTTAGGTTCACAGCAAAATTGAGAGAAAGGGATAGATAGTTCCCATATACCCTCTGCCTCCACATATGCACAGCCTCCCCCATTATCAGCAGTTCTTCACCAGAGTGGTACATTTGTTACAATCGAAGAACCTACATTGACACATCATAATCACCCAAAGACTCTAGTTTAGACTAGGGTTCACTCTCAGTATTGTATATTCTGTTGTTTTAGACAAATCTATAATGACATGTATCATTATAGTATCGTACAGAATAGTTTCACTGCCCCGAAATTTCCCTGTGCTTCTCCATTTGTCTCCCGCACCAACCCCTGGCAACCACTGACCTTTGTACTTTGTTGGATGGTTCATTTTTTTTAGATACCTCATCTACTACTTGAAGATCTTTTTACTGTCTCCATAGTTTTACCTTTTCCAGAATATCATATGGTTGGAATCATACACTGTGTTGCCTTTTCAGGTTGGCTTCTTCCACTTAGTATAGTGCTAAACGATACAATTGGCCCTCCATATCTATGAATTCCATGTCTGTGGATTCAACCAACTGTGGATCGGAGATATTAAAAAAGAAATAACAAAACATAACAATACAACAATAAAAAAATACACTTTAAAATATAGTATAACAGTGATTTACATCACATTTCCATCATATTAGTATTAAGTAATCAAGAGATGATTTAAAGTTTATGGTAGGATGTGCATAGTTTGCATGTAAATACTGTACCACCTTATATAACGGAATGGAGCATCCATGGATTTTGGTATTCCGGGCCATCCTGGAACCAGTCCAGTCCCTCACGGATACCTAGGGAGGACTTTATTCCATTGTCTGGATATACCACAGTTTATCCATTCACCCACTGAAAGATATCTTGGTTGCTTCCAAGTTTTGGCAGTTATAAATAAAATTGCTATAAACATCTATATGTAGGCTTTTTTGTAGACTTAGGTTTTCAGTTCCTTTGGTTAAATACCCAGGAGAACAAGGTCTGGATCAGATAGTAAGAGTATAATTAGTTTATAAGAAACTGTCAAATTGTCTTCCAAAGTAGCTGTATCATTTTGCATTCCCATGAGAATGTCTGTCACTTCATGTTCTTGCCAGCATTTGGTGTTTTCTGTGTTCCAAATTTTGGCCATTGTAATAGGTTTGTAGTGGTATATCGTTGCATTAATTTGCATTTTCCTGATGGCATATAATGCGGAGCATCGTTTCATATGTTTATTTACATCTATATATCTTCTTTGGTGTAGTGTCTGTTAGTTCTTTGGCCCAATTTTTTTTTTTTTTTTTTTTTGAGACAGAGTCTTGCTCTGTTGCCCAGGCTGGAGTGTAATGGCGCAATCCTGGCTCACTGCAACCTCCACCTCCTGGGTTCAAGTGATTCTCCTGCCTCAGCCTCCAGAGTAGCTGGGATTACAGGTGCCCACCACCACGCCCAACTAAGTTTTTTGTATTTTTAATAGAGACGGGGTTTCACCAGGTTACCCAGAGTGGTCTCAAACTCCTGACCTCAGGTGATCCACCTGCCTCGGCCTCCCAAAGTGCTGGGATTACAGGCATGAGCCACCATGCCCAGCTGGCCCATTTTTTCATCAAGTTGTTTACTTATTGTTGAGTTTTGAGAGTTCTTTGTATATTTTGGATAACACTTACCAGATATTTCTTTTCAAGTATTTCCTTTCAATCTGTGAATTTTCATCATCTTGACAATTTCTGTGACAGAGGAAAATTTTAATTTTAATTAAGTCCAATTTATCTATTGTTTCTTTCATGGATTGTGCAAAGTTATTGCAAAACCTAAGGTCATCTACATTTTTGTGATCCATTTTGAGTTTACTTTTGCAAAGGATATAAAGTCTGTGTCTAGATTCTTTTTTTTTTTTTTTTGGTCTGGATATCCATTTGCACTAGGACCATTTCTTAAAAAGACTATCCTTGCTGTATTGTATTGCTTTTGCTTCTTTGTGAAAGATTAGTTGACCATATTTATGTAGGTCTGTTTCTGGGCTCTGTATTCTGTTCTATTGATCTATTTTTTTAATTTTTATTTTTGCCAATAGTATACTGTCTTGATTACTGTAACTTTATAGTAAGTGTTAAAGCCAAGTAATGTCAGCCCTCCAACCTTACTCTTCTCCTTCAATGTTGTGTTGGCTCTTCTGGATCTTTTGCCTTTCCATATTAACTTTAGAATCAGTTTGTTGATATCTACAAAATGACTTTCTGGGATTTTGATTGGGATTGCATTGAATGTATAGATCATGTTGTGAAGTTGAGTCTTTCCATGAACATGGGATATCTTTTCACGTGTTTAGTTTTTCTTTGATTTCTTTCATCTGAGTTTTGTAGTTTTCTCATATAGATCTTGTACTTATGTTGTTAGATTTATTCCTAAATGTTTCATTTTGGGGGATTGTTGAACTACCATTAGTGAACCTTGAGTATTGGCTTAGGCAAAGAAAGTCATATAAATTGGAAGGAGTACTGTATATGTCACAGTTCTTGGAGATGTGTCAATGTGTTTTTTTGTGTGTGTTGGGTTTTTTTTTTTTTGTTCCTTTTTTTGATGACAAATGTGCCAGTGGGCATAAGCTGTGCATTTATTCATAGTTGACGTTGCATAGGTTTGTGAGTGCTTAGGATGAAACGTTCTTATTTTGTAAAAAGATAATTTTTCGAGGAGTAGAATAAACTTAATATATTTGGAATTCACTATAGTATTCAATGAAATACCTCCCTAATGCTTACGGCCAAGGTGGAGAGTTGTGGTCTAGATAGCAGTATACTTCGGTAAATTTATGACTATTAATCCCACTAATGAATTTTGTCATTACAGGTAGAGGCCCTCTCCGTGTTCAATTCATTACCTTTGTTAACAACTTAAATAAAAATATACACTTCATTGCTTATGAAATTTATAGATGTCATAAAGCTGGCAAGGGTATTTAATATACTAGAAAATAAACATATTTTAAAAATCTATGTTATACAATAGGTCAAAACAAATTATGTTAAAATTAATTAAGAAATACAAAACTAGGTTGCGTGCAATGACTCATGCCTGTAATGCCAGCACTTTGGGAGGCTGAAGCTGGCAGATCACCTGAGGTCGGGAGTTCGAGACTAGCCTGACCAACATGGAGAAAACTTGACTCTACTAAAAATACAAAATTAACTGGTCATGGTGGCAGATGCCTGTAATACCAGCTACTCAGGAGGCTGAGGCAGGAGAATCTCTTGAACCCAGGAGGCAGAGGTTGTGGTGAGCCGAGATCACACTATTGCACTCCAGCCTGGGCAACAAGAACGAAATTCTGTCTCAAAAATAATAAATAAATAAATAAATAAATAAATAAATAAACAAACAAATAGTTGTAAACTTAAGGGAGTGATCTTTTAGTCATTAAGTCTTTAAGAACTATAAAATAGTTTATCATCCAAAGTACTCACTTTATAGACGATCATAAAGGCAGAGGCTTTTTGGACACAGTGTGAACCAATAATATGATATGATTTACAAAACCAGTGTAGTTTTAAACTATATTAATAAAAGTCTATTTTTCAGAATTAGGGAAATAATAGTCTGATTTTGAATTGATCTGGAAAATTGCATTCATTTCTGTATACCACATTTAAGATGGATATTGACAAATACATATTTTAGAGATGGGTAATTTTGGTGATGTAGAGTCTTGAAATCATATCATGTGAAAAACATGGTCCTTGAAATATTTTATCCAGGAAAGGAAGATAGAGCAGCTGTCTTCAAATACTTTCAAGGCACTATTGTGCAACAAGGGAGTCTTAATCTTTGTGAGTTTAGTATATAAGACTAGTATATGCTGGAAGATTATTTACCTGAAGCTTAATCTCTCCAAATTGCCTTTACTAAGTTGTTTTCTTTCACAGTATCCAGTTTCAGCATTTCTAAGAAGCCATCATGTAGAAACAGTTTTTATAGTTACCAAACTGTAGTTGACATGTTCTTGATTCTGTTTCATGGGAGAAAT
The DNA here is from genome assembly GCF_008728515.1 of Papio anubis. Lineage (NCBI taxonomy): Eukaryota > Metazoa > Chordata > Mammalia > Primates > Cercopithecidae > Papio > Papio anubis. Next base: position 164,605,986 of record NC_044976.1, read on the forward strand.
TTCTTTAGTTTAGTTCCAAAAAAAGTAGTTTGTATTGGAGAATTGGTGCACTTCTTTCTTTTTGATATGAAAATTTTTAGGTAATCTTTTTGGTCCCACCTTGTAGAAACATCAGAGGGAAATATAATAATTTTTTAAGTGTTAGAACTTACAAACTAACTTGTCTTACACAATAATTACTTTCCCATCAGTGAAATTATACAAGTATACAAGCATATGCTGAACTTACCTTACTAGCTGTTAGAGTTGTTGAAAAGGGCATTCTTTAGAAGTGGTTGAACTAAAAGATTTTTATGACTTGTTAAGAGATTCTTCTATCATCCTGCAGCATACCAATAATGAGAGAGGTGTTCCAGAAATGTTAGGCAGAAAGGCTTAGCTAACCTACTATCTAATATTTATGGCAGAAAATACACAAGGAAAGTACATTCAACATTCAAAATAGTAAATATTTATGGAACAACTGCTAACTGTATGATCAGCTCAGTGTTAGGACCTGGGGATACTATTTCTGCCAAATTAAATCATAGTGCAATAGGTAATCTAACCAGTAAATAAATCATTACATTTTAGTACTGTGTACACACAAATATTTTACAACTGATTAGGTAATTTGTATGATTTTTAATAAGAGTTGACATTTACTGGGTTAAGTTGACATTTACTAGAAGAAAAAGTTTAGTAAGTGTGGCATGATGTGGAAGTGGAAGTAGAAGACTTTCTAGCCAGGCTTGTTTTCTGAGTCTGACTTAGCCACTTACTATGTGATCTGGAACAGCCTCTCAGACTTCCAACTTCCTCTTTTGTTAAAATGAAGTTAATACATACTTCTTAGATACTGTTGTGAGGATTAAAAGAGTTACTGTATAAGTGCCAAATGTAGAGCCAGGCATGGTTTTCATTCTCTTTCTCTGAATATGTTGTCATTTCTAGAATTATAATTTTCAGTCTTTCCAAGACCTTTGAGAAATATGGCTTGTGACATAGTAGCTTTGCATTTTGGGCCACTATTATTTCAGAAAATACACCGAATAGAGTATTCTTATGAGTATTTTCTGTGTTTGAGTGTGTGTACATATGTTTACATATGTATGTATACATGCAAATATAAACTACACAAAGCAATATTATATATAGAGAGAGAGAGAGCTTCTTTTGCATTCCATCTCTATGCTTCTGTTCCCTTGTATCACTGTATACTTTAGATAAGTGCATCATGCAATTTGGTGTATATCACAAGCACTTGGAGACCTTATTAAAATGAATTTCCCAGAGTATCTGATTGAGATAGTTCTAGAGTATGGCCCCAAATTTGTATTTGCATTTGGAACTTGTACAATTTGCATTTGGTACAAGTTCCCAGGTAGTGCTGGTGCAAATGATCTAGATATCACATTTTGATAACATCTGCTTTAGGTTATTCAAAACAGTACTCGTACTGTCTACATTAGGAATATATATTCTGTTAAATCAGGGGGAAAGATATGTAAGTAATGCAATCTGAACAGTTAAAGGAGAAGAATTTTTAATATATATGAATATATATGTGTAAAAGTTGTAGTTTGGCGGGAGGCTGAGGCAGGAGAATGGCGTGAACCTGGGAGGCGGAGCTTGCAGTGAGCCGAGATCGCGCCACTGCACTCCAGCCTGGGCGACTAAGCGAGACTCTGTCTCAAAAAAAAAAAAAAAAAAAGTCAGATCTTGGCCAGGCATGGTGACTCACGTCTGTAATCCCAGTACTTTGGGAGACAGAGGTAGGAGGATCACTTGAGCCCAGGAGTTTGAGACCAGCCTGGGCAACCTAGTGAGATGTTGTCTATAAAAATAAATAAATAAATAAAAGAGGAGAGGCTGAAGTGGAAGGATTGCTTGAGCCCGGGAGGTTGTTTAAATAGGTTTAGCCGCATGCAAAACTGGATATCCAGTATAGGAAAAAAATGTAGTTGTTGTTTTCTTTGAAGAATCCTCATAAGTAACTGAACATTGAAGAGAATGCTTCATTTCTTCCTTTGCCCAGCTGAAACCTCCAGCTATACATATAGTCATATTTTATTAAAAGTTTTACTAGTAGATATTTCATTCTTTGACTAACCACATATTTTGCATAATAACCTTATTTTGGCACTTGTATTTACTTCACCTTTATTTTTCAGCTATGTAAATACTGACTTTCCTTTTCTCAATGTCTTAGAGCCTTTTTTTGGTTCCGAAGAAGTGGAGAGATTTTTCATAATACTTAACACAGTGCTTGATGTGAATTAAGAATCAATAAATACTTGTTGAATGAGTTAATAAATTAGTAAAATGTTTAGAGCCATGAAAAATGAAATGTTAGAGATTTTAAATGAGAATACGTTAAAGATACTAATGTGTAAAACACATGGAAATTTACCCAGATCTACTGTGGCTACCAAGCAATTTTACTTATAGTTATGTTTCTGAATTTCAGTGTCTTAATTCTGTTTTCTTTCTATTGTGCTATTATGATTAATTCATTAGAATTGTTTCTTCAGTTTGTCCTTCCATATACTGAGACATCTTCTTGCAAATATATAGCTTCTGTATTTACTAAACGTCTTTTTTACGCATTCTTTGTCTGTCTTAGATTTTGTCAGTCAGTAGAACCCTGTCTTGTCTCCAGTTGTTTATTTGGTAAAATCATAGTGAAATTCCAAATCCAACTAATGTCAGTATTACTATGAGAGGCCTGGGCTTAATTTTGTACCACCAAATAGAAATATTTCCAAACTATGAACTCTCTTAAGTCCTCCATTTGTTCTTCCAAAGTTTTTTATTACGCACTTTCCCAAAAACTTTAGTATGCAGCCATTTCTACTTTGTTCCAGTCTGATTTCAAACAAGGAATTGGCCATTTCAATTTGTTAACTCATTAGTTTGTTCAACATTTATTCTGTCTGTTAGATGCTGAGCCCTATACTTGGTTATAGGGATATGGAAATGTTATTCTAGGAATAAACAACCTAGAAGAGAAATTGCAGTGTATTATGACATATGTGCCAACAGAATAGGCATGAACTTACAGCATACCTATTAAATTTAACTTAGTATCTCCTCTTTAAACTTTAAATGCACACTCTTTTTTCCTTTTTAGGTCCTTTTCCATGTGATATATGTGGTCGCCAGTTTAATGACACTGGAAATTTGAAACGTCATATAGAATGTACTCATGGTGGAAAGAGAAAATGGACTTGCTTTATCTGTGGAAAATCAGTACGAGAAAGGTGAAGAATTATCTGCACACCCAGAAACATCCTAGTACTATCAATGAATATGATTTATAAGCATTAGGGTAACGTAAGACACAACATGCATGAATTGTGCTTTAGTTTGAAATATAAGGAAAAAGGGAATTACACAAATGTTATGGAAGATGATATGGAGTCAAGATTTGCAGGTTTTAGATGGATGATTTAATGTACATATTTTATGTCTTTCTGAAACCCCACTAAAACTAGATTAAGGGTTTTTGTTTGTTTTTTAAAAAGAATAAGCTACAAAGATAGGGACAACAGAAATGTAACAAGAATGACACAGATTTGGAAGCTATAAAACAGATGGATCAGTGGCAATTGACTTAGCAGATCTAAGAAAGACAAACCCCAAAGTGGAAATGCAGAAATGTGAGAACATAGTTTACATCACAGAATCTGTGGCAGTATTAGGTACCTCGGAACTGGGTTGAAGGAGAGGCAGAACAAGGAGCACTAGATTAAAAACTTTAGAAGTTTTAGAACTAATATCATTGGATTCTCTTCCACCATCTACTCATGCCATTGCTAGTAGACACCTGTCCCTCTCCCAAGAGTATTGCTAGACCAAACTATGCCACATAGCTACATGATGGGGTATATTCTGCATGCTGAAAGCAGTGATCCTCAGGCCTTATCTCTGCAAATATCTTGGCTTTTAGACTTTATTCTCCAGGCAGCAGATCCGAAGTCTGTTTCCTGAAAATCTGAGCACCTAAGGGCAAATGTATTCCCTAACAAGTGGTACATCCAGATCACCTACAGTGAAGGCTGAGTTATCAAGACCATCTATGTCCTTTGCCCTTCTAATCAACTTTTTAGCCTATCATGCTTAATCAAGAGCGGATAGTCAAGGATCATGATACATAAGAGGAAAACCTTTAACATAGAAAATAGTTTCCAACACAGAGAAACAGAAAAAAAAAAAAAAGTTTAAGGAAACAGATTATTAAGGAAGAAGAAAATTTCAAAAGAAGTAAACAATTACTTTTTTGCCTCAGTTGAAGATACAGAATCCATTAAATGAGAAAAGCATGATATATAAAAGGATCACTCAAGGAATAATTTAGAGCTCTTAGAAATTCAAAGCATGATGGCCAAAGTATAGACTCAACGAGAGGGTTAAAGGACAAAAAGTAGAGCAAAAGCCAGCAATATAAAATAAGGCCTAGAACATTAAAGGATCAGGCAAGTCTAGCATCTGAATAATAGGAGTTTTAGAAAGAAATAACAGAGAAAATAGAGGGGGAAAAATCACCACTGAAATAATTCAAGATGATTTCCAGAGCTGAAAGGTATGAGTTTGCCAGATAGAAATGACGTATCATATGCTTAGATGAAAATAGACCTGTACCAAGGTACATCACTATGATATTTCAGACATGGGGAACAAAGGGAAGGTTTTCTGTGCTTCTAGAGAGGGAGAAAAGTCACATACATTGATTAGAACTGCTTGGACTTTTAACAACATCAACACTAGAAGTAGGACCATAAAGTAGTACCTGTAAAATTCTGAATGAAAATAATCTTCAACCTAGAGCTCTGTTCTCAACTAACCAATAAAATCTCAAGACAGAATAAAGATATTTTCGTGGTGCCAAAAAATAAGCTTTTAATGTACTCCTTCTCATAAAGCTACTGGGTGTGCTCCACCATTTGGGTGTGCTCCACCAAAATGAGGGAATAAACTCATAAAGAGGAAGACAAGGGAAATAGCTATAACATGGGAGAGAAGCAAAGACAGAACACAGGAGGATGGTGAAAGAAGATCCCAGTATGTCAGGTGTACAGCATATGTAATGGGTGGACTGTTAGCAGTATGACCCAAGACATGATGGGGGTTATTGCCACTGTCCCTGCTAGCATGTTTCTTCTTTTAACTAGGGAACAGAATGCTAGAAAGGTCTGATTTCTTACCTGTACTGTGCCTCTGTCTAGTACCTCTGTGTGCTAATGAGGTTCCTACTCTTATACTTTATGCCCTTTTCCTTGATTTAACTGAGGATACTCATTTCATAGAAATGTCTTTTTTCGAGCTCTCCATGAGAATTAGAGGCAGGTCATGGTAAGCTTAGAAGGAAAATATATAGAGCAGCCTACTTATTTTGACTCTATTTCTGCCAGACTTTCAGTAGCTGGTCTATTCTAGCTCTGCCGGATACTTCAAGTATGGTGAAACCTTTGTTTTCCAGTACTTTTCATCACTTTAATTACTGACGTGCCAGAAGGAGCTAGACTCTGATCTGGAGATCCTGTTCGTACTATCTTCTGGGCCCTTTATCTAATAGTGACAATATTGTTAGGTTTGTGCTTGTTACTCAGGTTTTCAAAAGCATATGATATCTTGTTTAGTTTTTTATTCTTTATATATGTATTATTTCTGAGGGGGGTGGTAAGGAGAATGAGATCAGGGAGGAGTAGGGGTAGACATTCTAAGGTACTAGTAATGTTCTTATTTTGCATATAAGTGTTTACTATTCTTTAAACAGTACTTATAAATTTTTTATACTCTGCAGTATATAAGAGTTTTATAATTAAAAAATGAGAAATGCCATGTTCTTAAAATAGCAGATACTATGGTCAAATAGGAAAGTCAGTATACTATACGAAAACATTTACGCATTGATAAATTATAAAGTTTATTATATATATTATACATTCATTTTTCCCCTTAAAGATCTTTCTGTAAAAAGAAAAAGCAAACAAGGCAAAACAAGAATCCCAAAGATAACCTTTCTATCTTTTACTACAACTATTTAATAGGTAGAGATCTGGGAATATCTTTAGGGATATTTTCCTCAAAGCTGGGTATAGCTACAGACTGTCATATTGGTGGGCCTTGTAGAAGAGCACCATCTACTGGCAAAACTCTACTTTTATTTCAGATTCATCCTTTAAACTTACTAGGTATGAGATTGAAATAAAAACCAAGTACAGTCATGCGCTGCTTAATGATAGGGCTATGTTTGGAGAAAAGCATTGTTAAGCAGTTTTGTCATCACGCAAATATAGAGTGTACTTATGCAAACCTAGATGGTATAGCCTACTACACATGTAGGCTATGTGGTTTAGCCAGCCTATTGCTCCCAGGCTACAAACCTGTATAGCATGTTACTGTACTGAATATTGTAGACAATTGTAACACAGTGGTAAGTATTGATATATTTAAACATACTTAAGCATAGAAAAAGTACTGTAAAAATGGTATAAAATATAAAAAAGAATGTATGTATTTGTGTAGGTTACCAATCATGAGTGGAGCTTGCAGGACCAGAAGTTTCTCTAGGGGAGTCAGTGAGTGAGTGGTGACTGAATGTGAAGGCCTCAGGCATTACTGTATACTAATGTAGACTTTATAAACACTGTACATTTAGGTTTCACTAAATGTATTAAAATTTTTTCCCTCAAATTAACAGCAGCTTACTGTAACATTTTTATTTTATAAACTTTTGATTTTTTCAACTTTCTTATTTATAGTAACACTTAGCTTAAAACACAATTGTACAGCTGCGTAAAGATATTTTATTTTATATAAGCTTTTCTGTATTTAAAAAAATTTTTTTTCTGTTTCACTTTTTAAACTTTTTTTGGTTAAAAACAAAAGACACAAACACAAACATTAGCCTAGGCCTACGCCAGGTCAGGATTGTCAGTATCACTGTCTTCCACCTGCACATCTTGTCCCACTGGAAGGTCTTCAGGAGCAGTATATGCATAGAGCTGTCATGTCCTATGGTAACAATGCCTTCTTAGAGAATACCTCTTGAAGGACTTGCCTGAGGCTGTTTTACAGTTAGCTTTCTTTTTTTTAATAAGTAGAAGTAGTACACTCTAAATAATGATAAAAAGTATAGTAAATACATACCAGTAACATAGTCGCTTATCATTATCAAGAATTACGTACTGGACACAATTGTATGTGCTATACTTACATATAATTGGCAATGTAGTAGGTTTGTCTACAACAGCATCACCACAAACATGTGAGTAACGTATTGTGCTATGATGCCACTAGGTTATAGGAATTGTGTAGCTCCGTTGTAATCTTATGGGACAACATTGTTTATATGGTCTGTCATTGATTGAAATGTCATTATACAGTACATGACTATAGTAGTGATAGCTAAAAGCCTGCAGAGGTCAGTCATATTTCCCTTTTGCTTTATTTCCCCTTAAAATAACTTTGTCCATTATTACTCAGCACTTTAGATATGTGGGGAAGCTTTGAAGGTTAGAACTGTAGGAATTGCTAGTGATGTACTTTGAGGAGTAATGGTTTCATAGTAGCCCATCCAGGGCCAGTGGGGCTGGAAGACTTAGGAACAGCAATAATTATATTCTGTATATAGGTTCCTTTTTCACATCAGCACCTGGAAGTTAGAAATACCTACAACATTTTATTTGCTTTACAACATTTTTTCAACAAATACTAAGCACATATTTGGAAGAAATAGTACTGATAAACTGGATTACTTCAATATTATTAAGCCCTCTCTATCAAAATTCAGATCAATTTAATTCAGTGTCATAATGAGCATTTTAAAATTATACTTCTTGAAAGTCTGCTTTACTTGTATAATTAAATCTCTGAGCAAACCAATGGCAAATGAGGCTGAAGTATTTTTTGTTTTTAAGGAGAGAGAGCTATAATGAGCATGTTTATACACTAGTGAGAATAGTAAAGGACAAAATTATTGTAGGAGAAAGAGGAGAGAATTGTCATAATATCAGTTAGCTTGAATACCTTTCTAGTAAGTTTTCCACAAATCTATTTACTATATACATTGGCATTTTAAAAATCTTTGAATATACATATTTTAATGCAGAACTACTTTGAAAGAACATTTGAGAATCCATAGTGGAGAAAAGCCTCACCTTTGTAGTATTTGTGGGCAAAGTTTTCGTCATGGAAGTTCATATAGGTAAGTAAAACCATTTTTTCCCTTTATTAAGATGGAATTATATCTCTATTTTAGTTCTATTTTCTTATTACTTTGTTGAATTGAAACATTTCTTAGTCCTTATGATATGCAAAGTTGTGCAGAAACTTTACTGTTTGGATTTTCTTTTTTTACTAAACATTTTATTATCTTTATTCTGTGGTATAAAATATTATTAAATATTTTGTCACACCAAGTTTGCAGAAGGCTTTACTAAGGCATTATTTAAATATTTATTTCATTACTTTTCTCTGAATGAAAATTCAGTTAAACTTAGTGCATTTCTCCACTCTTTACTATCAAAGAATATTTTAATATAAAAGTAAGGCAAAATAAAAAACTCCCTATTCTCAATTTTCAAAAGTCTTTTGTGCATTAATAATGATTATAACGTATTTAGTTATTTTTATGGTTGAATCCTTGACCATATTTGCAGTTTATGAAAAGTTTTTTCTAAATAAATAATAATGTAACTAATTCTGAAATGTGTGTACAATTTTAATTTTTATTAAATTGTTCTTATATATAAGGCTTTAATGTATACACTTTCATTTATTGTTTATCTTGTTTTAAGTTTAAATTGAGTACTTCTCCTTTAGAGGTAGTCTAGTCAGTTGGTCTTGGTAAAATCAACACTTATTTTGGCAATTTGCAAAGGAAAGCTATTCCTTTCATTAGAATATGTAGAGAAATGGAGGCTCCAGAGATAAAATTTATTCAAGTTAAACTAATCTTAATAATCTAAGCCTTTTATACTGTCTTTGGGTGACTATAAAATGGGCCCTATTTTGTTCTATTGGTGTGAAGAAAAGCAATAAAATGTAATTTTCATGAAGTGGAGTTCTTATAAAAGATAGAAAATGATTAAATATCAGTTTGTGGTTGATAACAATTATCTAGAATAGGGCAAATTCTCCATTATTTGCTGTATTACTCTGTTTTCACACTGCTATAAAGACATACCTGAGACTGGGTAACTTATAAAGAAAAAAGGTTTAATTGACTCACAGTTCCGCATGACTGGGGAGGCCTCAGGAAACTTACAATCATGGAGGAATATGAAGGGCAAGCAAGGCACGTCTTACCTAGGTGAAGCAGGAGAAGGAGAGAGTGGGGGCAACTACTAACACTTTTAAAGCATCAGACCTTGTGAGAACTCACTGACTGTCACAAGAACAGCATGGGGAAACTGCCCCCAAGATCCAGTTGCCTGCCACCAGGTCCCTCCTTCAATATGTGGGGATTACAATTTGAGATGAGATTTGGGTGGGAACACAGAGCCAAACCATATCATTTACTGTATCGTTTGCTATCATGATGTGCTTAGTCACTTGTACACTTACTTCATTTGTCTGATTCTAATTCCTTTCTGATTACTCCACTTTTGATATTTTTGAGTCTTGGTCAGTCAGCTAAATAATAACCTTAGACATTTGATAGATTCAGTGAACCAGATTTAGGATCTAATATGATGGGAAGGAATAATGTTGAGAAGTGGTTTGAGCATATACAAATGTTGAAATGCTTTCTTGAAAGAGATGAGTAGGGACCTGGGGTCAGGTGGTAAAAGACTGAAAAGGACTCTGAAGGTCATAGAAATAAAGCCAATAATGTATGAGTAGTTGAGTAGACAGCCCAGTTTTCATTGTTTATTCATCATTTATTCATTATTGAGCTTTTCCCTTCTGTGTCACCAGTTTTAATGGTGTTCAATTTTTTTTTCTTTACAGACTTCACTTACGAGTACATCATGATGATAAAAGATATGAGTGCGATGAATGTGGAAAAACATTTATCCGTCATGATCACCTTACAAAGCACAAAAAAATACATTCAGGTATACCATGTTTTGTAATGCTAGTTCCAAAATCCTTTTTAAATACCTGAAAAGAACATAATACTTTTTAAATACCTGAAAAGAACATCATATGATGTTATGTTTATGTTGGCTATAAGTTTAATAATTTGGTTTATGCTCGTCACTTCTTTGTAATTCTGGTTCTAAAACATTTTTTAAAAACATCCAAAAGGGACATAATTTTATGACATAGTCACTGTAATTTTAATTATTTGGTCACCCTTTGTGACTGTAAAGTGTAGTTTAAAGTTTAATTTTAAATAAATTCTCAAAATTTGCATTTTGCATATTACATGGATATATCTAATAATTGCTATTGACACTTCCCTAAAGGGAGAAGCTGTGATAATATTTCTGATTTTGATTGGATTTGAGAAGTTGGTGAAACTTACATGTTAAAAGGGAAATGATTAAAATTGGGTGTTAAAAGTATATGTTATAGTGAATTTTGAAACTCTGTTTTTGGAGAAGAGTACCTTAATAATCCTGACCAATTTCAGATCTTTATACTGTATAATTTTTATATTCTGGGGATTTCTTTCGTATTTTCCTCTCAGATTGATGTTCAGGAAGTGCTAAGAGAGCCAACTCTGTGAGCACAATAATGGGAAAGAGCCATCTCTATGAGCACGGTAGAACAGGTGATTATTATTATTATTTTAAACATAATTTTTGAATATAAAGTATGCAACAGATAGTAATTATTTTCTGAAATGATCTCAGTGAGGTAGGTTGCAGTTGTTATCACCACTTCTAAGATATACTAAAAATCAGATGACTTTTTCCATTGGAATTACGCCTTTTTATTTTTAGGAGGAGAATTCTTAATTTCTAACTCAGAGGCCACATGCCTTAATTGCACACTGGTATTGAGACAGTGATTGTTTTTTTTAAACCAAGCCTTTGTAAGTAAATGTAAGAATAGAGATGAGAAATTGGACTTACGTAGAATTTTTCATTATATTTATATTTTGGCTCATTGCAAACGTAAGAAATCCTCACAGATGAAAAATCTTTTGAAAGTACAAAGATCTGAAAATGTTTGGGTCCTTTTTATAAACAGTAAGACAGCCTCATCTTAATGTGTATCAATTTGAGGTGTTTGATATATATATATATTTTTTTTTTTTTTAAATGCCTAAATTTTGAAGTAGTTTCATTTATCTTGCTCTGTTACGTTGAAAGGTATGATTTGAAGTATACAGCAAAAGGCTATTGATTCCTTTTCCAAGCGGGGAAAAGATTCACATCCATGAAATTAAGCATAAATTTTTGAAGAAAGTTATTTGAGTAAGGAATATAGAGCAAATAGTGCAGAATAAAATGTGGCTTTACTTTCCTGTTATATTTGACATCATGTGATCTTACTGTTTGATAGTTTGTTCCTGGGGATAAAAACCTGAAAGGTATATTATAATCAAAATATTTGGGTCTTTATTTTAAGGTGAAAAAGCTCATCAGTGTGAAGAATGTGGAAAATGTTTTGGTCGTAGGGATCATCTCACTGTTCATTACAAAAGTGTACACCTTGGAGAGAAAGTGTGGCAAAAGTAAGTGAAAAAGCAAAATGTTTCATAATTTACATTGCCTAAGTCTCTGAGGAAAGTTGTAACTTTTTAAATTTACTTTGTTTAATTGAAGTTAGGTTAACCAGTTGTTTTTCTCTACATTCTGTAGCATCTCTATGGAACTAAAAGAATTCAGCAAGCATATTTTTTCCTCCTTGTTTTCAGTTAATTCAAAGGCCAGGGAAGTGACATGCAAGTTAACAATAATTAATAAAAAATCTTAGCATTTGGTTGCTGAGGCTCTTTGAGAGCTAAATATACTGACTATATATTATACTTAATAAGACAGCAATTGTTAGAAAATGTTTGCAGTAAGAATTTAAACTTGTTTCTAATCATACTAAGCATTTAAAATATTATTTTATTTAAAGGTGGTATGTGCTATCTTGAACATCAGCTTTTTAATATAATTGAGATATCCAAGTTTAACTGAGGTTAGTTGCTAAGTGTAAAACGTTCAAGTAATTCATGTTTTTGGATTAGGCATTTGGGCAAATGATAAATAACAGACATGTTCTAAAGTGCCAAGAGACTTAACTTAATAGTCCTGCGCATGATTAGCAAAATGTACATAGTATATATAAATGTAGTAAATCAAAGACCAATTTAAAGAGTAGTAGAAAGTGTTGATTTGTAATCATTTTTTACATTTTCATGTGTTGGTTTATTTATTATTTATTTCATTAATTTGATTCACTCATTGAATCAATGTATTCACTGAACTCTTGTATTTTGTATATGTAAGGAATGATAGTATTTGCTGGGATATAAAGATATGCTGTTTAAAAAAGGAAATAGTAACTTCAATTCATTGTGCAGATAGACTTAAAACTACAGGCTCACTTACTCCAAAGGTCCTGTAACTTTTTTTCTTCATGATTTCTTTATAACCTTACAAATTATTTGGCATGGGAGCTTTTAGATATATAAATTATATAATAATATAATATGAATATATTTTAATATATTAATATATCTTAATATAAATTATAATGTAAGATAATATAAAAATATAACTTATTTAAATAAATAATTTGAATCATTAGAAATAAGACATTTTCAAATATTAATTCATTTGCTATCATATGCTAACATAAATAGCGATTTTTTAAGAAATAACTACAAAACAAAATATTAAAAGAGCAACATTATTTTACATTTTTATAAATCTCTCATGGCTTAATAGAAGACTGCAGCATTGTCATAGCTGTTGTGATATGTTATGTTGGTTGAAGCAATGAAGAAAACCTAGCCTTACATAGATATGTAGTTCGAAAAAAGAGGAATATTGTTAATAGTCTTCTCAGGTAATTATAGATATTCCTCTTTATTACTACACTAAAGCTAAACAAGTGGTAGTTTCCTAAAGGTAGTTGTAAGGTGGAATGTGAAACAGGATTAATGAGGTTTTCACACTCTATTACATTCAATCTCTTGGTCTCTTATACATTGAATGGATTTTTTTTTACCATGCATAATTTTGTAAGATCATGTGTTTGTTATTGAGAAAATATGGGCTCACTGAGTTATGCAGATTTTCCAAATGTTAGCACATTTCACAGCATACTATTAACAGATCACATTTGTTAATATTGCCTCCAGTCTCTCAGAAAGGAGTACTGGAAAGCTGTCAAGATCACAGTGGTAAATACAAGTATTCCAAAGTTCTTATATTAGCTTGAAAGCTCAGATTTTATCATTGATAGCAAACATTGTCGGCTGTTTGTCTTGAAGTGACCAGCTCACTTCATTTCATTTTTGAGAGGTGCTTTTCCTTGAGATAACCATCATGTTTTGGTATGTAGTAGAAGTGCTTCATGTGTACTTCTCATTTTATCAGAGAATATTTAAAAGGCCAAGGCCTGAAAGGGCAAAATATAATAAAATCAGTAATCTTACTCTTTCATTACATTTTTTTCTTTTTGTGAGTATATGGTAGTAAAGAATACAATTATTAGTAAATTTTAATACTACTGCTTTACTTAGAGCTAAGTAAGATACTAGCAGTGTACCAGCAGTTTACCCACTGTTCCGTTTGCATCGTAGTGTCAATGTCAGCATAGTAAAAAAGGCAGATAATGTCTTATTATTTTGAAAAAAATGTTGATCTTGTGGACCCTGTGAAAGGAGTTTTGGGACCTACCATCACCTTTTATTTAACAGGCCTGTGGCCCTGTTGGCTGGCCTAGATAATTGAGGAACTAGAATCTGTAGACTCTACTTTTTTGCAAAGACTGGCTAATGGTGGTAGATCTAGAATATGGAGCCCTATGTATCATTTTGTGGAACTTGTGCTTCATTCTACATGTTAACAAGCCAATGAAAATTTTAAACAAAGGAGTGACACTGCTGGATTTGTATTTTAGGTATATCGCTTTTACTGATGTATGGAGGTTGGATTTGTGATGGATAAGTCCAGAGGCAAGTATATCAACCAGTTAGACAGCTGTTATAATCTGAGAAAAAGATAATGAGGGACTAAAGTCAGGAGTTGCATTAGTAATGAAAAGTGATATTTATTTGAAAAACATTTAGGCCCTTGTTAGCAATACTTCATGACTGACTTCGGGGAGTAAGGGAATAAGGGCAGTCATAGATGATTTCTTTTTTTTTTTTTGAGACAGAGTCTCGCTTAGTCGCCAAGGCTGGAGTGCAGTGGCACGATCTCGGCTCACTGCAAGCTCCGCCTCCCGGGTTCACGCCTTTCTCCTGCCTCAGCCTCCCGAGTAGCTGGGACTACAGGCGCCCGCCGCCTCGCCCAGCTAATTTTTTTGCATTTTTAGTAGAGACGGGGTTTCACCGTGTTAGCCAGGATGGTCTCGATCTCCTGACCTCGTGATCCGCCCGCCTCGGCCTCCCAAAGTGCTGGGATTACAGGCTTGAGCCACCGCGCCCGGCCAGTCATAGATGATTTCTATTTGCAAGCCTGGGTGGATGATTCCAGCCACTGAGATAAGAGAATAGAAGAGATGATTAATTTATAGAGGGAAATGATGAATTGTTTGGTGTTTATTGACTTTGAGATGCTCAATATAAATTGTCAACATAAAATTTGATGGATAGTAGTCTAAATCTCAGGAATGAAGTTTGGGCTATGGATAAAGATTAAAGGTTGTGAGCATATCAAAGAGTGCTAAGGATTAACACCCCTCCAACCAATTATTTTTCTAATCTTTGCTTCTAAACTTTTTTATGGTGACTACTTCAGTAACCACTTCTTCACATTCCAGTCAGTGTGGCAATCTGACCTCTGATCTTATTCTGCTCAGTTATCAGTATGACTTCCTTGTTGCCAAATCCAATAGGCATTTTTAAGTTCTTTTTTTACTGACATCTCTGCTTCAGTTGGAATTGTTTATGCTCTCCTTCCTTGAAAATCTATATGGCTTAGCATCCATGTGATAATGACAAGGTATATTTTCATAGGGTCTTAGCCATGCAAGGCCCTACAGAATTTATCCTAAGTCCACTGTGAGGAAGTTAAAGTGTTTTGTGCATATTTGTGTTGAAAATATCACTTTGTTCATAGTATAGAGCAAGGTTTCTCAGCCCAAACACTGTTGACATTTTGGACCAAGTAATTCTTTTCCTGTGTGTTGTAGGATATTTGTCAATATGCATGACTTCTACCCATTATATGCCAGTAGCACTTATTCTCCTATCCCCAGTTGTGAAAAACAAAAACGTCTTCAGGCATTGCCACCTGTTTTATGGGGGCAAAACTGCCCCCAGTCGAGTACTGCTTCCTCTTTCTCTATGTGCCCATGTATCTCTGTTTATATTTACCATGGATATGAATGGAATAAGGTAGACCAAGCATACTGGTTAGGAGTCTTTTGCCAGGGTTATTACTGACAACCTCAATTCACAAAATCCAAATTATCTGTGTAAATGTTTGTTTCAGGAGTTTGACACCAGCCTGGGCAACAAAGTGAGACCCTGTCTCTACAAAACAATAAAAGAAAATAAATTATCTGGGTGTGGTGGCATGTACCTGTAGTCTCAGCTACTCAGGAGGCTGAGGCAGAAGGATAGCTTGAGCCCAGGAGTTCAAGGCTGCAGTGAGCTATTATGATGCCGCTGCACTGCAGTCTGGGTGACAGACCAAGACCCTGTCTCTAACGAAAATAAAAACAACCATCTGTTTCATCAAGTAGAATTAAGTTCCTATAGGAGAGTCCTTTGCATGTTGTCTTATAAATGTTGGGTTGGATAAATTGAAAAATGAGGGACATTTGAAATCCTAGGCATAGTATGTTGCTATTTCGTATTGGTAACAATGTTCTAAACATTTCCAGTAAAACTCAATGGGTATGTTAAGAGCAAACTGTTTTACAGAAGATTAAGTAGCCCAAGTTTGATTTAATTATTTTGCCATGTATTCATTCCATATGAATTGCTTCCAAGGTGAGATGATGTGGCTTTCTCAATAACTGCCACTTAAATAATAATTATTTTATAAATATCTCAAATTATCACAATAAAATTTTCAGTTGAGAACTGTTAATTCAGACACTTCTTAGGCACTATGCTGTGGTGCTTACTAAGTTAATTTTTTTTGTAACTTATTGCTTTATTTCTGTCTAATATTTTATAATAAAAATAAAGGACTAATTTCATTTTTAAATTTAGGTATAAAATTTATTTTATTTATAAGTTCAAATTTACAATTTTTTGTTAGGACACAAACCGATGAGAGCAATTTTACCCTTTTGATAAATGCAGGTTTTGAAATTGCTGCAGATGCTTTTTAATCAGCCTGAGCATCTATTTTTTAAATTTAGTTAAGGTGTAATTTACAGAAAGTGAAATTCATTCTTTTTAGTGTATAATTCTGCAAGTCATGTAATCATCACCACAATTAAGATATGGAATAGTTTCGTCACCACAAAATTTCTGCCATGTCCCTTTCTAGATAGCTCTTCATTTCCCCTTTATGCCACTCTTGATCTGTTTCTATCCTTACAATTTTTCTTTTTGTATATTTGGATAGCTAGTAATAATAAAAGTTCAGTGACTTAAAGCAGTTGAAAATCTACGGACCTCTTTTTATAGATTCGTTTGTTGGATGTAACTGGAAGAGGAAGAACCAGAGGCAAGCTCAACACATTAAAAGTATTTCCATGTTTCTTTGGAGTTCTTTACTTTGTTAATGTGAGAATAATATATACAGTTGTAAATGAATTTGCAACTTATTTTCATTATGTTAGTTATTAATATAATTGTTAATATTGTCAGTTATTAAAATTATATTGAAAAACTCAAATCTTTTTATTTTCTTAGATATAAAGCAACATTTCATCAATGTGATGTTTGTAAGAAAATTTTTAAAGGCAAATCAAGTCTGGAAATGCATTTTCGAACGCATTCAGGTAAATTTTAATGGGTGGTTCATATATATATATATATATATATATATATATATAATGTGTAATCAGAAGTAAAATATAGGCATTTAAACTTTGTTGTTCTTGGTTAAATTTCTTTGGATTTCCCCATTAAGAGTATTACTTATTATGTTGAAGTTCATGCCCTGATTGAACAATATACTCATCTTCTATTCTCTGTTATGTAAGCTTCAATACTTTTAAATATTTTATAAAACTTGAGAAAAATTCATCCATAGGATATTTAATTTTTGTAATTTTCCCTTTTCTGATTGTCTTACAGTTCTTCTTTATTTCGCTTTCTGAAGGCTTTCCTTAAGTCTTCAGATTAAATTCCTTGTCATCTTTTATTCTCTTCTCTTTTCAAAGAGTAATGCAAATATGACTTCATTGTGTTGTTTACCAAGTTACCATCGTGTCGTTTTCCTTTTTACATAGCCAGTCATGATTTATAGGTAGTAGAATGCTTTGCGTCAGCTGCCTTCCAGAAGTTGTCATTTTTGAAATCTTTCCTTTTTCTCCCTTGGGAATGTTACTACAGTTTGAAATACAGAATATGTTAGATTCTTTCTTATATATTGTCTGAAGCCCTGTTTGCCTTTACATATAAATTAACATTTTTAAAACCTTGTTTTCCTTAAGAAACAAACCCATTTATGTATTTATGCCTGCTTTGTTTTATATTCAATTCGGATTTTGTCAAGCTGCTATTCTGGAAGAGAAAAATAAGTGATTTCATAAATATTAGAATGGTAAATAACTGAATTTGGGCAATATTAGTAGCAAATAGTTGCAGTAAAGGATTTACTACTGATACAGTGCTGCTGTTAAAAGCAAAGTTAGACACCCCTCCAAAAAAAAAAAAAAGGCATAATTTGGGGGAGCATAAATAAAAGTGTAAAATGAGGAAACAAACTTAATGGTATCTTCCATATCTTTTGCAAATAATTAACCTAAAGAACTCATGACTTGAAAGAGATGGTGAACTTATAAAAAGTTAATTTCAAACCATAGATGATTTAAGAATTGTGTACAACTTCAAGAATTTTTCCAGAGTAGAAATTTAGTGCTGGCTATGTTGCATCGAAATTTTTAAAAACACTGATTTATAGTTATTGGTTGGTAGCCAGGGACAGTGTGGAACATCAATCTCTAGATATTTCACAGTTAATTGGAATTAGAAGACAAGTCTCTCTGTCCTTTGAAAATTGAGGACATGGCCGGGAACGGTGGCTCACGCCTGTAATCCCAGCACTTTGGGAGGCCGAGATGGGCGGATCAGGAGGTCAGGAGACCAAGACCATCCTGGCTAACACGGTGAAACCCGTCTCTACTAAAACTACAAAAAAATTAGCCGGGCGTGGTGGTGGGCGCCTGTAATCCCAGCTACTTGGGAGGCTGAGGCAGGAGAATGGCGTGAACCCGGGAGGCGGAGCTTACAGTGAGTCTAGATCCCGCCACTGCACTCCAGCCTGGGCGACAGAGTGAGACTCCGTCTCAAAAAAAGAAAAAAAAAAAAAAAAAAATTTGAGGACATGAGCTCTGTGATGGAATAAGACAAAGACTATGGCTGTTATGAAATGAGAGGGAACAATATTAGAAGGCAAGAGTCAGCAAATACTTGTTGAGGGCTAGATAGTAAATGTTTTAGGCTTTGCAAGCTAATAGTCTCTGTCACAATCCTTCAGCTCTGGTGTTGTGGTTTGAAAGCAGCCACAGACATTGTGTAAGCAGATGAAGCATGCCTGTGTTCCAATAAAACTTTATTTACCAACTCCCAATCTAAAGTGACCAACAGTCTACCCAGACAGGACTTCACAGAGTGGCTTTTGCAAGAAATGGTCGCCATGTTCCCAAGTCCATTTTTGAGATTTATAGGTTCAGAAACTCAATTTTATCTGTGCATTGAGAGTTGTAAGTATTGTGAGTAATTCTTCACAGTAAATACTGGGAATAGATTAGCCAGAATGTCATTAATTTACATTCTAGAAAAGGAGATATTAATGTTTACTAGCTAGGGTGTCTTTATCAAGGAAGCAGAATTGCTGAGTTTATTAATCAGAAGGAAAATTGCCAAATGTAGAGATAGAGTAAAATTAGATAGTAATTTTGTGGAATAGTTTATCTAGGAAATGGTGAAGGATTTTGAACCATCCTTACCCTCAGCAGGTGACCAGAAAAATTTTGTTCTTCAGATTTTTTTTCCTTAGTTAGGATACTCTTAGTTCATTATTTATATAGATTGCTAAATTTTTGGTTTTTAGAATTTACTTAACTAGACTTCCTCTATATCTTTTTTTTCTTCTATTAGTATGTCTTTTCTCCATATCCTCATCTGGAGAAACAATAAGATGTGTTTGTTTCAGTTTTGGCCAGTTCAGTACACCTAATTGCTTCAGATGAGTATGTACAATCAGTGCATATCCTAGGGCTTGTGAAGAGTTTGGCACTCAATAAATATTTGTTGAGTAAATAAATTTATTATGTTCTCCTATGACTCTTCTCTAATTTCTTTGATTTTTAAACCACACAGTTAGATAAATTAGTTGGAAAATATATATAAGATTTTCTTCTACAGATAGCTTTTTCTAATCATGAGTTTTGTTTGTTCAATCTTCAGAATGTAGTGATTACATCTATTCTTTAACAGTTGTCTTGATGAAACATATTCATTAAATTGGCATAAAGATGACCACAAATTTAGGACTTGATTTTAATGTTGACTGATTTCTTTATTCAAGGTGAATTTTCTTTCTAAGCTTTTTTTTTAATTGAAGTATAGCACACAAGTGCACAAATCTCAAACAGCTCAATTAATTTTTATGAATGAATCCATCAATGTAGCCACTACTCAGATCAAGATATAAAATACTACCAAGATTTCAGAAGGATTCTCTATGGCTCCTCCCAGTCAGTAACCTCCTTGCAAAGATAATGACTATTTTGATTTATATTAATAGCACCAAAAATTAATTTTATTTGAACTTCATGTAAATGGAATCATGTAATATGTAATCTTTTTTTCCGGATTCTTAATATTAAGTGTGGATTCCGTTATGACAGTAATTTGTTTCTTTTCATTTTCATCTTCATATGACTGTTACAATTTATTCATTCTACTTTTATGGATACTTGGTTTATATTTGCTTGGTTCTCTTATGAATAAAGCTGCTGTGAACATCCTTGTCCATGTCTTTTCATACACATATGCATTCTTTTCTCTTGTATATATTCATGGCCCTAGGATTCCTGGCTCATAGGATATGCATATGTTCTACTTCAGTAGATACTACTAAGTAGTTTTTCAAAGTAATTATGTCAGTTTACACCACCACCAGCCATGTATGAAAATCTCAGTTGCTTCACATTTTCATCAACATTTGATACTGTTTTGTTTTTGTTTTTGTGTTTTGTTTTGTTTTTTTTAATCCATCTGATAGATACCTAACACTATCTGAGAGTGGCTTTGGCTTGCACTTCTGTAATGAGTATTGATGTTGAGGACCTGTTGTTGTGCTCATTGGCCATTTGGGTATCTACTTTTATGGAATACTAAATTAATTCTTGTACTTATTTTTAAAAATTGGAGTGTCTATCTTTTTCTAATGGATTTGTAGATATTCTTTCTACATTCCGGATATATATATATATATTACAGATATCTTCTCCTCTATGACTTACCTTTTCACTCTTAATGATGTCTTTTGATGAACAAAGGTTTTGAATTTTAAAGACGTCATGTATCATTTTTTTCTTTATAGTTCTTTTGTGTTTTCTTTAAGAAGCTTTTGCTCAACCCAAGGTCATTAATATTTTTTGCTGTTACCTTATAGAAGATTTATTTTAACTTTCATATCTAGATCCATGAACTTTCTATAATTTGCTTTTGTGTTTGTTATTAGGTAAAGGTGAAAGTTCTTTTTTTAACATATGGTTATCCAGTTGCTTTAGCACTATTTTTTGGAAAGACGATCCTTTCTCACTACATTTCATTGGCATATTGTTGTAAATTAAGTGATCATATATGTGTGCTTTATTTGCCAACTTGTTATTTTCAAATGTGTTTATTATTTTTGTCCGTTTGTATTTTTATATAAATTTATAAATAGTCTTTTAATTTCCACACACAAAAATACTTGCTGTGAATTATTGGAATTTCATTGAACCTGTGGTCAACTTTTCCTTAATTGATTTTCTTTACAACAGCATAACATCCAGTCTGTGAACACCTCCATTAATTTGTTTAGATTTTTTTCAAAGACGTTTTGTGGTTTCTAGTGTAGCTATCTTACACATTTTGCATTACATTTATACCTAGGCATTTGATATTTTTGTATCAAATTTTGACCTTTTTTTAATTTTATTTTTTATTTGTTTCTGGTATATAGGAATAGAATTGAATTCGTTTATTGACTTTTTATCCAGTGACCTTGCTAAATTTCTTATTAAATTTTATAGTTTGCCTCTAGCTTTTTTTGAATTTTCAAAGCATGCAAACAAGTCATCTGTGAATAATGACAGGTTCGTTTTCCCCTTTTTAGTCTTTATAACACACTTTCTCTCTCTCTCTCTCTCTCTCTCTCTCTGTCTTTTGGGGTTGGGAAGTAAAATCTTATTACTTTGGTCACATCTCCAGTAGAAACATTGATAGTAGAGATTATTTTCTTATTCTCATCTTCAAGGGAAAAGCTTTCAATAAGTCACAATTAAGTATGATATATTTATAGGTTTTTTGTAGATAGATAAGGAAATTACTATCCCTAGTTTATTTAGAGTTTTTGTCATGAGTAGTTGTTGAATTTTATGTTTTTTCTATATTGATTGAGGGATTGAGGTGATCATATTTTTTTATTTTATTTATGTGGTAAATTATACTGATTGATTTTTGAATATGAAACCTCATTTCTGGAATAAACCCAGACTGGTTTGACATAGTATCTTGCTAATGATATATTATCTTGTTTATTCTGTTCATGGTATACTGAAGATAGAATATATCTTGTTCATGCTGGGTGCAATGGCTCACAAGCCCCTGTAATCTCAGCACTTTGGGAAGTCGAGGTGGATGGTTTGCTTGAGCCCAGGAGTCCAAGACCAGCCTGGGCAACATGGCAAAACCCCTTCTCTACGAAAAATCCAAAAATTAGCCGGGTGTGGTGGCGCATGCTTGTAGTCTGAGTTACTCTAAAGGCAGAGGCGGGAGGATCGCTTAGCCTGGGAGATTGAGGCTGCAGTGAGCTGGGATGGCACCACTACACTCCAGCCTGGGTAATGGAGTGAGAACTTGTTTCAAAAACAAACAAACACACAAACAAATGTACAGACATGCATATATCCTGTTTATGATATATTATCCTGTATAATTGAATTCAATTTGCTTATATTTTGTACATTTTTTTGGTTCACAAGACATATTGCCTATATCTTTTCCCTTGTAATGTCCCTGACAGGCTGTGTTATCATAACTATGCTGCTCTCAAAACATGATTTGGGAAATAATTTATCTTTTTCAGTTATCTGAAGGAGTTTGTGTAAAATTGGCATCATTTCCTCATTAGTGTTTGGAAGAATTGACAGAATAAATTCCTGAGTTTGTTTTCTGTAGGGAAAGGTTTTAATTAATGTTTTTTTCTTTTTTTTTATTTTGAGACTGAGTCTCACTCTGTCGCCCAGACTGGAGTGCAATACTATGATCTCGGCTCACTGCAACCTCCGCCTCCCGGGTTCAAGTGATTCTCCCGCCTCAGTCTCCTGAGTAGCTGGGATTACAGGCGCCCGCCACCACACCTGGCTAATTTTTTTTATTTTTAGTAGAGATGGGATTTCACCATCTTGGCCAGGCTGATCTCCAACTCCTGACCTCGTGATCCACCCACCTCGGCCTCCCAAAGTGCTAGGATTACAGGTGTGAGCCACCATGCTGGGCCTAATTGAAGATTTTTTTAAGTGTGTTTTTTAATTTATGTTTTAGTATGACCGTTAAAGAGCTGTCATATTTTCAATTTATTTATTCACTTTAAAGGTATTCTATTAATCTAAAATGTAAAATCTATTGGCAGAATTTGGGCTATTTTGTTATTTATCTTTTTAGTGATGATAGTCTTTAGTGATAAGCTTTTTGTCATTCCTGTTACTAGTAATATGTCTTTTCATGCTAAGGATTTATTGATTTTATTAATCTTTTGAAAGAACCACAAGGTTTTGCTGATTTTTCTCTTTGTTGATTTATTTTATTTTTCATATCTGCTTTCTCTTTGTATTTCTTCCATTTTGTTTGTATTTCTTCTTTTTTTTTAAATTATACTTTAAGTTCTGGGATACATGTGCAGAATGTGCAGGTTTGTTACATAGGTATACAAGTGCTGTGGTGGTTTGCTGCACCCATCAACCCATCACCTACATTAGGTATTTCTACTTATGCTATCCCTCCCCAAACCCCCCATCCCCCGACAGGCCCCAGTGTGTGCTGTTCCGCTCCCTGGGTCCATGTGTTCTCATTGTTCAGCCTCAGTGAGGCGATGCCCCACCCTGGTTCGGCTCACCCTCCATGGGCTGCACCCACTGTCTAGCCAGTCCCAATGAGATGAGTTGGGTACCTCAGTTGGAAATGCTGAAATCATCCGCCTTCTGCGTTGATCTCGCTAGGAGCTGCAGACTGGAGCTGTTCCTGTTTAGTCATCTTATCAGCCACCAGCTTCTATTTTTTTTTTTTTTAATTTGCCTTTCCCTGCCTTTTTTATGTAGATGCCTAAGTTGTTAAATTTTAGTATTTTTTATTGTTTATTGTATGTATTTGAAAGCCATGTTATCCTCTGAATACTGCTTTAGTTACAATCCATACGTCATTTTTAATTTCATATTTCCATTATAATTCAGTTAAAAATATTTTCTACTGTCTGTTCTAAATTATTCTCTCATTAATGGTTTACTTCAAATTGTATTATCCAATTCCTAAATATTTGGGGATTCTCTAAGCAAGTTTATGTTACTGATACCTAGCGTAATTCTACTCTTGTCAGAGAAGATATTCCATTCAAATATTCTACATTCTTGATTTTTTACCACTTATTTTGTAAGTTACCGAGAGATTTATGTGAAAGTCTCTACTATAACCATGATTGTAAATTGTTTATTTCTTTTGATTTTTTTCATTTTTTGCTTTATGTAATTTGAGGTTTATTATTAGATATATGTAATATATGTTATATATTAAGATATGTATTATATATGTAATATAATACATGTATTATATATATGTTATTAGTCAAATCTTTCTGTTGAACGGTCTTTTACATAATTATAAAATGTTGCTGTTTATTATGGTAAAGATTACCAGCACTCTTTTGGGTACTTTCATATTAAATAGATATATTTTTTACTTCCAAGCCTTCTTTGGACTTATATTTATGATATGTATCTTTTGGTATTGTTTAATTATCTATTTTGATCATCTTTATCCTTTAATTTGTATGTTTAGCTCATTTAAATTATATGTGATTTCTCACTTACTTCGGCATGAATATATCATCATGCTGTTTACACAATTGATTCCTTGATGCTTTTTTTCTCTTGTCTTCACTTTGTTTATAATCATTAAGTATTGTTGTTGTCATTTTTCCCTCAGTTAACTTCTTAATTCTGTGTTCTTTCATTATGTTTTTAGTGGTTACCCAGGATAACAGTGTGCATTCTGAAATTGTTACAGCCTACCTTACCTTCTAGAAAAGATAAATAAAATAATTGAAATTGTTCGTCACTTTCCAGAAACTGCAAATCTTTGTAACACCCTTATCTTTCTTATCTCTTATGTATTGTATGTATTTTAATTCTTCATGTCTCTTAAAACCCAAATACATTGCTTTTTTGTTTTAAATATTTAATATTATTTAGATTTAACCATGTATTTATTCTTTACTGTTTACTCTTCTTCCACCTGGGGTCATTTTCCTTATGCATGAAAAGTTCTCTTTCATGCAGTTGGCTGGCACCATATTATTTGTTTGAAAATGTTTTTATTTTACCTCATAAGTAATAATTTTTTTGACTGTAGAATTTACATTAGCAGCTTTTTTTCATTTGGCACTTTAGATAGGTTATTTTTGGTTTTGGAGCTTGTTTTGCTTTTGTTGAAAAAAATATACTATCAGTCTTATTGTCGCTCATTTGAAGGAAATGTCTCTTTTTAATTGGCTACTTTTTTAGATTTTTCTGGTTTTGGTTTTCAAAAGTTTTACTATAGTGTGCCTTGATTTGAGAGTGTGTGTGTGTGTGTGTGTGTGTGTGTGTGTGTGTGTTTTGTATTTTGTGAGGTTTGTAGTGTTTATTGAATCTGTGACTTGATGTCTTTCTTTTATTTAGAAAGATTCTTAGCCATTTTCTTTTTAAATATTGCTGTTGCCTACTCTCTCTCTTCTTTCGGAGACTTCAATTACATGTACATTAGACATCTTCACTTACCTCTTCTAGAGTTGCCTTTGTTTCCCATAGATTCCAATCTCTGGTAAAATTTACTTTTCCTATTTTTTCCTGTACATATTAATCATATTGATTTTATGTCCCAGTCTTTTATGTATAATATTTGCTTTGGGTGTATGTATTGCATTTTTTCCCCTCTTGGCATTTGATCATTTGATTCTGTTTCTTGGCATACCTGGTCACTTTGTATTGAACTTTCGATTTTTTGAGTTAAAAATTACAGAAGCTCTTGAACATGTGTTCCTTCCAGATAGATTTAATTTTTTTCTCACAAGCAAATAGAATATGAGAGGACTTTGTTCTGTTTCTGGCTGCTTCTGATCTGCCTTTCTCCTAGTTCATCATTGTATTGGGGTCTCTACTGACAGCATGGTGTTTTTACTAGAGTTCCTCACTTTGGTGAGTCCTGAACTCCAATCTCTGTCTCCCATATTCTTGGGATTGCTGAATATTGGTCAACCCTGTAGCCTTCTGACTCTTGGTTTCCAGCTGTCTCACCCAGCAAATATTTCTTTTAATAGTTGGCAAATACAGATATTTTTGTTCATTTCTCTGTTGTTCTTTCTTTTTCAGGCTCCTGACCCTTCACTTCTTTGGTAGTCCCAAACTCCAACTTTTATCTTCCCATTCCAGTGAGATTTTCTCAAGTGCTGGGCTGCAGCTTGGCCTCTATTTCCCCATAGACTAAATCTGAAAGTGCACTGAGGAGAAAATAAAGCACCTCTATATTTCCTGTGTCACCAGACCTTTCCCCCTTAGGTTCTGGCTGACTTGGCTGTGTTTTGATGCCTGCAAAGAGTAATTTGGGGGTGGAAGTTATTTTTAAAAAATCTTTTATCTTTCCCCCTCATCAGTAAGAGGCATGATATGATATAAACTACTTATCAAGTCTGAAATAAGTCTCTTAATGTACATTTTTCACATACCAATTTTTAATATCTAAAGAAAGGTGATTCTGTGGATGACATTTTTAAATTCTAAAGGCTCATAGATTCTATGATTTTAGCTATTAGTTTACATCTCTTTGAGTATTGTTTATTTCCTTCTACTCTTAATGCTTCTTTCTGTATGTCATGAAAGGGACATTTTGGTTGCTTTATGTCTCTGATTTATGATCTTGAGATGCACTCCACTTGCATTATTGTTGTTAAATACATAATCTTACTATAGAAACTCTCACTGCAGAAAGCTTATTTCCTTAATTTGTATTTTTTCATCAAGTTGATAGTTTTCACCTTTTCTGCTATGTATCTTTAAGCACTCTAGGTTTGCTTTTTACATTTAATAATGTTAACATTTTCTTTATGAATTTTCATCTTTTTAAAAACCTAAATTGATTTTTCTATTGAAAATAATAGTTGTTTAAAATAATAATCGAAACTTCTCAAAGGAATATGCCCATTTGGATTACAGTTTTCTAAAAGTATCTGTTATTCACTAGAACTGATTGAATATTATTCTAAGTTTAAAAACATCATTGCATTTATAAAACTTTTTTAATGAAGATACTCAAGGACCATCATGCTGATTCTGTGCCAGAGAACACTCAAAACTTAAACTTTTGTCTTTAAAAGTAAATTCTGTACTTCTTGATGGTGTTAGTATTGCTGTGGTCGTGTTCTTATTTAAAAACAAATTATAGAATGCTCCTTGCATGGCAAGTATTGATGCCAGGGATTTATAGAAAGCACTGAAAAGTTCTTGCGTTTTGGAAGTGTAAGTTTTGTTGTTTTCAAAGCACTCTCCTCTGAGCTTTTCCATATTATCTCTGATTATAGGCATTCACTTGTAAAATCAAATGTTAGATGCTGTGTGTTCTATACACAGTTAAAAATACTTTTTCTGAAAAGTTAATTATCTATATAATGTGTGACATCAGTAATAATGTTAGTCCAGAAACAAGTAAAAATTCAATAGTACTAGGTACTCAGTCTCCCAGTCTGTCTAAATTTTCTGATAGTGGGATTTGAAGGTTCCAATGGGCTACAAAATATTTAACAATAATATTTAACAAGTAATAGTTTGATATTAATGATTCAACTTGAAGATGTAATTATATTTTAATTTACTAGGAGAATGGATGATGTTTCAAATGGAGAAATGAGAAGAAAATATCAACAAACTCATGTGACAATCAATATATAATTTTCTAATTTGGCTTTAAAATAATGCCTTTGTGTCTACTGCAGTATTAGTGTTTCTGGATATATTAGTTTTCTGTTGCTGCTGTTAACAAACCACCACAAATTTGGTGGCTTAAACAATACAGATTTATTACCATATAGTTCTTTAGGTCAGAAGTCTGACACGAAGCTGAAACCTAAGTGTTTGGTAGGGCTGTATTTCTTTCCAGGGGCTATAGGGAATAATGAGTTTCCTGCTTATTCAGGTTACTGACAGGAATCAATTATTGGAATTGTAGGACCAGGACTGAGATTCTCGTTTTCTTGCCTATTGTAAACTGAGAGCCTTTCTCAGCTTATAGTGGCCGCAGTATTCCTTATGTTCTAGCTTCCTCCTTCCATTTTCAAAGCTAACAATTAGTGATTGAGTTCTCAGGTTACATCTGTCTGACCCATTCTTCCTCAGTTATTGGCCATCTTCTACGACGCCTATGATTAGATTTGACTCACCTGTGTACGCCTGTTGGTCTGCCTATTTCAAGGTCTTATCTTAATCTGATCTTCAAAGTCTCTTTTACCATATAAGTATCTACAGCTTCCTGGGACCAGAGTGTGTACATCTTTGATAGGCCATCATTCTGCCTACCACACTGGCTAACCTAGGAATTTATAATGTTTTATATAAAACAAAACAAAACTATAGTGTGAGAACCTGACTGAGGGGGAAGTAAAAACAGGTCCAACTTCTTTGTTCTTTCCACTGAACAACTCTTGTTATTTTGACCTCAGGCCAGAGATAACTACTTCTCATCTAATCCAAGGAACTAGGTTAATTAGAATTGCTGTTTTAGTTTTTATCCTCCTTGTGTGGGGGAGGAAATCAGGTGTTTTGGTTTAACTTTTTGAGGGCTATGGGAATAAAAGTAAGCAATAATAATAGTTTACAAGCACTTATTATGTACTAGGTGCAGTGCTAAGCCCTATTACTCCACTTTCTCTTTTATTCCATTTACCAACTCTGTGAGGTAGGTATCATTATTATTCCACATTACAGATGATAAAACTAGGCATAGAAGTTGGGTAGCTTGCTCAAATGTTTGACTAATAAGTATGATAGCCAAAATTCAAACCCAGATCTTTTTGATGTTTAAGCCTCTTATTTTTACCAGTTTACTGTGCTGTCTGCATTTTGTGATAGTATACAGTATTATTGCTATTATCAAGTTCTTGCAAGTATTCACATTGAAGTTTGCTACTTGAAGTCATTGTCTTATCAAGTTGAGTACATTTTACATTTAATTATATTCTTGTTCATACAGGTGAAAAACCATACAAGTGTCAAATTTGCAATCAGTCTTTTAGAATTAAGAAGACATTAACAAAACACCTGGTTATTCATTCTGATGCCCGACCTTTCAACTGTCAGCACTGTAATGCAACATTTAAGCGGAAAGACAAGCTGAAATACCACATTGACCATGTTCATGAAATAAAATCTCCTGATGATCCTCTCAGTACTTCTGAGGAAAAACTTGTGTCCTTGCCAGTTGAGTACTCATCCGATGACAAAATCTTTCAAACAGAAACAAAACAATATATGGACCAGCCCAAAGTTTATCAATCGGAAGCCAAGACGATGTTACAGAATGTATCTGCGGAGGTATGTGTTCCAGTAACACTGGTTCCAGTTCAGATGCCTGACACTCCGAGTGACCTAGTGCGTCATACTACCACACTCCCACCATCTTCTCATGAGATTCTGTCATCACAACCACAGTCAACTGATTATCCACGAGCAGCAGATTTAGCTTTTCTGGAAAAATATACTCTTACTCCTCAACCTGCAAATATAGTTCACCCAGTTCGACCTGAACAAATGCTAGATCCTAGAGAACAATCTTATCTTGGAACATTACTGGGCCTTGATAGCACTACTGGTGTTCAAAATATTTCTACTAATGAGCATCATTGATGAGTAAATCTAAACATTCCACAGATTTTTGGACGGTTATATGCTAATGGTAGAGCTGATAGCTTTTAAATTTGTGGGGCTGCTATTTTCTCATTTTCTCTAGTTTCTCAAGTCCTCAGAACAGTTTCAAATCAAGAAAACTATGTGTCTCTATTTACTGAACATGAATATTTGGACAAAATTTCTGACATAAAATTTCTGTGCACATTTTTGTGATTTTTAAAGATTATTCAGTGCTAACTTTTAATGGTTTCTTAAATTTTTTGCAATTATTAGCTGCTGATATTATGGAAGTATTTTTTTTAATCATCAGTGGAAATTTTTATTCTTCTTTAATCTTATTCCTCCCCTTCTTCTTCCTTCCCCATCTTACAAACAAGTTTGAGGACCATATAGCCTTGAAAAAGGAATTAAGAGTATACTGATAATTGCAACTGTTTCTTATCCTAACTTAAGATTCATTATTACTTTATACAAATTTTTAAAATTGAAATTAGGAATTTGAATTTACAAGAATGTCTTGGATATTTCTGTGTTGTCTTTCCATTCATCTGTAATTTTAGTTTATCATTATCCTTTGGACTTTGGACTTTCGATATACTCAAAGCCGGAAAGCTTAACTAATGTAAGATTAGCTGTTAAATGTAGGACTGAAAAAATAATCCAGATAATTGGTTTTTGCCTATACTTCAATTGTTACGAATAAGAAAGGCAAACATAGGTCTGGGCATTAAATTATACAAACTGAAAATGTGTTACAAGAAAAATATGAGAGTTTTAACTAGATCTTTTTCAAGGTAAGTTCACCTTTTGTACTTTACTATTTATTTCAGAAATGTTAATATAATATAGCATATATCTTCATCTCACTGAGGAAAGAGCTGTTGTAACTAGATGAAATTTAATTAAACATGCTACTTTTAGTTTCATTTACTTGTCTGGTAGAAACTCTAGGAAACAGAACCTAGATATTTTGTGTTCAATTGTTAGAAATGGTGCCAAACAAATTATGAAATTTGTGCCTAATTTAACTGAACATTGTTTAATTAAATGGAACCACTACTTATATACACATTTACATGCAATCTAGATCTTTAATTTTGCCTTCACAAAAGCCTAATGTCTGTAATTAACCTTTAATTTTTATTTCTGTATGAGACAAAAGTTGAGGACTTGGTGAAAGGAAATAGCAGTTACAGCAAAACCTCAGTAATTAAAATTGAGGACAAAATCAAAATTATAAAATACCTTTAAAGAAATGCACTTTCCATATTTTCAAGTCAATTTTAACTAAAAACTAAGATAATGTTTCCTAGTAGAGTTGCTTGAAGATTAGACTAGACAGGGTTGATTTATTATTAGCATGTCATTTGTACATAAACTACTAGAAAATAGCAGTTTTAAAAGTTTTCTATTTCAGTTTTGTTTACACTCCTAATTGCTTTAAGCACTTTTTTGTGTGTGTAAACTGTAAAGTCTAGCCTAGCCCTTGTGAAAAAAAAAATCACAAATAAAATAATGAAGTTTTAATGAATAAAGTTTAACCAATTAGTAGTGGTGGAAACTGTTGCTGAAGCACTTAAGAAATAAAGGTACTTTACAGCAATGTTTGCCATACTAGCGAAGATAAAACAAAGAAATATTGAAAATTGAGGCAGTTAACCAAAGTAGCTCATATAAATAATAAAACCAGTCTGAGTTTAGCTTCATTTATCAAGGTTTGGTTGTAATTGTCTTAAGACTAGTGGACATACTAAGTTCTCCTTTTTAAAGCATTCTTATTTCTTTGTGTGGAAATGTTATATCTGGGGTACTTACATGATTGAGCTTGACTATATGAGGTACTGTTAGTGTGTTGGTCTTTTAAATTGACTCTTAAAAATACATATCTTTATGATTTTCATCATAAAGACTGACAATATTATAACTAAAAATCTTACTATAATGAAAGAAATCATACATAAAAATGGCCTGCCTTACATATAAGCTAATGTAGAAAAGTTTAGACTTATAAAAAGGCAGATAGTATATATATATTTATATACATGTATGTATATGGTATATTATACATTTGGTGGCAGAAAAAGAAGATATTGCATTTTCACATTGAAAAGAATACTTTGATTTTTGAAGGTATTTACTTTAGAGTTCTTTTAATAATAATGTCCTAATGCTTTAAATATATAATTTAATTGTAGGAATTGGTTTACATAGAACTTTTTTGGAATACATCTCTTAGTAAAATGAAATATAATTATATAATTGTATTTAGTTACTATTGTAGATATCTTAAACTTGAGTAGTGATTTACTGTTTTGTAAAATGCTTTCATATATGTTATCTCATTTGAACCTCATAACCATCCCTGAAATAGAAAGAACAAGCTATATTCCCACTTTATAGATAAAGAATTTGAGGTTAAAATAAAAGGACTCATTTAAGCTCACAAGGTCAGTAAGTGGCAGAGCTACTAGTAGGGAAAGAAGAAAGCTAGTATTAATGAATGCTTACTATGTGCCAGGTACTACATCCTGTCATTTAATCTTAACCTAGTCTGGGAGATGTGTAATATAATTCTGATAAAGAAATAGTTTCAGTGGATGATTGAAAACAACAACAACAAAAACAAAATGAAACTAATCTGCTGCCTCTAATTTCCAAAAATGTAAAAAATTTTACAATTGTGAAAACCTCATGGATTTGGGCAAACTGAATGTACATAGGCTTTTGACAAAAGTTGGCACAAAAAGTATAAAAGGAGGCCTATTCTTTTCAGTTGACCTTTTGTAATATTTGATTTAGAGTATTTTGGACAAATGCTCTCTAACTCTAATCCATTTATTTTGTAACTGTACTTAAAATTTTGAATCTTGCAACTAAGTTTAGCCTCATTCAGAATTTTTTTTTTTATTTTGCGAGCATAATTTATTGTTTTAAATTAATTTTTAGCAGATAGCAGTTAGCACTTAATCTGTAAATGGAATAATTTATCAAGTGCAGAAATGTGTTAATCTAATGGGTTTTGACTTAAATGCACCAAAGATTTTTAGTAGGTATTAAATAGTTTAAAAGAATTTAAATTCTTTCTTGTTTGAATAACTATTTGTCCAAAGAAGCACAGTTGAAGTCCTAGAATAATGGATTTTTTTTTAAAAAAAAAGTCGTTAGTTTGAATACTGAGATTATTGTTTGTGTTTATATGTATAAAAATAGGAGCAGAAGAAAATACTCTGGGAATAGTAATACTGACAAACCAATTATAAGTGAGAATACTGTTTTCCTTAGTTTAATTAATACAATGTTACTTTTTTAGTGAACACTACTAAATGCTAAACAAGCCCATTTTTTACACTACGCTATCAAAATAATTTTTGCCTTTGATTTTTTTTAAGTCAGGTTGAAGTTATTTTTGTAAGAAACCCCACCTATTTTTTTTTTTTTTTTTTTTTTTTCAGCCTAAAATCCCATTTAACGTTAGGGGTTGGTCCTTATGCCAGCAAGATTTAACCAACTGTAAAGGTAGTAGTCTTTGCATACATTTAAGTAATTAAGGCATTTATTGCTGGGAGAATAGGAGTAGGAAAAATACGGTTTTAAATTGGTGCTTTATTAAGTGACTTCCTTTTAGGCAATGGCAGGTCATGAAATAGGTACACTAATAATTTTCTATCAACCTTAAAAAGTGTCAAAGCATCTTCGTAGGGTGACTCTAAACTGCTAATTAATGGTTAATAATAATAAGTAATTATCATTGGTTGCTTTTCAATATAATTGCAAACAAATTAAGAACACAGACTGATATGTTTATAAGCTTGAGTTTTCTTCCTACCATATCATTCTCATATATCAGTGATGAAACGTCAGATTTTGAGCAGTAGCTCTTTGACAGTGTCCTTTTATACCCAGTCTTTTCTGCATTTAATGCTTTGTGCCTTTTCAATGTGTTGTAGTTGCTTAGAATTGATTCTGCTAGCTAGAGTGTACTGATTAATAGATTTTTATTTTTATTTTTATTTTTTATTTTTTTGGTTATGGGTGTTACGATTGTGTTGCCTGCTGGTTGGGCAGCTTTTCTTTTTTTTTAGGTTGCTTTATGTTTATATAGGCAAATTGGCACTAAGTGTTAGTGTGAATATTTGTTTTTATGATTTATATATCATTTAAAAAATCTCTGTTGTGGCCTTTATAGTTACTGTGAAGCCACTCTTGGGCCTGTCTCTACATGCTTATTAGAGGAATCTGACAAGTGAAATAAAATGAGTAGTGTGTCTGCATCTGTGTCTCTGTTTCTCTCTCTTTTAAATAACCAGTAACCATAACTACACAGCTCTGCACTGAATGACCTTATTTCAGTTTGCCTAAAACTGAACAAGAGGTGATGGTTTGAGATGAGTTTCTTATTAGGAGCAGGAACATCCTAACCAATATATAACGAGTTGATAAACTCAGGAAAAATTAGGACTTTAAAGAAAGTTGTATTTGGATATTCTAAGATTCAGTGCCAAATTTAAAATGCTTAGAAATATACTCTACAAGTAGCGTTTCTAAAACTTTAAGTAGTGTTATAGTAAATGCTACTTGCTGTTAGAGTGCATAAGGGATAATGTGAGAATAATTTTCTAAACAACTTCTAGAAACTAGACAGTTCTTCCTTATATCCTACTCTTTTACACATTTCTCTAATGTGGGGTTTTTTGTTTGTTTTGTTTGTTTGTTTGTTTGTTTTTTGAGGGTAGAGGGAATCCCCTCCTTATTTCCTGTAAAATTATTTTTACTTAAGATACCTTTTCCCTATAATCTTAGCATGCTTTCTGCTCTTTCTCTTCGGAAGTAGCATTAATAAGATAGATGTAATAGGATTAAGATGTGTGGAAGATGAGAAAAAGAAGGTTTTTGTAGAGGGAGTGTTTATGTTTTGTTTACTTTTCATGTTTCAGCTTGCTGTGTATGATCATAAATCTATGATCTTGAGAAAAATCCTAAAGCAATTTGAATTTAGCCTATGCAGCCAATTACATAAAGAGAAATTAAGGATTATATTCAGAGGAGAAATTAAGGATTATATTTGGAGCATAGAGGTTATACAAAGAATGTAACCTTGTCTGGTCAAATTCTTAGGTAAACAAAAGTAATCAATGCTTGCATTGCTGTTGGAGATTCTAAAAGATGTATTGAATGAGGAGGATATATCTCATTGTTACTGCACATTTTTTTGCTTGGTATTCCTGCTTGCATTAAGGGTGGACAATGTACTGTGATGTAATTACAAAATTTTGATTCCTTCCAACAATTGAACTCTTCTTATCCCTATTGATAAAACTATTACAGTTGATGAGTGTGGCTGCCAGAAAATAATACAAAACTGGGCATTTAGCTGTTCCACATTGTGTAGTAAGTGTTTTGATTATGGGGATTTACAATGTACATTAAAGTAGAAATGCTTTTGAACTTGTTTTCAGTCTCAAATAATAATTTTTGTTTTTAATTAAGGATACTTTAAAAGCAATGACAGAAAAATCTAAAATATCAGAATTAATTATTGTGAACTGTGTGTAAAATATCTTGTGAGTTTTATACATACTTTGGTTGTCTAATGTTCCTAAGTATAAATGTCTTTATAGAAAATTTCAGTTCTCTGTGAAGAGTAGGAAGTGTACTGTATATTGAACTAGTTCTTTGTGTTATTTTGATATTTAAAATAAATATGGAGTTCTTTGGTCCTAATACAGCATATCTAGGTTTTATTGAATCACATTTTCACAGGATGGGAATGCAGTACTCTGAAACCAAGTAACTTGCAGCACATTTTAAAACATTTTCTCATAAGCTATATATTTGGAAATATTTTATATATTAAATTATAAACCATTAAACTAATGAATTTTAAGTGTAATATAAATTCAAATAGTAGTAATGAGTTCTATGCTTGAAGTAGTCATATTATGCTGTTTTTTAGACAGAAATCTGAAGTGTAGTAAAATTCATTAGTGAAATGAGTTATTCTGTATAATATTGAGAGGGGCCACTCTTACCTCTAATCCCCCTCACTTCCAGAAACATACATTCTGGCTATGGGAGAAATGGTTGTTGGTTGAAGGCATAAACTGTAGGCTATAGGATGATACCCCCAAACTTGCAAGTTATTTATCCCTATCTGGCACCATAACTGAGCCTCCAATAGACTTTCTCTGTTTTATCTCAGCAGCTGCTTCTCAGTGTTAGAAGACCAGTAAATTCTATAGGCATGAGCACATTTCTGCAAAATGAGTCTTCTGATTATAGCCAATGTTGTGTGTGATACTTAGTTTACTATTGCTGTCTAATAAATTATACCAAACTTAGTGGCTTAAAACAACAAATATTTATTACCTCCCAGTTTCTGTGGGTAAGGAATCTAGGCTGGGTTTAGCTGGGTGGTTTTAGCTCAGGGTCTCTCATGAGATTGAAAACAAGCTGTTAAGTCAGAGTTGCCATCTCTAGAGGCTTCACTGGGGTTGGCTTTACTTCCAAGCTCACTCATGTGGTCCTTGGCCTCAGTTCATCACATGGCCTCTCCACAGAGCTGCCTAGTGATATGGCAACTTCCTGCCCCTGCTTCCCCCCACCCCTCCACACACACACCACTTTCCCGAAAGCAATCCAAAAAAGAGAGCGTACCCAGGATTTAAGTTGTTGTCTTTTTATAACCTAATCTTGGAAGTGATATAGTATCACTTCTATTGTCACTAATTCTAGTCCACATGCAAGGGACACAAATTAAACTTCCTGTCTTGAAGAGAGGAGAGCAACAAATTTTTGGACATATGTGAAAACCATCACATATTCATTGGTTTATAGATAAAGCTTTCTATAAATCTATAGATAATGGGGGCAGATATAGTAATCTATACTCAGAAAAATACGTTTATCCCAGAGAGGCAAAATATTGCTCCTTCCACAATAGAAAGGGTTTAATGTAACAGCATGCCACAGGTAGTTAGCTGGTCCCACTGGAGAATGGAATTAGATTGGATGTTCAGCATCAGCCTCTTTCAGTAGGTTAGGCACTCCACATGGGGCTTATCACATCAGCTTTGGCCAGGGAAACCACCTTGAGCCCATTCTTAGCCTCCACCACTGCTGCCATAGCCACTTTCTAAATGGGTTCAATGTGCAAGCAAATGGATCCCTGGGGGAAGAAGCTGACCTCCACAGGATAGATTGTCCTTTTTACCTGATTTTTGAGCTCCTTCTCAACCATGGATATTCTCTGATGAGCATTTACATGGAACACAAATTTAACTTTCTATACCTATTTTGAGAGGCTCTTTTATATAACTGTCCTCCCCAGACCAAGCTGTCACCAATTTTCCATTTTGTTTTCTCCAAAGGTTTGATCAGCTGGCCAAACTGTCAGCCATTTTCCATGAATCAGCACAGAGCTTTACCTTAGGCCATGTTCTCTTCCTTATGAAGTGGACTACCAGACGTACCATCCAGAATTCTCACTGAGAATATTTCCATCCACCCTTAAGGAGAAGCTGTAGTGCAAGTCTGTTTATTTCTGACCTACCATACAGCTTCATCCACAAATCAGGCCTTTTTCTTGTGAAATTATCATTAGGAAATATCCAGTTTTTCCTGTGCAGTTTGAGAGAGAGAAGTAGCAAAGTAGTAAAAGATACTAAAATCTGAGTCACCTGTTTGTGTAAATATACAAGTAAAATGCACTTAACTTGTGTATTTGGGGGCTGCTTAGCCCTGGGTTTGTAGATTCTGCTTTTGTTTGATAGCTCAATATTGCTTTTCACATCAAATTTTATGGACCTTTAGATTAGATCCCAGGTTAGCAAATATTTTGTAAAGGGCCAGACACTAAATATTTTAGGCTATACAGGCTATATGTTTTCTGTCACAGCTATTCTGCCATTGCAGTGTGAAGGCAGTCATAGACAATATGTAAATAAATGGGTGTGGCCTTGCTCCAATAAAACTTTATTTACAACAACAACAAAAAAATAGCCAATGGGTCAGATTCAGCCCTTTAGGTCATAGTTTGCTGATCCCTGGATTAGGTAATAGTTGATAATAAACAGTTTGTATCACACAGTCACTTATAGTCCTTTGATGAGGCATTCACAGTCTGTACCATAACCTAGTAGCATAATTAGGATCTGCTTTTCAAATGATAGATGATTTTCTGCAGAGGAAGGCATAGTCTTATTCTCCAAACCTGGAATTTTGTACTATGATACTTCTCTGGAAACTTGCCAGAGCATCTGGGATTGTCATGGAATGAGTGTTTTCGGCCATTGCAGCCCAGACCTGCTGCAGAGATCTTACTTGTTCCAGGCCTCACTCAAAAATGTCAGTCTTAGAGTTTACTAGGAAAATGGTTTGATGAGATGTATCTTAATAATGCATGCATTGCCTTCAAAATCTAAAGAGGCTTTCCAAATGATACAAAGTACAAGTTGCCTCTTATTTTAGAAGAGATAGCTTGACATGTCTCAGACCATTGGATCCCTAAAAACTTTACAGATGTGATAGGACCCTGAACTTTGTCCCATCTGAGTTACATTTTTTTATTATTGGCATCTAGAGTGCTTGCTCCTGTTGAGAGATGCAACTTACCATGGGCTCTGAGCAGGCCTACACATTCTTGCTGGCTATGCTAAGAATATGAAGCCCTTATTAATTTTTACGTAGGCCATTTCTCAGGATTGTGTTTGTACAAATCTTGAAGGATGATAGGATGCCTCCCTGCCCAGGCATAGTACTATAAAAACAGTCAAATCTCCAATTCACTCTTCCTTTCCTGTAATACAACCCACTGTGTGTGCAGGCATCCATCATGGGCCCTTTGTATGGTCCCATGAGACTTAAGAAGCAGAAGGAATCAATGTGAATGAACATGCTGACACTCTAGCTACTGTTTTTTCTGTGAATAATGAAGTCTTGTCTCTAACCCAAAACTATCATATTTTCTGCTGGCATTTATGAAACTAGCACGCTAACGCTTTAGCTTGCAAGAGGGATAAAATCTCAGACTCTCACAATTCTTGACTAGTACTTCTTGCTCACCAGGTTTAATTAGCAAATGTCATCAATATAATGGACCAGTGTGATACTAAGATCCAGGTCCCTCTGAACAATATTACAGTATAGGTAGGAAATTTTTCTAGCCCTGAGGCAGGACAGTAATGCTATAGCATTGTACTACTACTTAAGTACAAAGTGCTTCCATTTTTCAATACTGGATGAATGGGGAAAAACAAGAAAAATGCATTTTGCTTGATTCATAACTGCAAACCAGCTGACAAAGGTGTGTTGTTTTGTGTATAAAAATAACACATCTGAAACCATAGTGTAGTAATTGGCATCATCATACAATTGTTATAATCTACTATCATTTTCCAGAACCCATCTGGCTTTTGCACTGGCCAAATAAGTAGAGAAAGTGGGTACATGGACAAAATCACTATCCCAGCATCTCTCAGGTATTCAGAATAATCTCTGAATTGGAGGGGTGGGGAAATGGGCATTTTCAGGGGCTTCCACTTGGTCCTTTCTCCAATAATTGCCCTCGTTCCTTGGATCTAGGAACCAGTGTGAGAATGTGGTCAGTAAGTATTCCTATTTTATATTCTGGAAATGGGTGGATCCAAAGGACAATTGGTAAGACAGATTCTGACTTAGGTGCCATCTGTCACCTGTTCTTGAGAAGCTCCCACTATGTCTGGTGGTCCACAGTGACATTTTAGGATTCTGGAGTATAGCAGAAAGGCAGAGCTATTATCTCATTATCTAATAACCCTTAGGAGGTAAAGTTCCTGTCCCCAATCCATATTCATGTTGGTAAATGACTGCAGTTCCCTCTGGGGAATTGTTGAGAGATTTATGGTATTCATGTTGCAAGGTTCTTTTTAGTCAAGGAGCTTTGGGTATGTGAACTGTCTTAAGTTTGGAAAGTGGGTAAAAGGCGTAATTGCCACAACATTGGCTTCAGTTAGGTTTTTTGCTTTGCATATGTGATATTTATCTGCCTATATATGTTAGGCAGCACCATAGTATATAGCTCATCTTATTTATAGGGCCCTTGAGAAACTGGCCATTGCCACAGATCCCTGCCTCTAATTACAATTCTGCCATTAGCACACTGTGGTAAGAACTATACCACCTTGTCTATTAAGTGCCAATCAGCTTTGACCACTTGTGGATCCTATAATTCACATGGAGATCAGAGAACCAATTTTCATTATTGCATCCTCTATCATCATTTCTGGCCTGTAAAAAATAGTCACCCAGATCTTTTCATGGATGCTGGACGTCCTTATTATTAATTAATGCATTTATCAACACCTTGGTAAAGGGAGAATGGGTGGAGGGTGTGCATGTTTAGAGGTGACTTGACTAAGTAGGTTGCACATGTAGATTTTCTCCAATATTCCTATCTTCCTGAGCTTTTGGCCTCCTTCGTCTACAGAATGCCAGGTAATTTGAGCATTTCGACCCAACTGCCTGTTTTGTTTTTGTTTTTATAAAGACCATGTCTCACTTTGTTGCCCAGGCTGCTTTTTAACTCCTGGGCTCAAGCGATCTTCCTGTCTCAGCCTCCCAAAGTGCTGGGATTACAGGCAAGAACTATCGTGCCTGGCCTTGACCCACCTGACTGTAACCACTGTAAACCGCTACTGAGTTCAGTTTTCAATGAGTGAACCTATTAAACTGTTAAAGTCATTCCCAGATACTTCAGCCATTGTATTACTTAAATGGGTAAAGCACACCCATTATAATAAATTGGGCCTTATTGTTCCTTATGATTTGTCCTCTTGGTCTAACACCATTACATTCCACCTTAGACTGTCAAAATCTTGTAACTCTTTGCTGTACAGGCTATTTCCTCCATCCCACAGCATATCTTTCACTCTCCTCTGTCCAAGTTTTATTTTTTGGAGCCTAAGCTAATGGAGAGGTCGTGGGAGGTGGATGCTGAGGAGAACTGAAGTGACTTGTGAGGCTCTGTTCCAGGGTTTTGGTTTTGGTTTTGGTTTTGGTTTTGGTTTTTTTTGTTTTTTTTTTTTTTAAGCCTCTAGGAAAGTTTTGTTTTTTTTTTTAGACAGCGTCTTGCTCTCTTGCCCAAGCCGGAGTTCAGTGCCACGATCTCCGCTCACTGCAACCTTGCCCCTGTCCCCCGCCCCAGATTCAAGCCATTCTCCTGCCTCAGCCTCCTGAGTAGCTGGGATTACAGGCGTGCTCCACCACGCCTGGCTAATTTTTTAATTTTTAGTGGAGATGGCATTTCGCCATGTTGGCCAGGCTGTTCTCAAACTCCTGACCTCAAGAATCCGCCTGCCTCAGCCTCCCAAAGTGCTGGGTTACAGGCTTGAGCCACCGTGCCCAGTGGAAAAATTTCATTTAAATATTGTTAAGGTCCAATAATAAGGTTCAGGTGAAATTGGATACCATTAAATATAATTTCATGTCTCATCTTCCTTATTTTCACTTTCCATTGACTTCTCTTTACATGCTTTGTGTAACCATACATACATCCAGACATTATTTTTATATTTTAAGTTTTCTACTACCTTTAGAGGCAATATAATGTAGTGGGTAAGAGCAACACTAGGGCCAAACTGCTGGGATTACAGGCTTGGGTACCTTATCTGGGTTCTGCCACTTCCTACTTAGGCTGCATGACCTATATTCCTCCCCTGTAAGGTACAAATAATGGTACCTATGCCCTAAGAGATACCTTAGGTTTAAGGTGAAGATTGAGATAAATAGGTAAAGGATTTTTAAAAATCCCAAGCATAGGGTGGGGCGCCGCTCAGGCCTGTAATCCCAGCACTTTGGGAAGCGGCGGGCGGATTACTTGAGGCCGGGAGTTCGAGACCAGCCTGGCCAACATGGCGAACTCCCCTCTCTACCAAAAACACAGAAATTAGCCAGTCGTGGTGAGGCACGCCTGTAATTCCAGCTACTTGGGAGGCCGAGGCAGGAGAGTCGCTTGAACCAGGGAGGCGGAGGTTGCAGTGAACCAAGATCACGTTAATGCACCCCAGCCTGGGAGACAGACCGAGATTCCATCTCAAAATAAATAAATAATTTTAAAAATCCCTAATACGTAAGATATAATTATTATTAGATCCCTACAACTAAAATAAAAACGAATAAGTTATTTGTGAAGGGCATTGC
Source organism: Papio anubis (assembly GCF_008728515.1). Lineage (NCBI taxonomy): Eukaryota > Metazoa > Chordata > Mammalia > Primates > Cercopithecidae > Papio > Papio anubis. The sequence goes on from NC_044976.1 coordinate 164,647,755, forward strand.
CAGTCAAAACGATCATTTATGAATTACTGGGAATGTCGGGTTTCATTTGTTTACCTGGTTTTGCTCCCAGCGTCCCGAGGTAATTAACAGCATATAAATGTACTGAGTCCCTACTATGTTCTGTCACTAAAATAAGCATGTTCACACAAACTAATTATCTTTACATCTCTACCCTTCAGCCCTGGAAACCGCGACAGTAAAGTTAATTAATATAATTCTGGGCGGGGTATGCATATGAGAGGAGTGACGTAAACCACTTTTTCCCTACTTAGAAGTTTTATCTGTGATTGTTCCTGGAAACGGCAATGATTACTACACGTACTGTGGAAATGCTGTGACTCCCTTCCCTTCAGCACAACCAAAATCTAAAGGCGAATTTCAATTCTAAGCCCCGGGTTTCAGAGGGTGGCCAGGATTCCGCTACTGTTCTCACCTTCTCCGCAGACAGCGATTGGCGGCCAGATGAAATCATTCAAATGAAGCGCCGCCGTCTCATTGGCCAGGGGATGTTGCCCTCCGATTGGCCCCGTGATGAGGTGGGCGGTGCCCGGAGGGCCTCATTGGTGGAGGCGGGAAGTTTAAACAGAGTCAAAACGCCATACTTGTTTGGCTCCTCTTTTGAACTTGCGAGTTTGTTGGGCTTGTTTTCTGTTTTTTAGGGTGTAGGTTAGTGGAACAGAAAAAGGGCCGAATTCACTCCCACGACCTTTACAGCCGCCCCTGAGGGGAAACGGTCAGCGTAAGTCCCGGATCCCCTCTCCGGAGCAGCCTCGTAGGAGCGGGGCAAGGAGATCCAGGGGAGTCTCGAAGCTGCCATGGCGAACCGGCGAGTGGGGCGAGGCTGCTGGGAGGTGAGCCCGACCGAGCGGAGGCCGCCCGCGGGGCTGCGGGGCCCCGCGACCAAGGAGGAGGCGTCTTCCCCGCCGGTCCTGTCTCTCAGCCACTTCTGCAGGTCTCCTTTCCTCTGCTTCGGGGACGTTCTCCTGGGAGACTCACGGACGCTGCCTCTGGCCCTAGACAACCCTAACGAGGAGGTGGCAGAAGTGAAGATCTCCCACTTCCCGGCCGCGGACCTGGGCTTCAGCGTGTCGCAGCGCTGTTTCGTGTTGCAGGTAGGTCTTAGGAGGAGCGTGCCCCAGGCCGGTGCTCTGCTTCTCCGCTATCTTTCCTGCCACCCTCCTTAGGAGGGTTGACGCTTGGAAAAGAAATCAGAAAAGACCCTTAGATAATAATGTCAGTTCCCTTTCACTTAATAACTGTGGGTGGGCCCTTGATGCATACACATGCGTGTGAGTATATATATCAATATTTTATATATATATATTCTCTAAATGAAGGCTAGGATAGACGCTAACTTGGGCGGTGACAGCACATCAACGCGCGCGCACTTAGCATCTTTAGGAGCAAGTTGCATAGACTTCTCTGTTAAATTGACAAGCGTTTTTACTAGACTTAAGGCGTTGCGAAATGCTCTTGCAGTTCTAAATTATAGACAATGCGCTTTTTTAACACTATTTTTTAAGATTGACAGGACTACCTTGGTTGGTTAAAGCAGCTTTTTTAGAATTACTTTCTATCAGCCATCTTAATATGCATTTTAGTTTCCATTTCTACCCTTAGAGTCGAGGTAACTGGTTTTTTTTTTTTCCGGTGAAATAATGAGCCTTTGTTTTGACTAAATGCCTACAATAAAACCAAAAAAAACCTATTCAGAGTTGTTTTCAGTATGTATGTGTACTATGTTTGCACACTTTAGTATTTTAATCCTCTTTTTCTTTGCTGTAAGTGTAATTTTAATGCCGCATTAAATTTAATTTTATAAATGTTGTTTCAAGAACTCCTGTAGCTTTCTTTTACTTCGTTGCATTTGCAAGAGTAATGCTCCAATCCCCTTCACCAAAGACGGGAGAATTTGTGTTTTTATTTTGACTGCTGTGACCTTTCCATTGAGTAGAACCTCCAAAAGTGTGAAAACCGTTAGCCGAGGAGATCTGAACTAGTAGGCTAATAACCACTTCATTAGGCAGAAACAAGAGATTCTAATTCGAGATCCCTTAACTTGTGTGTCACCAATGGTTCCTCTATCTACACTTCAGAACCTGCCCACCCCGCTCCTCTGTTTCATGAATCACTGCCTGCTTTCCTGTCTTTGGAAAGACAGATTTCTTTTCTATCCACATCATACCTCAACTTACTCTTCTTTGTTATAATGTGGAGCTAAATTTTGTTGGTATTTTTAGAATAAACTATTTTATAGAGTAAAAATGCACCATTCTTATTTTTTAAAATCAGTTGTTTATGATGTTATATTATTTCTCCTTTAAAACAAAAACTTGTCTGTTTCTCCTGAAAAACAAAATTTGTTTTGTCATGTCAGCATTTAAATTTGGCAGATTCTATCTACCTGCCAGGGTGTAGGGTGTAGATGTTAAAGTTCTAACTCTGGCATTAGGTTGCCTGGGTTCTGATAGGTACCTGTGTGACTTTGGCAGACTTTTCATCTTTAAAATGTGCGTAATCATAATACCTGCTTCCTAGGGATGTTAGCATTAAATGAGTTTCATAGGATACCTGCACTTATGCCTGGAACAATAATAACTGTTTAAGAAATCTCAGTTTGATGATGTGGACCTTAGAGGAATTTGTGGGGAAAAAGGAATTTAGTTGATTATCTTTATATATTTCGTTTTAAATAAAGTCTTAATAATGCAGGATCATTTTGTTTGAAATAGAAGTACACTACACATCTAAAAATTAGAAATGTACAATTAAATCTTTTGAAACCACTCAAACAAAATGATTTAGAGACTTTCTGTTCTATTGCTTTAATACAGTTAAAATTTTATAATTTATTTTGTTGTGAACTGTGTTATTTTTAGTGGCTTTTTTCCTTATAATTAAGTGAGCAGATAGGGTAGGAAAAATATATTTGATTTATTAAATGTTTACTGTATAGAGTGTTGGTTAACAATTATTAAGCCCTACTATATTGTAAGTTGTATGTAAGGCATTTTGGTTATTATGTAATTACTATTGTAATTATATAATGTATTGTTTTGATTATAGCCTAAAGAGAAAATTGTTATTTCTGTTAACTGGACACCATTCAAAGAAGGCCGAGTAAGAGAGATTATGACGTTTCTTGTAAATGATGTTCTGAAACACCAAGCTATATTACTAGGAAACGCAGAAAAGCAGAAAAAGAAAAAGGTAATGTTTTAACCATTCTATGATTAAGAAAATGTTTAATAATAAGTAAAACTTATTTTGATAACAGGCTTGAAGTAATATTGCTTATTTAAAGGTAATATTCAATAGCTACAAACTTAATTGGTATATTTTCCTTATTTTTGCAGAGGAGTCTTTGGGATACCATTAAAAAGAAGAAAATTTCAGCCTCTACAAGTCACAACAGAAGGGTTTCAAATATTCAAAATGTTAATAAAACATTTAGTGTTTCCCAAAAAGTTGACAGAGTTAGGAGCCCACTACAAGCTTGTGAAAACTTGGCTATGAATGAAGGCGGTCCCCCAACAGAAAACAATTCTTTAACACTTGAAGAAAATAAAATACCCATATCACCTATTAGCCCTGCTTTCAATGAATGCCATGGTGCAACTTGCTTGCCGCTTTCTGTACGTCGATCTACTACCTACTCATCTCTTCATGCATCAGAAAATAGGGAACTATTAAATGTAGATAGTGTAGAGAAAGCTGTAACTGAAACTTCCTTTAATTCCATAAATGTTAATGATCAAAGTGGAGAGAATAGTAAACTTATTCTTACCCCCAACTATTCTTCAACTTTGAACATTACACAAAGCCAAATAAATTTTCTAAGTCCAGATTCTTTTGTAAATAATAGTCATGGAGCTAATAATGAACTAGAATTAGTAACATGTCTTTCATCAGATATGTTTATGACAGATAATTCGAAGCCTGTGCATTTACAATCAACAACTGCACATGAAATTTATCAGAAAATTTTAAGTCCAGATTCTTTCATAAAAGATAATTATGGACTAAATCAGGATCTAGAATCAGAGTCAGTTAATCCTATTTTATCCCCAAATCAATTTTTAAAAGATAACATGGCATATATGTGTACATCTCAGCAAACATGTAAAGTACCATTATCAAATGAAAATTCTCAAGTCCCACAATCTCCTCAAGACTGGAGCAAAAGTGAAGTTTCGCCATGTATTCCTGAATGTCAGGGTTCAAAATCTCCCAAAGGTATTTTTGAAGAACTAGTAGAAATGAAGTCAAATTACTATAGTTTTATAAAACAAAATAATCCTAAATTTTCTGCAGTTCAGGATATTTCTAGTCATAGCCACGATAAACAACCTAAGAGACGCCCAATACTTTCTGCCACTGTTACTAAAAGGAAGCCCACCTGTACCAGAGAAAACCAAACTGAGATTAATAAACCAAAAGCAAAAAGATGTCTCAACAGTGCAGTGGGTGAACATGAAAAAGTAATAAATAATCAAAAGGAAAAAGAAGACTTTCATTCTTATCTTCCAGTCATAGATCCAGTATTAAGTAAATCTAAGAGTTATAAAAACCAAATAATGCCCTCTTTGACAACAGCTTCAGTTGCTCGGAAAAGAAAGAGTGATGGAAGCATGGAAGATGCAAACGTGAGAGTTGCAGTTACAGAACACACAGAAGAGCAAGAAATCAAAAGAATCCATTTTTCTCCCTCAGAGCCTAAAACATCAGCTGTTAAGAAAACAAAAAATGTGATAACACCCATCTCAAAATGTATTAGCAACAGAGAGAAATTAAACCTGAAGAAGAAAACTGGTGAGTCTTATTTATAAAATCTGAAGTATACCTGTAAAGGGCATACTTCCTTTTGGTTTAGTAAATCTGCTATTGATAAGCTTGTATTAACTTATACTTTTTACTTATTTGCTAGGTACATTTCCTTAGCAAATGTGAATACAGCTTATGTGACATCTTGTATCTGCCTGATAACTATTTTTCTTTGCTGTTTCTTGTAGATGCATTCTGATCAGATAAATTCTTTGATAATAAGGAACATACCTATTTTAATCTCCTACAAGAAGTACAATAAAAGATGAATTGAATTAATGGATAAGTGAATAAATGAACAAATAAGCCACTGAAGGGTCGACACTCACACCTACTGTTTGTTTGAGGCAGCCACCTGGTGGAGCCTCTTGTCTAGAATTAGAATTGTACATATTGGGTATCTGATTTATGAGCCTATGTGAGAGGCAAGTAAGTCACCACGAGTGGCTCTTTCTACCTCTGACAAATTTAAAGGAACAGAGAAGGCAATTTTTCTAGATATATTTATTTGACTAATAAGGTACCTACTATGTGATGTGCATTATTCTAGGCACTGTATACACAGGGAGGAAAGGTATAATTTCTGTTCTCAAGTTGTGTTCACTCCTGTGATTATGCTATGCTAAGGGAATTATGGAAGCACAAAAGCAGAGGGTTTGTGTGTAAATTGCAAGGAAGTGTGAGATGGTTCCAAGAAAGACTTCCTAAAGAAGAAAGTGGTTCCAGGGAGAGGGACTAATTTCTGTAAGGTTTCAGATTGAGGAATTTCTCCTTAGAAATTTACTTTTTAAATGTTCCAATTTAGTCATGTGCCTTAGTTTCACAATTGATATAAGTTTGAGATTCCTTTAAAACAAGGGTAAGCAAACTGTTCCTCTATTGGTCCAGATAGTAAACATTTTAGGCTTTGCAGGCCACATAGATCTGCATTGCAATTACTCAACTCTGCTCCCCTTGTGGGAAAACAACCGTAGACAATGTGCAAATCAAGGAGTATGGCTGTGTTTCAGTAAATTTGTATTCATAAACACTGAAATTTGAGTTTTATGTAAGTTTTCTGTTTCATGAAATGTTATTCTTTTGATTTTTTTTTAAATTCTTTACAAATGTAAAAGCTGTATTTAGCTCGTGGAACATATAAAAATAGTCAGGAGGATTTTGCATGGGGGATAGATGTAGTTTGCTGACCCCTGCTCTTATCTCTTTGCTTATATTTAGTAGCAGTATATGCTATTGTGAAACCTGTTTTTGAAAGTGAACTGCTATTCCAATAGGTTATTTGCTACTGTGATTTGTATTGCATTTTCTTTGGTAGCCACCTGGCATTATATCAACCATCTTGTTTTTACATATTTGAGAATCAGCCTGTTATTCTCTATCACTTTTCTAATAAGTTAGTATTAAGGGTTGTTGCTTCCACTATTAAAATACTCTCCTCTGATTTGTCTCCATTGACTCTTTTAATTTGTCTCACCATATCCACCTTGGGTCGTTGTAATAACTGCTTTGTAATTTTCTGTTTCTAATCTTAACCCTGTTCATTCCATTGTCCATACTGTTTTCTTAAATGTAAATGAGGGTTTTTACTTCTTTGATTAAAATTCTTCACTGGCACAGTAGGTGCTTCAAAGTGATTAAGTGGAGATTCTGTAACTATACTGCCTTTGTTCAAATCTTGGCTACTTACTAGCTTATGTGACCTTAGACCATGTGACTTATTTGCTGAAAGCCTCAGTATCCTAATTATATACGTTGTAGTAATAATAGTACACTTCTCATAAATTTGTTCTCATAATTGTGTGAGAAAAAGATTATGATAGTGCCTGGCACAAAGTATTTAACAATTAGCTGCCACTATTATTTTGAACATTGTTGAACTCCTCCCTACCTCTTCTAACCTCTTGTATGTCATTTCCTACGTGTACTCTTTGCTTCATCCTTATTGCAGTTCTGGCAACAGGCCACATTCCTCATGCCTAATTTTAATTTCATAAGTTAACTCAAGTAGATTCCCATCTGGGAAGGCTCTTCTACCATTTTTAAACTTTTTTTTTTTTTTTTTACCAGACTGAGTACTACTTCAGGACTGGGACCATATTTTTCAATTCTGCATATTCTCAGCACCTTGCAAAGAGTCTGGAATATACAGACACAATAAGTTGTGGTTGAATCTAGACTTTAGCCTCTATAAACACAAAATAAATTGTGGTTTATGGTCTGTAACTTCTGGATGTTGGTTTGATAAACCACCGAATTCATAGCATTAGTGCCTGGAGTACAGTGGTTATTAAGTATTTGCTAAATGAATATGATTGTGAAGACCCCAAACTTTAACTTTCAAATCACTGACCTATTTAGGGAATTTATATTTTAATGCTCCTAATTTTGTTTTCTAATTTATTTTAGATTTATTAATATTTAAAACTCCAATTTCTAAAACAAGCAAAAGGACAAAACCCATTATCGCTGTGGCGCAGTCCAATTTGACCTTCATAAAACCTTTAAAAACAGGCAAGTATTTATTGTACTTAAACTCTCTGAAAACATGACCTTGAATGAAGCATTAATTGCATTTCACATGGAAATACATTGATTTTTGTTGTTGAATAAAAGCCTGGAAGAATTATTAAAGTGTGTATTAAAATGACAGGATATTCTATCAACTTTCTGTTTGATAAAAGAAATAAAGACCAAATGTTCAATAGATCAGTAGGGTCACTACAGTAATCTATTGGATATTTCAAAATAGCTAGAAGAGAATAACTGATGTTTCTAGCATAAAGAAAAGACAGATATTTGGACTGTGGGTGCCCGCCACCACTCCTGGCTAATTTTTTGTATTTTTGGTGGAGACGGGGTTTCACCGTGCTGGCCGGGATGGTCGCGATCTCCTGACCTCGTGATTCGCCCACCTCGGCCTCCCAGGCGAGAGCCATCGCGCCCTGTCAAAAACATGGGTTGTTATCCGATGCCGTGGTAGGGAGTATGTATGAAGTGAAAGTTGGAAAAGGGATGGTCAGAGACCGTCACTACCCTTGGGGAGTTTTCCAAGTGGAAAATGAAAATCACTGTGACTTCGTTAAGTTCCTAGATACGCTTCTTTGTACCAATATGGAGAAATCTAAAAGAAAAAACCCACACTCAGCACTATGAATGTTATAGGTATCAAAAACTGCAGAAAATGGGCTTTACCGATGTGGGCCCAGACAACCAGCCACTTAGTTTTCAAGACATCTTTGAAGCCAAAAGACAAGACTTCAATGATCAGTGTCAGAGGGAAGAAGAAGAGTTGAAACAGATTTATGCAGTGAGTCAAGGAGAAAGAAGCAACATTTAAAGAAGCTGAAAAAGAACTGCACGACAAGGTCGAGCATCTTAAAACGGTTCAACAGGAGGAGATAAGGAAGCTCGAAGAAGAGAAAAAACAACTGGAATGAGAAATAATAGATTTTTATACAATGAAGGCTGCTTCTGAAGCACTGTAGACTCAGCTGAGCACCAATACAAAGAAAGAAAAACATCGTAAGAGAAGAGTTTCTCTTAATTTTCTGTTTGAGAGTCCTATCATTCTACATCTCAACTTCCTGTGAGATTTTATTTGTAGCATTTAACTCTGAAGTTCTCATTTTAAAAATTGGCTTGCTTATTGTACATTTTCCCCAACTAAAGTGTGAACTCCTAGCGGGGTGTGGTGGCTCATGCTTGTAATCCCAGCACTTCGGAAGGCAGAGGCGGGTAGACCACCTGAGGTCAGGAATTCAAGACCAGCCTGACCAGGATGATGAGGCCTTGTCCCTGCTAGGAATACAAGAGTTGGCTGGGCGTAGTGGCCGATGCCTGTGGTCCCAGCTGCTTGGGAGGCTGAGGCGGGAAAGTCACTTGGGCCCCAGAGGTGGAGGTTGCAGTAAGCGGGGGTCTCACCATTGCACTCCAGCCTGGGTGACAAGGGAGGGACTCCATCTCAAGAAATAAAGAAAAAGGTGTGAACTCCCTGAAGACAGGTCCTGTGTCCATCTTTTCAGATTCTGTATCCTGGCACTTAGGACGTAGACTAACACGAAGATGATATTCGATCAACATTTGCCAAAATGAAAAAACAAACATGTAGCATCATGTAAAAGGAGCTGGTTAGGCGGAGAAATTTCTTTACCATAGTCCTGCTTGTGGATCCAGTAGTGATTTTTACATTTTTTATCTAAATAGAAGCGGAGGCTTTGTTGGGGACTCAAAGGCATAAAATATTATGTTACACAAATCTATTTAATAGGCCTATTTTCCTTTTTAAATTCTACTAATAATTTCTTGATAGTTTTTATTATGATAAAAGATTGGATTTTGATTAGAACTCCCATGCTTTTGTGTCACACTTAAAACGTGTTAGAATAAAGAATTCAAAAGCTAAAGAAAATCCGAGTACAATGAGGAGCCATGAGTTGCATTTGAACGATAATATTATGTCTTACAGATTTGGGGTATACACTAAAGTTATCAAAGTTGTAGAATATAAGGCCGGGTGTGGTGGCTCGCGCCTGTGGTCCCAGCACTTTGGGAGACCGAGGTGGGCGGATCACTTGCGGTCAGGAGTTTGGGACCAGCCCGCCGGCATGGTGAAACCCCTTCTCTACTGATAATGCAGAAGTTGGCCGGGCGTGGTGACATGCACCTGTAGTCCATGCTACTCAAAAGGCTGGGTTGGGAGAGTTGCTTGTACCCAGGAGGCAGAGGTTGCAGTGAGCAGAGATTGTGCCACTGCACTCTAGCATGAGTGACAGAGCGCTATGAGTCACCACACCTGGTATAAGCCACCATGCCTAGCCCACAACGACTTTAATACATGTTGTTATATCATCTTACAGATTTTATAATTTGGGGGAAGAAAAATTTTACTAAATGATCTTTTAATGGAAACTCTACAAGAACCAGAATCTTTGTTCACTTATGTATCCATTCCTAGGCCTGGAACAATGTCTGACACATACCTGCAATTATTCGTTGAATAAATGGACCCAGCAGCATAAATTAAAAACATAGATTATTGACTTTCAAAAGATAATTAATGTAACTTACTTACTGCTTCTGAACATGTTTGTGAGTTATATTGCTGAGGGACCTTTATCTTCTCATTCTTTCATCTTAATCCAATGTTACTAAAATTGAAATCACCAATATTATTACATATCTAAAACTAATAACTACCTTATAAAAATTATCACTCTGCGGCATTTGAGAATAGACTTTTTAGGTAATAATGGTATGATCCATAGGGTTTTTTTAGGTCACAGAAGGATTCATACTAACAGAACATTTTATTTTCTATTTTCCCAGAGCTATAAAACATGATATTATATGATACTGTAAGGCATATTTTTACTCTCTTCATAATTTTTTTCTAAAACAAATTAGTGTTTGATTCCTATATAACTTTTAATTTTATAAGTAAATATTTGTCTCTTTCATCTCCAGTTTTATGTGAAATAGAGTTTTCAGATTTATATAGCATAGAAAGTTTTAATAAGTCAGAGTTACTGATTTTTGCCAGCTGTTTTCTCAATTATTTACTTGTTTTATCTTTAGTTGATTTTTTTTGTAGTGACAAGTTTTGTTTCTATTCTCATTTCCTTTTGTGTATATTCTATGTGTATTTTGTTTTTGTTTACTATGAAAATTACATATAACATCCTAGAGTTATAACATTCTAATTTGAATTTATTTCAACTTAACTTCAATGACATATCAAAATTCTACTGCTATATAGCTCTACTCTTTTTAGGTTATTGATGCAACAAATTATATCTTTATTCATTGTACACCACCTAACAAATTTATAATTGCATTTAATGCATTTACCTTTTAAATCCTATAGAAAATAAAAAGCGGAGTTACAAACCAAAATTACAATAATACTATTTTTCGTTTGTTTAAGTATTTACCTTTACCAGAGAGCTTTATATGTTCATATAGCTTGCTTACTTATATAGTTACTGACTAGAGCTCATTTATTTCAACCTGAAGGACTTTAACACTTCTTGTATGGCAAATTTAGAGATAAATGGATTTTTTCAGCTTTAAAAAAAAAGTCTGGAAATGTCTTAATTTCTTCCTAATTTTTTAAGGACAAGTTTTCTAGCTATCGATTTCTCAATTGACAGGTTTCTTCATTATTTTAAACATATAATCCACTGCCTACTGGCCTTCAAGTTTTCTGCTGAGAAATCAGCTGCTAATGTTATCCAGAGCCCTTGTCTGTGAGAGTTGCTCTTCTCTCTGAGCTTTCAAGATTCTCACATTGTCTTTTTGTTGTTGTTTTTTGGGACAGAGTCCTGCTCTGTCACCCGGGCTGAGTGCAGTGGTGTGATCTCAGCTCACTGAGACCTCCGTCTCTTGGGTTTGGGTGATTCTCCCGTCTCGGCCTTCCAGGTAGCTGGGGCTACAGGGATGTGCCACCATGCCCAGCTAGTTTATTTGTGTTTTTGGTAGAGATAGGGTTTTGCCATGTTGCCCAGGCTGGTCACAAACTCCTGGCCTCAAGCAGTCTGCCCAGGACTACCATTTACCCAGTCATCTCATTACTTGGTAAAGACCCAAAGGAAAATAAAGCATTCTACCAAAAAGGCAACAACAACAACAAAAAAGACAGATATTTAACGTGATGGATATCCCAAGTACACTGACCTGATTTGTATAAATTCTATCAATATATTATCACATGTACCTCAAAAATATGTACATCTATTATGCATCAATTATAAAAAAGGTATTCTATCAGACTTTAATGCAGTTGACTTGTGGTGGTTTAGTATTTTTAAATAACCAGGAAATATTCCTTTACCTTTCCCCATTTTGCTCTGATTACATTTCATACCCAAAATGCTTTCAGCTCTTTCCTTCAAGTAGTAGAAAAGCAAATATTGTTCAGTGTTTTAATGATGATATTGCTAGTAAAAGTGGCTTTTGCTATATATCGTACAATAAGTTAAAGGAAATTTTCTTATGTAGTAACCTAATTGTATTCTTAGATATTCCCAGACACCCGATGCCATTTGCTGCAAAAAACATGTTTTATGATGAGCGCTGGAAGGAAAAGCAGGAACAGGGCTTCACTTGGTGGTTAAATTTTATATTAACCCCTGATGACTTCACTGTAAAAACAAATATTTCTGAAGGTAAATGTTATATTAATGTTTAAATTTAATAATACTTTTAACAGATAAAATTTTTAACATACTTTGCCATTCTTTAATTATACATAGTTATTATAATTAATGGCATAATTCCCTGTTCATTAGCCTAAATGCTTGTATAGGTAAGAATTTTTACTTACATAAATTTATATATGTAGATTTTCTTTACCAAAAGTACTGAAATATACTTTTTGTTCTCTATTCTCTCTCATCAGTCAATGCAATCAGTCCTGTGTGGCCTGCCCACGTTGGGTATATTGTCCCACTGTTAAATACCTTAGTTTAAGAAGTATGTTGGAAAGCTATAGGATTATGAGGAAACTATAAACACCAATTCATAGGAGGAATTTTTAAACATTTCAGTGTTTGTTCTGGAAAAGAGAAAACTTGGGAAAGGGACCAGGTAGAGATGTGCCTGTCAAACATTTGAAGTGTTCTCTTGTGAAAGAGAAGGAAACTTAACTTTTGTGCAGCTCCTGCATAGAAGTTATAGGGATCAATTTTAGTTCAAAATAAGGAAAAATTCTTATAAATGTTTAAATTGTTGAACCATCATATCAGCTAACTTTTAAAGTGATGATTTTCCTATTGTTCTGGTGTTCAGACAGATACTGATTTATTTTTGTCAGAGAAGCACGTGTATAGGATTTTTTTTTTCTTTTTTTGCTTTTGCAGACAAGGTCTCACTCCCTTACTCAGTCTGGAGTGCATTGATGTGATCACAGCTCACTGCGGACTTTGCTTCCCAGGCTCAAGCAATCTTGCTCCCTCAATCTCCTGAGTAGTTGTGACTACAGGTGCACGCCACCATGCCTGGCTAGTTTTTTATTTTTAAATAGAAGAGTTCTTGCTATGTTGCCAGAGTTGGTCTTGAACTCCTGAGCTCGAGTAATTCACCTTCCTTGGCCTCCCAAAGGGCTGGGATTACAGGTGTGAGCAATTGTACCTGGCTGGATTTTTACATTAAAAGGGTCTTTGGATTAGATGCTCTCTAAGCAGTGATCTTAGAGATCACTTAAAAAAAAAAAAAAAAAAAACAACTTTTTTCCAAAAGGAAGCAAAGCCCCATTTTTAGTTCTTTTCTTAAAAGAAAATGTGTTTTATAAAAGATTAAATTACATTACAAAATTCAATTGATTTTTTAAAATTATATTCCTTAGAAACTTGACTTTTATCTATTTATAAAAAGGACAGGAACAGATAAACCAGTTAGGAGGTTAATTCAGTAGTCTGGATTAGAGATAATCATGTTTGAATCTGTGATAGTAGAGGCGGTGAGAAGTGGCTAGACTTGGAATACATTTTGCAGGTAGAGCTAACAGGTTGCAATAATAGACTGGCCTAAGGAGTAAGCTTGGAGAGGGTGAGGAATAGATTCTGTTTTTATCATCTGAAATTGCATTTTATTGCTGGATTTAAGAATATATAGAGATATTGTTTAACCAGAAACATTCTTTCTTTTGTTTTCACCCAGTAAATGCTGCTACTCTTCTTTTGGGAGTAGAGAATCAACATAAAATAAGTGTTCCTAGAGCACCGACAAAAGAGGAAATGTCTCTCAGAGCTTATACTGCTCGGTGTAGGTTAAACAGACTACGTCGTGCAGCATGTCGTTTGTTTACTTCTGAAAAAATGGTTAAAGCTATTAAAAAGCTTGAAATTGAAATTGAAGCTAGGCGGTTAATTGTTCGAAAAGATAGACACCTATGGAAAGATGTGGGTAAGAAACTTGCAGAAATCTTGACATTAATTCTTTAAAAACATTCAAGAGGTTTTGTGTTTTTTTCCCCCCGGCTTTATTGACATATAATTGACAAGTGAAAATGGCATATATTTAAGGTATACAACATGATGTTGATATATGTATATATTATTAAGTGATTATAACAATCAAGCCAATTAATATATCTACTCACAGTTACCTTCTTGTGTGTATGTGTGGTGAAAACATTTAAGAAGTACTCTCAGCAAATTTCAAGTATACAAGTCACTGTTATTAACTATAGTCATCATAGTATACATTAGATCTCCAGAATTTATTCATCCTGCGTAACTTAAACTTTACACCTCTTTGACAGCATCACCCCAGTCCCTCTACCCCATTCTCTGGCAACCGCCATTCTCTGTGCTTCTATGAGTTCAACTTTTTTAGATTTCACATGTAAATGAGATCATACAGTATTTGTTTTTCTATGCTTAGGCTATTTCACTTTGCATAATATCCTCCAGATTGATCCATGTTATCACAAGTGACAGGATTTCTTTCATTTTTAAGGCTGAATAGTACTTCATTATATATAAATATATATATTTATCATATATATTTATGTTTACATATACATACACACACATACACATACCCCACGTTTTCTTTATCCACTTATTCACTGATGGACACTTAGATTGATTCCATATCTTGGATATTGTGGATAATGCTGCAATGAACATAAGAATGCAGGTTATTTCTTCCAGATACTGATGTCCCCAAGAGATTTTGTATTTCAAAGCCAGGTATACATGCTTTAGCTTTGCTGCCAAAAATCCAACATACTTGAATATGATCACGTATATTTAAGACTAGAAGTGTATTTTATTTAAATTAACTTATTTCATATAAGCAATTATTTTTTTTCCCACTGATATACTCTCCATGAAGTTTTATTTTTTATCTGTTTGATTATCGATTTGAACTTATTTGCTTTTGACATGCATTTCAGGAGAACGTCAGAAAGTCCTGAATTGGCTGTTGTCCTACAATCCTTTGTGGCTTCGAATTGGTCTAGAGGTAAGCATACATTTCAGGTTTCTAAAACAATATTTTTTTATGACACCCTTTTTGTAAAATAGACTCATTTTATTAAAATGTGGTTTTACTTATAAAAGTTTAAAGTCATTAGGTTAGCTTGATTCATCTTTTAGTATAAAATGTAAGACCCATTAATAAATGCTTGTTAGGTAAATAGACTATGCCATTATATATTTTTACACTGTATTGTAATACAGCGTTTTACTGTATAGTCTCTTTAAACATAACTTGGTGTTGGATGTAATGACAACTATAGTAAACTCGTTTTTGAAAATTTACAAATGCAAAGACAAGGCTGCTGTGAATACATTTTCTAATTTAAATTTCTTAAAACTCAGTGAGCTATGTATTATTATTTCCACTTCACTAATGAAGCAGAAACTTAGGTGTTAAAGTGACTTGCCCTATGCCAATTAATTGGTCAGGAATTGAACCTATACCAATCTGATGAAATAGTACTCATAAAAATGTCATCAGGATTTGCATTCTTTACATAGTACTTGGCTTTGTAATATCTAGAATGTTGAAACCAACTGAATTAGAAAGATACTTTTAATAATTGGCTGTTTAAAGACATTTTTATTAATAATATCTTTTGTGCATCTGTATTCTTTAGTCTTTTGTTAGTATGCTTTCACATTTTTTCTAGGTTTCTTACCTTCTTAATGTAGGGTCTCCCATTACTATTTCAATTTATTTCAGGTTTTGGAATAGAAGAGTCTTTGGGACCGAACAGGATCTTTGTAATAATCTGACTTCTATATACCAATAAATTGAGGTCCAGAGGGAATAAATAATAAGCTTACTGTGGTTACACAGTATTATGGTGTCATTGCTGGGATTTCTTATTTCAATTCCAGTGTCCTTTCCCTTTAAATAGTTGGCAAGTTACATATCAATTAGCTCTACTTCACATGTGAAAGAATTCTGGAACCTCAATTGAAATAGAGCCCCCCATATTTGGGACATAGCTTTTCTGTGGCAAAAATAAAATCAAGAACTTTGTATGGAACCTTGCAATGCTTTTTAAAACCTCTTTGATGTAATTTGTATCATCTCTACCCACATTCCATTAGCCAAAGCACATTATCTAGCTAAACAACAAACTAGTTAGGAATGTATTAACCTCCTGCAAGTCACAGCAAGTTTATGGCAGGTGGTGGAGATGTATAATCTTTTTACAGGTACCTTATTACTACACCCTAGGATTCTTTAAATAAATGGACATGACCTTTGAGGATTTTAAGAGAATTTCAAAGGCCAAAAAAAGTAAATAAAGATAAATTCCTCTGTTTTGTTAGATAATAATTAATACTTTTCCATGCTTTAATCTTTATATTTTGTCAATGTAGGGTTGCAGAATTTGATTTTTTTTAGTTTTTTCTAATTGATTTAAAAATTATTAATAATAAGCATGCTAATGTTAAACTAATTTTATATTTAAATCATTGATTATAAATAGGCCTGTACTTTCCAGATTATCTTGGATGATTTGCAGATGTTTTCTACCTTGATAACTATTATAAAAATTTGAGTATTTAGGTTTCTGTTATAACTTCATGATGTACTTAGTGGGGCAGTTATAAATAAATGTGAACAACATGCCTATATTTGATAGTTCTTTAACTTAAATGAAAAAATTAAAATCGGAATGTTGCTTGTCAGATGATTAAGACTTATCTTAGCCCTGAGCTTTGTCTTTTTGCATTACGAAGTACACCATTATACACTAAGAAATACATAAATCATGTATGCATAGTTTAAAGAAGTTATTTAGCAAATAACCATGTCATTTAGAAAGTAGAACATTGCCGGTTCCTTAGGTTATGGTCTGCCATTCCTCAGTCCCATCCCTTTGTTTCTTAGAGATAGCATAATTCTGACTTCGGCTTTAATTTATTTTCAGACAATTTATGGAGAACTCATATCTTTAGAAGATAACAGTGATGTCACAGGGTTGGCTATGTTTATTCTGAATCGCTTACTTTGGAATCCCGATATAGCAGCTGAGTATAGACACCCCACTGTTCCTCATCTGTATAGAGATGGTAAATATCTCTGCCTCTCCTACATTCTCTCCATACTATATATAAATGGTTTATTGTCATTCTTTCTGTTTCTGTTTACATTTTCCTTTCTCAAAGAAACCAATCTAAATAAGTCTGTTTCTAGTACTCTCCCTTCATCTACCCTCTTTCCCCATCAATTCCTCCATCACTATTTATAATTCTATTTGTTGTCTCTACCCATCCTCTTCCCCCAGTAGGTTATAAGTCCTATGAAGGTCATGTTTGTTGTAGTTTGGTGCTATATATCTAACACATGATGGTGCCTGCATGTAGTAGGTGTTCATTAAATATTTGTTGAGTAAGACCAACTAAATCTCTTGATGCCTCTGTGCCTGTTTCCTCATCTGTGAATTGAAAATATTAAGTGGTGCATACCTGTCCCATAGAGTTATTGGGAGGATTAAATGAATTTATACACATAAAGCACTAAAAAAGGCACATAGTGTTTTAGTTGTGCTTGCTACCCCCCACTTTTTGTTTTACTAACACATTATTATTATGATCATCATATTTTAAGATGAAATCTACTTTGCATAGATGAACTTGCTATGCTTTTTTGTACTTTCTTTAAGGTCATGAAGGAGCTTTGTCCAAGTTTACATTGAAAAAGTTACTGTTGTTGATCTGTTTTCTTGATTATGCTAAAATTTCCAAACTCATTGATCATGATCCTTGTCTCTTCTGTAAAGATGCCGAATTCAAGGTATGCTTTTCATTTTATGCTTTATATTTTATATTTCCCATTTACGACTTTTGCTTGCTTTTATGGTGTATTTTCTCTTTAGAAAAAAATTAGTTTTCCAAAGAATAATACTCAGGGGAGTAAAATAGGAATGCCTGTCTAGTGAGTCCCATCAGTAATTCTAACCATCCCTGATTTTTATTGGTTTACCTTTCACCAGCACATCATCATTACTCTTAATTTTGACTTGAAAAGGGATTAAACTATGCTTCTGAAGATTTAATTTCTGAGAAAATTTCTTTCCTAATTTTGATGTAGTATATTATCACATTAATGCTAGTTTTTATAGTATATTATTATGAGCAACTTTTAGAAAGATCTTAAGTTGGAAATATATGAAATTTGCATTATTAATGTATAATATGAAACCATTTTTATACCATTTTATTTTTATATGTACAGAATGATTTGGAGGATTTGTTTTTATTATAAGCAAAATTATCATATTGGAATATAATATCTGGAACTTACTTCTTTATAGGCTAGTAAAGAAATCCTTTTGGCTTTTTCACGAGATTTCCTAAGTGGTGAAGGTGACCTTTCCCGTCACCTTGGCTTATTGGGATTACCTGTTAACCATGTTCAGACACCATTTGATGAATTTGATTTTGCCATTACAAATCTTGCTGTAGACTTGCAGTGTGGAGTGCGCCTTGTGTAAGTATAAGAAATAGAATTATTTTGCTTAAAGGAATAGACTAATATTTTCTGGAAAACACTTTGTGTAATTATTCAATGTTGCTCTTTCATTTAGTACAATAAATTTAGTATTAAAAAATGGAGATTTCTTTTTCAGGGAAATGGTATATCAATATTATGTCCAGAAACCTTGTCTCCTAGCCACACTTTTTTTCCTGGTGGCATGTGACTAGGGCTCATGGATAATAATTACTGATGTCTCAGAATAGGAGTTGGGAAGACCTTTAAACTAATTCAAATATCAAACATTGAAATAACACTTTTTTTGTTTTTTCTTGTGACGGAATCTCACTCTGTCACCCAGGCTGGAGGGCAGTGGCGTGGTCTTCGCTCACTGCAAGCTCCACCTCCTGGGTTCACGCCATTCTCCTGCCTCAGCCTCCCGAGTAGCTGGGACTATAGGCGACCGCCACCATGCCCAGCTAATTTTTTGTATTTTTTTTTTAGTAGAGACGGGGTTTCACCGTGTTAGCCAGGGTGGTTTCAATCTCCTGCCCTCGTGATCCACCCACCTCGGCCTCCCAAAGTGCTGGGATTACAGGTGTGAGCCACTGCGCCTGGCCGAAATGACACTTTTTATTGACAGTGGTTTCATGAGTTTTATATCATTTGAGATCACTTTTAGTAGTATGAACCTTGTTTTACATACGAGGAAAAAAAGGTGAAGTGGTAGAATAGATTGCCCAAGTTTCCACAGTGGAATTGGGACATAAACTCATGAAATCCAACTTCAAATTACACAATATTTCCTCAATAACAAACTGGAATGCTCAAAATTGGCTTTGATATGTGTAATGGATAGCCAATTTTGCTTAGAAGGAATGGCTATTAGCTTTTTGCTATAATTGGCCTCTTTAGGGTATCCGGATTGGAGATACTCATTTTATTTCTAAGGAACTCTCCAAAATATGTTACATCCTTATCGAGGAAGCACTTTTGGGGTCAAGGCAAGAGATTTCTTTAAAGCAATGAAAGTATTTTCTCTGTGTGTTTAGGAAGTTCTTATGCCTCAAAACAGCTAGTTAAATGTTAATGTGTGGGAAGCACAGATTTAATGGTCTTTATAAAATATCTCTTCTACAATAAAACTTACCAAACTCTGTAGCTGACCCTGGTACATTTTTGTGAGATTTTAAATTGCTTATATTGTAGCTAAAATTAATTGCAGGCGGTCTTCATGTTAAAATTCATATTGTCTAAAAACTCAACTGAATAGGAAAGTAGCTATTTGGATATACTTTTTAATTTCTTTGTTTTGACTAGAGATAACTTTAGAGTATAAACTAAAAAACCTTATATCCATGTTTCATGGAGACCAATGGAAAGAACCATAAATATTCAGAGAAATAGAACAGAAGAGAAAACTCTGGGACATAAATGTTTTCAGATATTTGAAGAAAGGTCTTATACTAAAAGGTGATTAAATTGTTTATTGCCAAGCCAAATAACTCTGCATGAACAATGAAAGTTTCAGGAAGATGAGTGTGGGTTTGGTATAAAAACTTTCCAATATTCAGACATGTCTTTAGCAAAAAACCAGTTCACAGTGTTGGAAGGTTCAAGCAGAGGTCAGAGGACCACTTGGCCAGAATGGAGGAATTCTTTGACATTTATGAGGACGAGATTCTAGATTTTTATGAATCCTCGGTTTTTGAAAAACAATTTACATGTCCCTTGCCTTCTTTTAGGCTAAATTTCCATGAACATTCTTTTCTTTTTGATCAGTATTCTCACAAGTTAATAGTCTTTACTGCAGCTTTGTCTCACTTTAGCCGTTCCACATGAGCTAAGATCATTTTGCTTAAAATATTTCACATATTTTTTTTTAGTTGGCTAATTTATTTATTTAATAAATTCAAGCCACCACATCAATATTCTGGCCAATAGGAATTGTTTTTACACTTTTTCCACTTTCTACGAGGAACAAGGATTGGTTTAATGTTCAGTGCTATTTTTCCACAAAGAAAGCCCCCCTCCTTTTTTTTTTTTTTTTTTTTGAAAGAGTCTTGCTCTGTCACTCAGGCTGGTGTGCAGTGGCACGATTTTGGCTCACTGCAGCCTCTGCCTCCATGTTCAAGCAATTCTCCTGCCTCAGCCCTGCGAATAGCTGGGACTGTAGGCGTGCACAACCATGCCTATTTAATTTTTGTATTTTTAGTGGAGACAGAGTTTCACCATGTTTGCCGGGCTGGTCTTGAACTCCTGACCTTAGGTGATCCACCCGCCTCGGCCCCCCAAAGTGCTGGGAGTAAATTCATGAGCCACTGTGACTGGCCAGAAAGCCCATTTTTATGCTTTTATAGGAGTTACTGAGGATTTAGCACTGTTGGATGTTGATGTTGTTTAGTCGGTTAGGAATTCTAAGTAGTTAAGAGATTGATCTTGAGTAACCAAATTTCTATTTTGTTAAGTGTCAGAAAAATGACTGTTTATAGATCTTTGAAGTCACTTGAGAATGCTTTGGGATGGTTACTCTATTAATGCCATGGGTGATGGGTTGGTCTACAATTGATTGAATGGTTGGCCTAGAATTATCTTAAGTCTCTTTCTAGCCTTTAGAGACTTTGGTTGTGTAAGTAATTCAACCAGCTTTTTGTTGCAGACAGAAATCAGTTGGGGCTTGCTTTTTCTGTCTTTGTTAGGTAGATACTCAAATATTTGTGGGTGGGTGTGTGTGTGTGTGTGTGTGTGTGTGTATACATACACACACACATATAATATATATCTATATATACATATATATACACATATAATATATATACAGATACAATATATGTGTATATATGAAGGAATTGCTGTGGAAACTAGTAAAATGGGATTTTAGTCCTCATCTTAGTTTTGCCATTGCCAGCTCTATGACCATCGGCAATTCATTTAAGCTCTATGGGCCTTAGTTTCTTCATCTAACAATAACTAATTGTGGGCTTTACCATGATAACTAAAATAAGAAAATAAAGCACTTGCTTGACATGTAGAATATAGTACATCCCAATAAATGTGCTTCCTCTCTGCTCTACATCCCTCTCCTCTCTTTCCTTTCCTTTCTTCTTTCTCTTCTCTGTAGAGCCCTATTATTTTGTTCATGTGTGCATTTATCTGTGTATGTCTTATTTTCTTATCATCTGTTCACACACTTCAATCACAAACTTAAAATAAGAACCTACTTGCCAACTATGGGGCAACAGAGTTTTGAGATAGTATTTTGAAGTCTTTCTGGTCATAAAGCCCTGTAACTGTTGGGGTTTATGTGGGAAATAACTATATTTCAATGAATGATTTTTTCATATATGTTTTTATAATAATTTCATCTGAATATTTTATTACTGCCAGGCGAACCATGGAACTTCTCACACAGAACTGGAATCTCTCAAAGAAACTCAGGATTCCGGCAATAAGTCGTCTTCAAAAGATGCACAATGTTGACATTGTTCTTCAAGTTCTTAAATCGCGAGGAATTGAATTAAGTGATGAGCATGGTAAAAACTGAGTAGAGTTAAAACTTATTCTTCTCACTGAATATTGATATGTGCGTACATTGTGCTAATGGACAACCTTTTCTTTTATAGGAAATACAATTCTATCTAAGGATATTGTGGATAGGCACAGAGAAAAAACTCTCAGGTTGCTTTGGAAAATAGCATTTGCTTTTCAGGTATTATACATTTAGTACATCTTGTACTTCTTATCAATTTTTGATTACTGATTTGTAAAAACAATTTGAATCTAATAAAGAATAACAACAACCATCATTTAATAAGGTTTATTTTGCCCCAGTAACTGATAAACGCTATATATATATATATATATTTCAATCTAATCTTCACCACACCTGCAAAGTAGGTGTTATGTCTACCTCTCCGGTGAGGAAACTGAAACTACAGTTTACATCATTGATAAATCTCATGTGGCCCCAAATCCCATGTTCTTAACCACTGAACATGTTATCACTTCAGTGTAGATGGTGTTTGCCTTTGGGGGAAAAAAAAGTGACTGTTTTGTACTAAAATATCCATTTCAGCCACTTTATTTTCTTTGATTTTTTTAACTTTCTGGTTTAAAAAATCTTCTACAGTTTCTCTAAGTAGAAGACAATTACTTTGATTTCTGTGGGTTAAAAATAATATATGGGAAATATGACAGTATTTATCTTTTTTTATGTTTGTTTTAGGTGGATATTTCCCTTAACTTAGATCAATTAAAGGAAGAAATTGCCTTTCTAAAACACACAAAGAGTATAAAGAAAACAATATCTCTACTATCATGCCATTCTGATGCTCTTATTAATAAGAAAAAAGGCAAAAGGGATAGTGGTTCTTTTGAACAATATAGTGAAAACATAAAGTTATTGATGGATTGGGTAAATGCTGTTTGTGCCTTCTATAATAAAAAGGTAAGTTTCTTTGTTTTTGTTTTAACCCAATATATTTTAATAAATTTTGATGAAAGTCACTTAAACTTAATTCATAAAGTCTTTTCTTGACTTTCTTAATTCATCTGTGTAAGCAAACTCTCCCTCAAATGAGTGAATGTATTATCATATACCTTATTTCATCGTATTTCATCTAATCTGTCACCAATTGTATGATATATGATAATTTTATCACTAAGAAAAGAAAAATACGCCCTAGATGGAAGTCTTAGTAGAAGATGCTTGTGTAGAACTGGCACATAAAAGGATCGTATCATTATTATAAAGGTCAATTCAAATAAGCCCACATGCAGAAAGGGACAACTAAGAACTTACCACTAGATAGAAGAAGAAGAACAAAATTTGAGTCTCTCTATAATCATGTGTTAGGTTGACACTGTATTTCTGTATGAAGTATACTTCTTAGTGTAAATATATAAAAAAAAATTCCCCTAAACACATGGATAAACTATCTGGTAACAAACATAAGACAGGAACAGTGATACAGGATATGTGTAACTCAATATGGTAAACCTTGCAATATGGTTATACCAAGAAGTTATTAGTAGAAAAATTGTTAAACATATGGATAATCTTCTATGTTTTAACTGAATACTAGAGAGACAAAGCTGATCATCAATATTAATTCCATATTTGGAATTTGCATACTAGCTAAAATTTCTTTTTAATGCCAAAATTAGTAGTTGCAGTATTTTGTGGTCATTCATTGACGTGTGAATGCCTAGTCACTCGTTGCAAGCTGATGTCAAACAAGGTGGTGCTCTGTCTTTTTGTTTCAGCTCTTATACTGTAAAAAAGCATCTTTTCAGGACCTATTTAGCATTGTGCTTTTTTGCATTTTTGTGCTTTTTGTTGGTGAGTTCCCTGTTTAAAATGGCCTTCAACTGTAGTAATGAAGCCCTGTCTAGTGTTCTTAGGAGAAGACTGTGATGTGCCATATACAGAAAATATATGCGTTAACTAATTTTAATGCAGGCATGAATTATAATGCTGTTGGCCATGAGTTAGTGTTATTGGATCAGAAACACATGTAAAACAAGGTTATGTGTGGATTGGTTGATAAACTTTATAACCAGAGGCTCACAGCACACTAACCTTATATTTCTCCTCTGTGCAATGGTTCAGTATTCACAATTTAGTTTTCACAAATAATGAGAATTCACTCTCATTGCTTGTTGTTGTAGTTTCCTAAGACTACCATAGCAAATTACTACACACTAGGTGGCTTAAGGTAGAAATTTACTCTCTCACAGTTCCAGAGGTTAGAAGTCTGAAATCAACGTGTTGGATGTGCCATGATCTCACACAAGGTTCTAGGGGAGACTCTGTTTTATTCCTTTCTTTTAAACTTTAGAGGTTAACAGTCAACCTTGCCATTACGTGCCATGTAGGTTTGTCACTCCAGTCCCTACCTCTACCATTCACAGGTATTCTGCAAACCATTGTGTCTATATTACTTTCTAAATGCAGTTAATTGTTTTTCTGGCATTTTCAATCAGGTGGAGAATTTTACAGTGTCTTTCTCAGATGGCCGTGTGTTATGTTACCTGATCCACCATTACCATCCTTGCTATGTGCCATTTGATGCTATATGTCAGCGTACTACTCAAACTGTGGAATGTACGCAAACTGGTTCAGTGGTATTAAATTCATCATCTGAATCTGATGACAGTTCTCTGGATATGTCTCTTAAAGCATTTGATCATGGTTAGTCCCTTTTTGTTACTTTTCCAATTCTTTGCCATGTCTGATTTGAAGCTACAACTGTCTAATTTCTCCTTTCCTCCTGCATAATAGAAAATACTTCAGAACTATACAAAGAGCTCCTAGAAAATGAAAAGAAAAATTTTCAATTGATTAGGTCTGCAGTTAGAGACCTTGGTGGAATACCTGCTATGATTAATCATTCAGATATGTCAAATACAATTCCAGATGAAAAGGTAAGTAAAAGAAGAGTTTCTTAATTATTAATTCAATAATAAAAGTCTCAGAAGATGATAGTAAGTACTGTATTCTCTGTTGATATTCTGTTTTTATCTTCTGTGGGTTTTTTTTAGGTGGTTATTACCTATTTGTCATTTCTTTGTGCAAGGCTTTTGGATCTTCGTAAAGAAATAAGAGCTGCTCGACTCATACAAACAACATGGAGAAAATATAAACTAAAAACAGATCTCAAACGCCATCAGGTACTCCTAGAATATGAAACCACTGTAGTGTGAATTCTACTTTTTAAGATATCAGTTGATTGATTTTTCATATGATTTTACATTTTACTGATGTATGGCATTATTATGATAAATTTAATTAATTGTGTATATGTATTTTGGGTTGGGAAGGTATGAGTATTTCTCCCTAATTGCTAATGTTCTCTTCGTTTGATATATCTTCCAGTCTCTGTCCACCCCTTTACTTAGTCTGTTCCAAGAAAGGAAGAGGAATAACTTAATCTGCTTTTTAAATTTGTGAGGAATACATAGGGATGCTTGACTCAGTTCTTCCTTTCCTCCTGTTGGAATCTAACCTGCCTCTAGAGAGCAGGAGCTTTCCATTAATTTTTTAATTGGTGCCGTGTGAAGCTTGACCTCAACTAGTGCTGCCTGGGCCTGAGCATCAAGTGTCTGATTTTGTGATTTAACTAGTAAGCTTAGTTTGTTTGCCATGAAGCTGTCTCCTACTTTATCCTTTATTAGTTTTAAAACTGGTATTTTGGTTTCTGCTATTAATTTTTCAAAATGTTAGGTTCTAGGCATGAAAATAGAGGTGTTATTTGTTGTTTCCCTTTGTGACCCCAATAGTACAAAAATTTCATTAATGTAAAACATTTTTTTCGTAAGTTCTGAGAAAATTGTTATTTTTAATAATCTAAAAAATGGTCTCCTTGATCAAGTTGAACAAACTATTTCAATCTTTTCATCTCCCTATTCCATCTACTAACTAATATTGTATTTATTTATTTGGAAAACCAAAAAAAAAAAACAAGTATCCATGCCTAGTAACATTTATCATAAATATTTCAGAAATACATTCCACCCAATATTCCTTCTCAACTTTGAAATATAATGCATCTATGATAAAGTTCTTGGTAGCTGTGTAAAACAGCTAAATTTTGACAACTTTTAAACACAATATATGTTTTTTCATATCACACCAGACTTGGAAATAAGACTAATTGAAATAATTTTCTTTTCCCCTACTCAAACTCTTCACAGTAAAGTTTGGGAAATAGGCAGGGTCTTAATACTCACAAATGGTCTTTTCTGCTACTATACATGCTCTGTGCCCTATAGTGCCCCTAAACTCAGGATCTGCCTCCCTACCTACATATCACTTGGAGAATAACTTCCTGAAAACTTTCCTAAAGCAATTCCCCTAGAAGCTTCCAATACTTCCACAGGTATTGGAAGAGTTCAGGAAAGTGTCTCCCCTGACCAGTCCTCAAGCTATTTGATTCATCCATTGTATATTGCATTAAATGAGAGTTTTAGAATTACATGAGATAGATATATATGTATTCTGCTTTTATTTTCTGCTTAAGATAGCCTTATATTAATCAGATTTTTTTTTTCTTTTGGAGACAAGGTCTCACTCTGTCACCCAGGCAGGAGTGCAATAGTGCGATCTTGCTCACTTCAGATTTTGCCTCTTGGGTTCAAGCCATTCTTGTGCCACAGCCTCCTGAGTAGTTGGGATTATAGGTGCATGCCACCACGCCCGGCTAATTTTTGTATTTTTTGTAGAGACAGGATTTCACCGCATTGCCTAGGTAGTCTCAAACTCCTGGCCTCAAGTGATCTGCCTGACTCTGTCTCCCACAGTGCTGGGATTACATGCATGAGCCACTGCACCTGGTCTTAGTCTGATATTAACTGTAGAATTTTCTTAACTTTTTGCTGGTGAGAACCCTTTTCTTGATTTATTTCCTTAATGCAAATAGTAGAAGTTTCCATTTTTTGAAGGACTAAATTAAGAGAAATTTCTATACTTAATGGTTAAACTTCTTGTACCCAGTCAGACCACTGCTTCTCTCCTTTCTCTTGGTGACCATACTCCCTCTTTTATACAATTACCTCACATCCAATTATATCTTTCCATTTTCTATTTAGAACATTAAGCAGCAGGCTCCCTATGTTATTACAAGCTACTAAACATATTAACTTGAGATAGCTATTTTTCAGGTTTTATATTTTGCTTTTATGTTATAATTCATATGAATCTATTAATAATGGAGTGGCTGAAACTTTTACAGTGACAAAGAAACTTTGACAAGTAACTAAAATTACCTGATGAATTATTGAAGCATCCCCTGGTACATTACAGCTCTCAGTTCTTCCTGTCAGCAAATAGCCATAAACTCCAAAGCAAAAGAAGTCCTAGAATTTGGCCCTATATATATAAGGCAAGATGAAAGAAATAAGCTGGTACCTGGCTGACTCAACAACAGTCTGATTAAAAAGGGTCAATGACGACAGGCATGGAAACTTTTATCATCAGTATATATAATTTTCAAATACTTGCTAAATTTGGTAATATATTTGCCTCTTCTAATTTATTTACTTTCCGTCTTTAACTTCTCTAATGGCATGTAAGGTTGTACTTTAGTTCTATAGAGATGATCTAAAAACTGAGATAAGTTACAATTTACTTTAGCTTTTTTGTCCATGAATGCCCTGACTCTTACAACTTTTGACTCAAATGCAATATACTTCTGAACTGCAACATTTGAAAATTTTACTGATTTATGTATTTATTTATTTACTCTAATAGGGGTGTGCTTTTAACTTGAGCCTCTACATCCCTAAAGGCCATAGGTTTCAGAAGGGCATTGACAATGGTGTTAGATGACTTAATCAACTTGTTAAACACATAATTCCCTTAGCCTGATTTTAGAATTGTCTACTCTTTCTCCCCAGAGGAATGATCCAATATATAGCCCTTACCATTCCTTAGTATTTATGTTTCAATCTATTGGTCATCTTTTTTATATGTAAAAATAACAATTTGATTATTTCCATAGTTGTTTCCCCTATTGTATAATTTTCATGCACAGATACCATCCACTGATTGTTATTAATTAATAATTGGAATTATAGCTCATCTCTGTGTAGAGCCTACCCTTGCATGGTGGACTGTCCCAGACAGCAACACAAATAGCTGCCAAACATCTCTGCCATAAGTTATTCCTTCCCACCAGAGGAAATAGTTCATTTTCTAGTCTCCGATTCCAGTGAAGTAAATTGAGAAATCTACTGTTGAACAGTATAGCAAAGTTACTTTAAAGCCAAACTGCCTGGTTCATATCCTGGCTATAATGCCAATAAACTAACAAGCTACTTAACCTCATTGCCTCAGTTTTCTACTGATCATAAGAGTAGTATTTGCTCATTTTTTCTTAGGGTGGTGGTTGTAAGATTTAAGTGGATTATTTGTGAAGTGTTCAGAATGGTGCTGGACATAGAATATGTTATTATTTACGGCAATTTATTATCAGAAGTAACAAATGAGATATGGAGGGTATTGTTCTCTAACATAACTAGGGAGCTGGCTCCTCTTTGACCACGAGTGTTGGGCATCTCAGATACCACTTTTCATAACCCAAACTATACTCTTTTTCTTGAGCTTGTGTGGCCTAAGACCACAATATATTCTATGCTAAAGGAGGAGGTATTTTGTTTCTCCCCTTTAGTGTTTTGCTTTTTTGAAATTGTTACAATTCTCTAACACATTTTTTTTTTCATACAATCCACCCCTTTCCTAAAAGTCAGTCCTGAATCTAGTGGACCCAAATCTGAGAAACATACCACATTACACTTCAAATAGCCTTTATCTTGATTACTGAGGATTTGTGATAGATTAAACATGTCTGATCTTTATCTTAGACTATTTCTTAGGAATCTTTGTTTCGTCATACAAACATATCTGCAAGCCCACCTATCAGCCCTTTCGACATGCCTGGAATTATCAGTACTCCAAAGATGAACACAAGAAGCGTGGGGGTGTTGTATTTCCAGGATCAATTTAATTGGTGTTTAACATATGATTATCTTACAAAGAATAATTTAAGGTCTTAAGCGAGTGTTTAATTTACATTTGCTGACTTTTTATTTTAGGAGAGAGATAAAGCTGCAAGAATGATTCAATCAGCTGTAATCAATTTTCTAGCAAAACAAAGATTGAGAAAAAGAGTTAATGCGGCACTCATCATTCAGAAATACTGGCGAAGAGTCTTAGCACAGAGAAAATTATTAATATTAAAAAAGGAAAAGCTGGAAAAAGTTCAAAATAAAGCAGCATCACTTATTCAGGTACAGTATCCTGGACTAATTTTTGAATTTAAAAACTTTTCATGATTTTTTTAAGTAAGAAGGCAAAATGTGATGAAGTTTTCAATGATTATATTTTAGAATTCTTTATCTAATACTTAATTTAACAAATATTTACTACCCAAAAGCTCGTTATGGTGCTCAGCAGAAGGCTGAAACATAATTGAAATGCATTTGCTCTGAAAAAGCAAACATTCTAATTCCGTACCTCTTGCTGTCTTCTTTGTTGCGTCTTCTACTCTATGGGACATGCTGGCATACTCAACCATTCTACTTTGTATATCCACATAACCAACCAGGTCCTTTTTTATCTTTGCTATGAGTCCTGGAAACTTCTCTTTGGAACAACTGTACACATTTTTCTCTCTAATCCACTTAGTTGGCATGTAACGGAAATAGTGCTTATAATTATTCTGTAGAATACCTATATTATTTTTCTTTTTAGGAAAAAATATTTAATATTGAGTTTAGATAATATGGTCTTCACATCTATGTAAATTAGTTTTTTTATATTAAATTATATTTTAGTAACATGAGAGATGTGCATTATTTAAATTTACTATTTATAAATGCCATTGAAGCTTCACCCCATCAATGTATCTGATTTATAAATTTGAAAGTTTTTGTGTCTGGCTACCATTATTGATAAATGAGGGGTTCTCTGACTTAAATAGTTGTCTTTTTAAACCTTTTTTTAAAATGTAAAATATTACACATAGAAAATTACCTCAAATAAAAATATAGAGCCTAATGATTTTTCACAAAATGTATACCAATGTAAAACCACCTAGATCAAGAAATGGAATATTGCCAGTGTAGCAAAAGGCATTTTTCAATTAACTCTCCCATCCCAGCTCAAGGGAACCATTATGCTAATTATACCATTTTCCTAAGTGTTTTCTTTAAACATAATAATTTAGTTTCGCCTACTTTTTGAATTGTTACAGATGAGTTCAAACCATATAAATTCTTTGATGTGATATTATTAAATTTTTTGAGATTTATCAGCGTTGTTGAGTATAGCCATGGTTTAATTTTTTTACTTCGTATTCTACACTATACTTAATCTGCTCTATTTTTGATGAACATTTGGCTTTTCAGTTTTGAGTGATTATGATTAAAGGTATTATGAACATGTCTTTTGGTGTGAAATGTGTTCAGTCTCTTCAATTGTACTAGGAGTACAATTGTTCTTAAGGCATATAGGCATACCTTGTTTTATTGCTCTTTGCATTATTGTGCTTTGCAGCTATTGAGTGTTTTATGAATTGAAGGTTTGTGGCAACCCTGTGTTAAGTAAGTCTGTCAACATTTTTTCCAACAGGATATGCTCACTTTATGTTTGTGTCGTATTTTGGTAATTCTCACAATATTTCCAACTTTTTCATTAGTACTACATCTATTATGGTAATCTGAGATTAATGATCTTTGATAGGAAGTGTGAGTGGTCTAGATAGAAGATGAAACCAACCACAACATTCCCATAAGCCAAAGACTAATCCAGAGAAGGCCCAAACTCTATTCAGTTCTACAAAGGCTGACAGAAGTAAGGAACCTGCAAAAATTTTGAAGTTAGCAGAGAATGGTTCATGAGGTTTAAGGAAATAAGCTGTTCCCATAACATAAAAGTGCAAGGTAAAGCAGCAAGTGCTGATGTAGAAGCTGCAGCAAGTTATTCAGAGGATCAAGCTAAGATCATTAATAAGAGTGGCTACACTAAACGAAAGTTTTCAGAAGACAAAACAGACTTCTATTAAAAGAAGATGCCATCTAAGACTTTTGCATCTAGAAAGGGGAAATCAATTTCTAGCTTCAAAGAGTCAAAGGAGAAATTTACTCTCTTGTTAGGGGCTAATGCAACTGGTGGCTTTAAGTTGAAGCCAATGCTTATTTATCCTTCTGAAAATCCTAGGATCCCTAAGAATTATGCTAAATATACTCTGACTGTACACTATAAATGGAACAACAAAGTCTGGATGACGTACATTTGTTTATAGCAGGGTTTACTGAATATTCTAAGTCCATTGTTGAGACCTACTACACAGAAAAGAAGATTCCTTTTAAAATATTACTGTTCATTGACAGTGCCCCTGGTCATGGACATGGACAAGGAGAGGAATGTTGTTTTCATGCCCGCTAACACAGCATCTATTCTGCAGTCCATGGATAAAAATTAATTTGAGTTTTAAGTCGTATTATTTAAGAAACACATTTTTGTAAGGCTATGGCTGCAATGTATAGTGATTCCTTTGATGGATCTGGGTAAAGTTAATTGAAAACCTTCTGGAAAGGATTCATCATTTTAGGTGCCATCAAAAACATTCATGATTCATAGGAGGAGGTCAAAATATCAACATTAACAGGAGTTTGGAACAAGTTGATTCCAACCAACTTTCGTGGGTGACTTTGATTGGTTAAAGGTTTCATTGGAGGAAGTAATTGTGGATGTGGTAGAAATAGCAAGAGAACTAGAATTAGAAGTGGTGACTGAAGGTGTGCTGAATTGCAGCAATCTCATGATATAAGTTGAACAGATGAGGAATTGCTTCTTACAGATGAGCAAACAAAGTGGTTTCTTGAAATGGGATCTACTCCTGGTAGCCAAATGTGGTAGCTCATTCCTATAATCTCAACAACTTGGGAGGCTAAGGTTGGAGGATGGCTTGAGGCTAAGAGTTCGAGATCAGCCTGGGCAACAAAGTAAGACCCCATTTAAAAATAAAAATAAGCTGGGCATGATGGCTGATGCCTGTAATCCCAAGCACTTTGGCTGAGACAGACAGATCATGTGAGGTAAGGAGTTTGAGACCAGCCTGGCCAACATGGAGAAACTCCATCTCCACTAAAAATACAGAAATTAGCCAGGCATGGGGGTGCATGTCTGTAATCCCAGCTACTTGAGAGGCTGAGACAGCAGAATCACTTGAACCTGAGAGGCAGGGGTTGCAGTGAGTCAAGATCACATCATTGTACTTCAGCCTGGGAGACAGAGCGAGACTCCGTCTCAAAAAATAAAAAAAATAAATAAAATAACTAGCCAAGTGTGGCGGCACACACCCATAGTCCCAGCTACTCACTCAGGAGGCTGAGGTGGGAGGATCCCTTGAGCCTGGAAGTTCAAGGCAGCAGTGAGCCATAATTGCACCACTGCACTCCAGCCTGGGTGACACAGTGAGACCCTAACCGTTAACAAAAAAAAAAAAAAAATCTACTTTTTGTAAAACTTAAAACAGTATATAAATTTAGTTGATAAAGCAGCAGCAGGCTTTGGGAGGATTGACCCCAATTTTAAAAGAATCTCTACTCTGGGTAAAATGCTAATAAGTGGCATTGCATACTATGGAGCTGTCTTTTCTGAATAAGGAGTCAATCAATGCAGCAAACTTCATTGTTGTCTTATTTTTAAAAAAATTGCCAAAGCCATCTTCAACAACTACCATTCTGATCAGTCAGCAACCATCAACATTAAGGTAAGACCCTCCACTAGCAAAAAGATTACAATTTGCTGAAGGCTCACATGGTTCTTAGCATTTTTTAGCAATTTAGTATTTTAAAAATTAGATATGTACATTGTAGTTTTTTAGACATAATGCTTTTGCACACTTATAGACTGCAGTATAGTGTAAAGATGACTTCAATATGTATTGGGAAACCAAAAAATTTGTGTGACTCACTTTATTGTAATATTTGCTTTATTGTGGTGGTCTGGAACTGCACCTGCTATATCTTTGAGATATGCCTATAGGTATTTCAACTTTAGTGGACACTGCCCAAGAGTTGTTTAAAGTACTTGCAAAGATTTAAAACCCACCAGGTGTTTATGACCATTCACATGACTCCATGTCTACATGAACATTTGGAAATTGTCTTTTTAATTTTAGCCATTCTGGTGATTATGTAGTAGTATTCAGAGTAGTTTTAATTTGATTTTTCTTCATTAATGATGTTGAACAACTTTTCCATTTTGGAAATCTTTTGTGAAGTATTATTATGAGCATCTTTTAAAACTGTTTTAGTTTGTTTGCCTTCTTGTGAATTTATAAAAGGGCTTTATACTATGATCGTTATTAGGCCTCTATTTCATATATGTGTTGTATCTTCTCCCAAGCTATAACTTACGTTTTATATCTTACTAATGAAATTGCTTGTTTTTCGTTTATGGTTAGTGTTTTTTGTGTACTATTTAAGGAGTGTTTCTTGATCTTCTTTATCTTAAGGCCTTGTAGATGTATGCCTACGTTATACTCTATAAGCATGAATGTTTTGTTTTCCTCATTTTGATCTCACCTAAAATTATTTTTTAGATGATTTGTTTTAGAAGACATTTAAAAAATATATGGATATCCAGTTGTTTCAACATGTTTTACGGAAATTACCATCCTTGCCCTGTTGCCATGGTACCTTCAGTATACATTATGTATTCTTTTTTTGTTTCTTCTACTTCTATTTTAGATTCTGAGGATATGTGAGCAGAGAGGTTACATGGGTAAATTGTGTGTCACTAAGCCTTAGTGTGCAAATGATCCTGTCACCCAGGTATTCACCATAGTACCCGATAGTCTTCCAACCCATACTTCCGTCTGACTCGCCCTCATCAAGCAGTCCCAGTGTCTGTTTTTCCCATCTTTGTGTCCATGTGTATTCAGTGTTTAGCTCCCACTTATAAGTGAGAATATGTGATATTTGGTTTTCTGTTCCTGTGTTACTTCACTTACGATAATGGCCTCCAGCTGCATGCACATTACTGCAAAGGACATAATTTCTTTTTATTTTTTATTTTTTTTTTATGGCTGCATAGTATTCCATGGTGCTTATGTGCTACATTTCCTTTTTTTGAAAATTACCATTTATTTTAGGTTTAGGGGTACATGTACAGGTTTGTTATATGAACCCCAAAATTTGAGTCAGATTTCAGCTAATTTAGAAAGTTTATTTTGCCAAAGTTGAGGATGTACACCCATTGCACTGCATCAGGAAGTCCTGACATGTGCCCAAGGTGGTCGGGGCACAGCATGGTTTTACACATTTTAGGAAGACATGAGACATCAATCAATATATGTAAGAAGTACATTGGTTTAGTCTGGAAAGTCAGGATAACTTGAAACAAACGCAGGAAGATCCGAAGCAGGGAGAGGGCTTCCAGGTCAGATAGGTGAGAGACAAACAGATGTATTCTTTCGAATTTCTGATTAGCCTTTCTAAAGGAGGCATCAGATATGCATTTACCTCAGTGAGCACAGGGATAGCTGAATAGAATGGGAGACAGGTTTGCCTTAAACAGTTTCCAGCTTGAGTTTTTCTTTAAGCTTAGTGATTTGGGGGGTCCAATTTATTTTTTTTTTTTCACAGTTATATAGGTAGACTTGTGTCATGGGGGTTTGTTGTACAGATTATTTTGTCACCCAAGTATTAAGCTTAGTACCCATTCACTATTTTTCCTGATCCTTTCCCTCCTCCCACCCTTCCCCCTCCAATAGGCCTCAGTGTGTGTTTCCCTCTATGTGTCCATGTTTTTTCATTGTTTACCTCCCACTTATAAGTGAGAACTTGCAGTATTTGGTTTTCTGTTCCCATGTTAGTTTGCTAAGGATAATGACCTCCAGCTCCATCCATGTCCCTGCAAAGGGCATGATTTCATTCTTTCTTATGGCTGCATAGTATTCCATGGTTGTGTATGTACCACATTTTCTTTATCCAGTCTGTCATTGATGGACAGTTAGGTTGATTCCATGTCTTTGCTATTGTGAATATTGCTGCAGTGAACATCATGCATGCTTCTTTATGATTGAACAATTTATATTCCTTTGGGTAAATACCCATTAATGGGATTGCTGGGTTGAATAGTATTTCTGTTTTTAGGGCTTTGAGGAATCACCACACTGTCTTCCACAATGGCTGAGCTAATTTACACTCCCACCAACAGTGTATAAGCATTCCTTTTTCTCTACAACCTCGCTAGCATCTGACTTTTTCACTTTTTAGTAATAGCCATTATGATTGGTGTGAGATAGTATCTTATTGTGGTTTTGATTTGCATTTCTCTAATCATCAGTGATGCTGACCTTTTTTCATATGATTTTTGGCCGCATGTATGTCTCCATAGTGTGTATGTACCACATTTCTTTATCCAGTCCACTGTTGATGGGCATCTTGGTTGCTTCCATGTCTTTGCTATTGTGAATAGCTCTACGATGAACATATGGATCCATGTATCTTTTTGGTATCTTTTCTCTGTAACCTTGCCAGCATCTGTTTTTTGACTTTTTAATAACAGCCGTCTTGATGGGTGGGATGGTATCTCTCTGTGGTTCTGATTTGCATTTTCCTGATGTTTAGTGATGATAGGCATTTTTTCATAGATTTGTTGGCCGTATGTGTGTCTTCCTTTGAGAAGGGTCCATGTCCTTTGCCCATTTTTTAGTGGGATTATTTGTTTTTTGAATTAAGTTCCTTATAGATGCTGAATATTAGACCTTTGTTAGATACATTGTTCACAAATATTTTCTCCCGTTCTGTAGGTTGTCTGTTTATTCTGTTGATAGTTTATTTTGCTGTGCAGAAGCTCTTTAATTAGGTCCCATTTGTCAATTATTGTTTTTGTTGCAATTGCTTTTGGGGACTTTGTTATAAATTCTTTCCCAAGGCTGATATCCGGAGTGGCATTTCCTAGGTTTTCTTCTAGGGTTTTTATTGGTTTGGGTCTTACATTTAAGTCCTTAATCCATCTTCAGTTAATTTTTTGTATGTGGTGAAAGGAAAGGGTCCAATTTTAATCTTCTGCACTGACAATTTATTGAATAGCATATCCTTTCCCCATTGTTTGTAATTGTCAACTATGTCAAAGGTCAGGTGGTTTTAGATATGTGGCTTTATTTCTGGGTTCTCTACCCTGTTCTATTTGTGTAGTAGACATCAACTATTCTTATATGTGTGATTCTGTTTCTAGTATTTCTTTCTATTCAGTCGGTCCATTTGTCTATCTTTGAGCCTCGCACTGTGGCAGTAGGTGAAATCTGGATATCTCGTAGGTAAATCCTCCTTCTTTGTTAGTGATTTGCACATGATTTCTCCCAATCTGCAGTTTGTCTTTTTATTCTCGTAACAGGGATTTTTGTTCAGCAGAAGTATTTCATTTTGATGGAATCCAGTTATCACTTTTCTTCTTTTATGGATTATGCTTTTAGCATAGTACTCTAAAAGTTTTATAATTTTTCATTCTAAATTTTGACCTATGATGTATTTTGAGTTAGTTCTCATCTAAGGTAAGGGTTAGGTCAATGTTCACTTTTTTTATATATACATGTCCAATTATTCCGACACTATTTGTCGTAAAAAACTCTTCTTTCCACATTGAAATGTCTTTGTACCTTTGTCATAAATCAGTTGGTCACATGTGTGTTGATTGTCTGGACTGTATTCTGTTTCATTAATACATGTGTCTATACCTTCACTAATACCACAGTTTCTTGATTACTGCAGCTTTATAGTAAGCCTTAATGGATATTGTGATTCTTCCAATTTTATTCTTTTTTCAAAATGAGTTGGAATTTTCTAGTTGCTTTGTCTTTCCATTTAAGTTTTAGGTTAGTTTTTCTATGTCCTCAAAAAATATTGTCAAATTTTGATTGAAATTGCATCACATTTACAGATATTTTGAGGTGCCCTGATAACTTTACTATGTTGATTATTCTGATTTATAAAGGTGACATATATCTCCATTATTTAGATCTTTGAGTTGTTCATGATCAGATTTTTGTTAGATTCATACTTCAGTATCTTATTTATTTTGAAGCTATTATAAATAATATTGCTTTTTAATTTCAGTTCTCATTTCTGTTTTATAAACATTCATCTTTGTGTGTTAAGCCTTTAACATATAACAGGGTTAACTATTAATCCTGTTAAAAAAAAACTCACTTATTTCTATAAAGTTTTTATGTTTGTTTTTGTTTTAGATTATTTGAGATTTTCTACATAGACAGTCATGTTGTCTGCCTTTCTTTCCAATCTAAATACTCTTTTTATTTTTTATTTTCGCCACTTATTTTATTGGCTAAGAATTCCAGTATGATGCTAAATAGGTGTGGTAAGATTCAATATCTTTGCCTTGTTCACACATTAAGTATGATATAGGCTGTAGTTTTCTTGTAGATGCCCTTTATCAGGTTGAAGGAGGCTCTGTTTCTTAGCTTACTGAGAGTTTTATCACGTATAGATTTGGGTTTCATTAAATACTTTTCTACTTCAATGTATATATTAACATTTATTGGGTTTCTAATCTTACAGTGAACTTATATTCTAAAGATAAAATTCAAATATTAGTGATGTATTTTTTTATATGCATTGATATTTTATTAATTCCACTTGCTAGTATTTTATTGAAGAGTTTTGCATCTGTGTAATGAGTTGGGAAGTTTCAGGGTTCTTTTATGTTTTCTGGAAGAGATTGTTGACATTTGGTATTATTTTGTCTTTAATCATTTTAAAAAACTTACTAGTGATACTATCTTAGAGTGGAAATTTCTATTTTTTTTTTTTTCCTCTTTTTACTTGACATAATTGTGCATATTCATAAAGGACATAGTGATATTTTGATACAAATACTGTATAGTGATCACATTAGGACAATTAGCATATTCATCATCTCAAACATTATTCTTCTCTGGATTTTCTTTTCTTTTTCTTTTCTTTTCTTTTTTTTTTTTTTTTTTTTTTTTTTGAGACAGGGTCTTACTCTGTCGCCCAGGCCAGAGCGCAGTAGTGCAAACATGGCTCACTGCAGCCTCAATCTCCTATACTCAAGCCATCATCCCACCTCAGCCTCCCAAGTAGCTGAGACTACAGGCATGTACCACCACACTCAACTAATTTTTATATTTTTTGTGGAGATAGGGTCTCACTAAATTGCCCAGACTGGTCTCGAACTCCTGGGCTCAAGTGATCCTCCCGCCTTGGCCTCCTAAAGTGCTAAGAGTACAGGTGTGAACTGCTACACCTGGCCAGATTCTGTTTTTTAAATTTGTATAGAACTATTTATCTTTGATGAGTTTTGGCAGTTTCTAATTTTCAAAGAATTGATCCATTTCATCCAAGTTGTTGAATTTACCATATGTATATACAAAGTATGTGTTTAATATCCTTTTGATGCCTGGGTAGCCTGAAGTGATATTCCCTTTTTTAGTCCTGATATTGATAATTTGTATCTTTTCTTTTCTTCTTTGTCAGTCTTGCTAAAGTTTTAACTCTCTTGATCTTTTCAGTGGACAACCCTTTGGCTTCATTGGTCTCTGCTCAGTCTTTATGATTTCTTGTTTTGATTAATTTTGCTTTTCCTTCTACAGTTTCTTTAAGTATAACCTTGAGTAACTGATTTGAGTCCTTCCACTTTTAATGTAACCCACTAATGGTATAAATTTTCTTCTAAGTACAGGTTTAGCCACATACTACAAATTTTGATATCATTTTTTTTTCATTCAGTTCAAATAGTTTTTAATTTCTCTTGAGTCTTTTTCTATGATTAAAAGTTTCAGAATATGTTATTTACTTTCTAAATGTTTGGAGATTTTCCTATTATTTTTCTGTTAGTGACTTTTTGTTCAATTCCCTTATGACCAGAGCACATACTGTGATTTCAATTCTTTCCTATTTGATAATGTTTCATTTGTGACCTGCAATATGGTCTATCATGGTCAGAGGTTGACATATCATGGTCAGAGGCTGACATGGTTAGAGCCAAATTTGGCCTACCATGTGTTTTTATAAATAGAATTTTTTAGAATATGGCTACAACTATTTGTTTATGTGTTATTTGGGAGCTGCTTTTGTACTATAATAGCAGAATTGACTTGTTGCAACAGAATTGACCCATATAGCTGAGATATTTGCCATCTTGGCTGTCATCTCCATTCTGCTATTGTACCATACCAGTATATTTTCATTTTGGTTAGTGTGCTTTTCAGTTTTACTATTCTCACTTGGTTCTTACTCATATTTTTGATGTGTTTACTGCGACTTTCTATGTTTCCATTAGTTTCAACTTGTAGCATTTTTACTTTATCTGCTCTAAAGTCGTTGTCAGTTAATTCCAATTCCAGTATCTTTGTCATCTCATCACTGGCGTCTATTGATTGTCTTTTCCTGTGCGAGTTGAAATTTTTCTGTTGTATGTCAAATAATTTTTAATTGAATTCTGTATGTTATGAGACTCTATGTTTTGTTTAAATACTATGGAGAATGTTGATATTTTAGTTTTAGCAGCTAGTTCACTCGATTGGGTTCAGGCCATATGTTCTCATCAGCCTTCCATGGCATAGCTTCAATGACAGTTCCTTTTTGAAAACCTTTACAGTGATGTTTGTATCATATCAGTTTCATTATGTAACACCCAGAAGCCAGTCTGAGATCTAGATTGTGATCCGTATCTTATTCAGTTCTTAAAGACTATAGCCTACTGTGGTTGAGATCCACATTGTGCACAGCTTGGTGGTGAACCTAGAAATTCATAAACAACATTATCAGATTGCTTTCCTGAGCTCCCCAGTCTCTGCCATCTCCCTAGTACCCTCTAGTTCCTCAGGGCTGCCTTGTTTCCTCCTCTGACCAGAAAACTGGAGATTGAGTTACACTGCTCTACTGCATTATTTCCATGACTGTGCCCATATCTGAAGCAGAGAAACTCTTTTGTAAGTGGAAAAACAAAGTATGGCTCAGGTTATAGTTACTGGGAGAGATGAAGAATTCGGCTGTTAATGCAATCAACCTACGACAGATATCCGTGGTAGAGTAGAAAGAACACTTGATTTTGGTGTAATAATCTAGGTCCTAATATCAATTATTTTTATTTGCTGTGGGACTTCACAAAAAGTTTTGTAACATTAGTGTTCCTTTCCTTAAGTGAAGAAAGAATGCCAACTTACTGTATTTTTGTGAGAATTAAGTGAGAAAATTGTTTGTAATGTGCTCCTTATTAAAAGCTATTTATTTTTAAGAGCTGTATGACAATGGTGGAAAAATTGTTATTTTAATAAGCAAAACTGTTAGGAGAGGAGATGATCTTATCTTCCATGTTATATATCAACATTGATTAACATTTCAGTAATGGAGTGGTAATAGTAATTTAGAAAAAGTGATTATTGAAGTATAAAACAATCAGTACACACTCATTCTTCAATTTCTTAGTTTGAGGATTTTACATAGAAATATCTGTTGGGGGTAGGTGCTCAAAAGAAAAATAATATCTGCATTTCTGAGTACTATTATTGCTTTACTTTGCCCTAATTTAAAACTACTTTATGTAGAGTTTATTGTTTTCAAAATACTTTTGTACAAATAAGTTTGACTGCTGTTGGATAAATATTTTAATTAGTTGTGCATCTCTTCTTGGTAAGAGAAACAATATGTATACAATCATTTCCTGTCAGGTTGAAGAGTACAAACAAAACCTCTGGTAATGTTTAGTAGAGAAAGAAGGCAATAAAATATATAGGAAAAGGGTCAGGAAAAGGGATGTGCATGTTCTCCTTAAGTCTTCTCACCCATGGATAGGTGTGCTTAGGTTAGTCATAGTTGCAAGTAAACTCGATACTGCTATAGGAGAATGAGGTACCCAGTCCCTATATTACTCTCCTTATATGTGAGAAAAAGTAAGATGTAGTAGAGAACAACCTTTCCATGCCACCCCCAATCTTAGCAGTGTTTGGAGTATTTGTACAAAGGAATGGTCTTATTGCTAAAACATCTAGAACTTGACTGCCATTAGCTTGGGACCATTTTAGATACCAGCAACTGGAATTAGCTTGAGAGTTTGTAGCTCTTTTTGTTGAGCCAACACATTGTTGAGTTAACCATTGTAACCATGGCTTTTCAAAAGACAAAAGTTTTGTCATTTCTCAAGTCTTGCTAGAATTCTACTTTTAAGCCATGTATTTATAGTTCTAAATTTGGGGAAAAAAAGTAATTTTATTCTTAATGAAAATAATGACTCTGAGAGTGATCTGGTTCATTTATTCCTAAACTCCTATATTTATATTAATCAGGCCTGTAATGTGATGATGCAGGATCCTTCACATAAAGAGTTTCTAGTCATCATAAGGTAGCTTAGAAACATTGAAATAAGGGGACCATATAAGGCCCAGAAATAAACTCATAGGAAATTACTTAGAATCAATAGATAGCAAAGAATATTTCTATAGTTTTATTTTGACTCTTTTGCTTCTAATATAACATAAACTTGCTTATGTTTCTTATGACTCTGGAATACAAATGCAGTATATAAATATGAGGATTTGGATAGATTTCTGAATTGGCTACAGCTATTTCAATGTAAAAACTAAACTAAAAACAAAGGGGACAAATATCTCTCAAAAAATAATTAGTTTTCTAATTCAGTGTGTTTATTTTTAAGCAGAATGTTAGAAAAATTAGTATTTTCAAAAGTGTTAAATATAGGAAG
This sequence comes from Papio anubis, assembly GCF_008728515.1. NCBI lineage: Eukaryota > Metazoa > Chordata > Mammalia > Primates > Cercopithecidae > Papio > Papio anubis. The sequence continues at coordinate 164,689,276 of NC_044976.1, forward strand.
CTATGCCTATTTAACTTTGTGTCCTTTCTTACCTTTTCCAGGGTTATTGGAGAAGATATTCCACTAGAAAAAGATTTCTGAAATTGAAATATTATTCAATCATCCTGCAATCTAGGATAAGAATGATAATTGCTGTTACATCTTATAAACGATATCTTTGGGCTACAGTTACAATTCAGAGGCATTGGCGTGCTTATTTAAGAAGAAAACAAGATCAACAAAGATATGAAATGCTAAAATCATCATCTCTTATAATCCAATCTATGTTCAGAAAATGGAAGCGACGTAAAATGCAATCACAAGTAAAAGCTACAGTAATATTGCAAAGAGCTTTTAGAGAATGGCATTTAAGGAAACGAGCTAAAGAAGAAAATTCTGCTATTGTCATACAATCATGGTATAGAATGCATAAAGAATTACGGAAATATATTTATATTAGATCTTGTGTTATTGTCATTCAGAAAAGATTTCGGTGCTTCCAAGCCCAAAAGTTATATAAAAGAAAAAAAGAGTCCATACTAACTATCCAGAAGTACTACAAAGCATATCTGAAAGGAAAGATTGAGCGCACCAACTATTTGCAGAAACGAGCTGCAGCCATTCAATTGCAAGCTGCTTTTAGGAGACTGAAAGCTCATAATTTATGTAGACAAATTAAAGCTGCTTGTGTTATTCAGTCATACTGGAGAATGAGACAAGACAGAGTTCGATTTTTAAACCTTAAGAAGACTATTATCAAATTGCAGGCACACATAAGAAAACATCAACAGTTACAGAAATATAAGAAGATGAAGAAAGCAGCTGTTATAATTCAGACTCATTTCCGAGCTTACATTTTTACCAGGAAAGTTCTAGCATCTTACCAGAAAACACGCTCTGCTGTCATTGTGCTACAGTCTGCATATAGAGGGATGCAAGCCAGGAAAATGTATATTCACATCCTCACATCTGTTATAAAGATTCAATCATATTATCGTGCTTATGTTTCTAAAAAGGAATTTTTGAGTCTAAAAAATACTACAATAAAATTGCAGTCAATTGTTAAGATGAAACAAACACGTAAACAATATTTGCATTTAAGAGCAGCTGCGCTATTTATCCAGCAATGTTACCGTTCCAAAAAAATAGCTACACGAAAGAGAGAAGAGTATATGCAGATGCGGGAATCTTGTATCAAACTGCAAGCTTTTGTTAGAGGATACCTGGTCCGAAAGCAGATAAGGTTACAAAGAAAAGCTGTTATTTCACTGCAGTCTTATTTCAGAATGAGAAAGGCTCGGCAGTACTACCTGAAAATGTGTAAAGCAATTATTGTCATTCAGAATTACTATCATGCATACAAAGCACAGGTCAATCAGAGGAAGAACTTCTTGCGAGTCAAAAAAGCAGCTACTTGCTTACAAGCAGCTTACAGAGGTTACAAAGTACGTCAGCTAATCAAACAACAATCTATAGCTGCTCTTAAAATTCAGTCTGCTTTTAGAGGCTATAATAAAAGGGTAAAATATCAATCTGTGCTTCAATCTATTATAAAGATTCAGAGATGGTACAGGGCATACAAGACTCTTCATGATACAAGAACACATTTTTTGAAGACAAAGGCAGCTGTGGTTTCCCTCCAGTCTGCTTATCGTGGCTGGAAGGTTCGGAAACAGATTAGAAGAGAACATCAAGCTGCCTTGAAGATTCAGTCTGCTTTTAGAATGGCCAAGGCTCAGAAGCAGTTTAGATTGTTTAAAACAGCAGCATTAGTCATCCAGCAAAATTTCAGAGCATGGACTGCAGGAAGGAAGCAACGTATGGAGTATATTGAACTCCGTCATGCGGTACTAATACTTCAATCAATGTGGAAGGGAAAAACACTGAGAAGACAGCTTCAAAGGCAACATAAATGTGCTATCATCATACAGTCATACTATAGAATGCATGTGCAACAAAAGAAGTGGAAAATCATGAAAAAAGCTGCTCTTCTGATTCAAAAGTATTATAAGGCTTATAGTATTGGAAGAGAACAGCATCACTTATATCTGAAAACAAAAGCAGCTGTAGTAACTTTACAGTCAGCTTATCGTGGTATGAAAGTGAGAAAAAGAATAAAGGATTGCAACAAAGCAGCAGTCACTATACAGTCTAAATACAGAGCTTACAAAACCAAAAAGAAATATGCAACCTATAGAGCTTCAGCTATTATAATTCAGAGATGGTATCGAGGTATTAAAATTACACACCGTCAGCATCAGGAGTATCTTAATTTGAAGAAGACAGCAATTAAAATCCAGTCTGCTTATAGAGGTATTAGAGTTAGAAGACACATTCAACACATGCACAGGGCAGCCACTTTTATTAAAGCCATGTTTAAAATGCATCAGTCAAGAATAAGTTACCATACAATGAGAAAAGCAGCTATTGTTATTCAAGTAAGATTTAGAGCATATTATCAAGGTAAAATGCAGCGTGAAAAGTACCTGACAATTTTGAAAGCTGTTAAAATCCTTCAGGCAAGTTTTAGAGGAGTAAGAGTTAGATGGACTCTTAGAAAGATGCAGATTGCAGCAACACTCATTCAGTCAAAGTATAGAAGATACAAACAGCAAACATATTTTAATAAGTTAAAGAAAGTAACAAAAACAATACAGCAAAGATACCGGGCAGTGAAGGAAAGAAACATACAATTTAAAAGGTACAACAAACTGAGGCATTCTGTAATATATATTCAGGCTATTTTTAGGGGAAAGAAAGCTAGAAGACATTTAAAAATGATGCATGTAGCCGCAACCCTCATTCAGAGGAGATTTAGAACTCTAATGATGAGAAGAAGATTCCTGTCTCTTAAGAAAACTGCTGTTTGGATTCAGAGAAAATATCGGGCACATCTTTGTACAAAGCATCACTTACAGTTCCTTCAGGTACAAAACGCAGTTATTAAAATCCAGTCATCATACAGAAGATGGATGATAAGGAAAAAGATGCGAGAGATGCACAGGGCTGCTACTTTCATCCAGGCTACTTTCAGAATGCACAGAGTACATATGAGATACCAGGCTTTGAAACAGGCCTCTGTTGTGATCCAACAGCAATACCAAGCAAACAGAGCTGCAAAACTGCAGAGGCAGCATTATCTCAGACAAAGACGTTCTGCTGTGATCCTTCAGGCTGCATTCAGGGGTGTGAAAACTAGAAGACATCTGAAGAGTATGCATTCCTCTGCAACCCTTATTCAGAGTAGGTTTAGATCATTACTGGTGAGGAGAAGATTCATTTCCCTCAAAAAAGCTACTATTTTTGTTCAGAGGAAATATCGAGCCACCATTTGTGCCAAACATAAATTGCACCAATTCTTGCAGTTACGAAAGGCAGCCATTACAATACAGTCATCTTACAGAAGACTGATGGTAAAGAAGAAGTTGCAAGAAATGCAAAGGGCTGCAGTTCTCATTCAGGCTACTTTCAGGATGCACAGAACATATGTTACATTTCAGACTTGGAAACAGGCTTCAATTCTAATTCAGCAACATTATCGAACATATAGAGCTGCAAAATTGCAAAAAGAAAATTATATCAGACAATGGCATTCTGCTGTGGTTATTCAGGCTGCATATAAAGGAATGAAAGCAAGACAACATTTAAGGGAAAAACACAAAGCTGCTATCATAATACAAAGCACATACAGAATGTATAGGCAGTATTGTTTCTACCAAAAGCTTCAGTGGGCTACAAAAATCATACAAGAAAAATATAGAGCAAATAAAAAGAAACAGAAAGCACTTCAACACAATGAACTTAAGAAAGAAACTTTTGTTCAGGCAAGTTTTCAGGACATGAACATACAAAAACAGATTCAGGAACAGCATCAGGCTGCCATTATTATTCAGAAGCATTGTAAAGCTTTTAAAATAAGGAAGCATTATCTCCACCTTAGAGCAACAGTAGTTTCTATTCAAAGAAGATACAGAAAACTAACTGCAGTGCGTACCCAAGCAGTTATTTGTATACAGTCTTACTACAGAGGCTTTAAAGTACGAAGGGATATCCAAAATATGCACCGGGCTGCCACACTAATTCAGTCATTCTATCGAATGCACAGGGCCAAAGTTGATTATCAAACAAAGAAAACTGCAATTGTGGTTATACAGAATTATTATAGGTTGTATGTTAGAGTAAAAACAGAAAGAAAAAGCTTTTTAGCAGTTCAGAAATCTGTACGAACTATACAGGCTGCTTTTAGAGGCATGAAAGTTAGACAAAAATTGAAAATCGTATCAGAGGAAAAGATGGCAGCCATTGTTAACCAATCTGCACTCTGCTGTTACAGAAGTAAAACTCAGTATGAAGCTGTTCAAAGTGAAGGTGTTATGATTCAAGAGTGGTACAAAGCTTCTGGCCTTGCTTGTTCACAGGAAGCAGAGTATCATTCTCAAAGTAGGGCTGCAGTAACAATTCAAAATGCTTTTCGTAGAATGGTCACAAGAAAACTGGAAACACAGAAATGTGCTGCCCTACGAATTCAGTTCTTCCTTCAGATGGCTGTGTATCGGAGAAGATTTGTTCAACAGAAAAGAGCTGCTATCACTTTACAGCATTATTTTAGGACGTGGCAAACCAGAAAACAGTTTTTACTATATAGAAAAGCAGCAGTGGTTTTACAAAATCACTACAGAGCATTTCTGTCTGCAAAACATCAAAGACAAGTTTATTTACAGATCAGAAGCAGTGTTATCATTATTCAAGCTAGAAGTAAAGGATTTATACAGAAGCAGAAGTTTCAGGAAATGAAAAATAGCACCATAAAAATTCAGGTATTTCTATATTTAATTTAAATATAAAAATGTGAGTCTTTGTTTTGACCAATATTTGTTAGAATGTATAAAATGAACTTAAGCCAGTCATAAAGAAAAATACTTAGTTGAGGTGACCATTTATCTTCCAAAGTGGAACATTTTTGAAAGTGGGAAAGGGAACTAGTAAGTCAGCCAAGACAGCACAGAACTGGGATTGTTCTGGCCATGGTCACCCTGTGGTACATTTCAGTGTGGGTTAATTGTAGCACTCTTAGAAGAATTTTGAGAAAATGAGAGCCCTCTTTGGCAAAGTTATTTCTTTAAGTAGAAAATGTAAGCTAAGATGAAATATTATTTGGCATAATATAGGCAAAATAGAGTAACTTTGTTCTTCTGATAATCTATTAACCAGAGCTGCTTAGTGCTTAGCCTATTAGACATACTTTATTCTGAGTGTTTAGTACTTTGGCTTCCAAATCACTTTTGTATTATTTTGTTTCATCTGTTTGCCTAATGTATGAGGAATGTACAGTATTATCTCTTTTAAAATATGAAGGAAGTGATAAAGGTTAAGTAATTTGGCCAATGTTGCACAGAGAGAGGCAGATCCAGGAACTGAATCTAAGTACTGCAGCTATTTCTCTTCACCTGCAATAACCCGGGGCTTAACCCAGATGTAATATGTTCATATCTTGCTGGATTACCGTGAAGTTTAGAAGTAATGTTTTAATTCAAGAAATTCAAGTGTTAGAAATGTGCCAAATGCTGTAGTGGGTGTTATAAATAGACAATGAGTAAGATATACTTAGTTGTTGTCCTCAAGGAACTTAATTGAACAAGAAAGTATAATTATAATACAACATGAGAAGTGTATGTTTCAGGAAACACAGAATGGGAAATCAAGCTAGTCTCCATGATCAGAGACTTCCCAGAGTGAGTAACATTTAAGTTGAAATGTTACACTGAAGCATGAATTGGAAATAGCCAAGTAAAATGTATAGAAGAATATTCCAATTGCAAGAGATAACATGGAAAAATAAAAAAAAACTAGAAACAATAAAAAGTGATATGGGACCAGGTTGGCAATAGAGGGAGTAAGATTGTTGATAGATTTTTAAGACAGAAAAAATTTAGTCTTTATGCTCCAGACAAAATAAATTCTAGAGTTTAAGCAGGAGAAGACGACAGTCATTTTTATTAAAAAAAAACAAAACTTACTCCAGCAGGAATATGGAAGATGGACTGGAAAAAGAGCAAGATTAGAAGTAGGTAGACCAAATGAAAGATAGGCAGTAAGCCAGGTGAGAGTTACAGTTCAGTGTAGGTTTGTGACGATGGGATTGTTAAATTGGCATTGTATACAGCATAAACAAGGAGACAAGCCATGTTGATGGCTTAAGTAACTCTGCAGAGTTACTCCCTCACACCTTGACATAGATAATAAAGAGGGAAGAGCAAGTTTTGAGATTGACAATGAATTCAGCTTGGAGTACATAAGGTCTGAAGTACCTAGCAGGTAACCCCCTTGAAATATCTAGTAAGAAAGTTGACTATGTTTGTCTGGAGTTCAGGAGAGCAGTGTGAGTTTTAGAATTTGATTTGTACAGTATTGGCATATGCTGATAATTAAAGTTCTGGAAATAATGAGATCACCAAGGAGCAATACATAAAATGAGTGAACAAAGAGGGCCTGGGACTTGAGTCCTGAAGAACATCAAAATTCACAGACATTGACAAGAGAATACAACAAGGTGTTAAGAGGGAAAGAAGAAAGCTAAGAGATTATGGTATCAAGAAACCAAGGGTTGAAAGAGGAAAGGAGTGCTCGAATACCAAACACTACCGATAAGTTCACAATTGAAAGGTGTTCACTGGATGTGTTAGTTATGGTTTTATTCACTTGAAATGATTAAATAGCCAAAATAACAATCTTATAAAAATTTATTTTTTCTCTTATATAATTACATAATAAAATTGTTTTTTACACATGTAATTTTTAGCATATGCCAGTGGTCTAAAACTTTACCGCACATTGGAATAACCTGGAGTTTTAAAAAATACTCCTACCTTTAGATATTCTAATTGGTATGGGAAACAACACAAGCGTGGGATTTTTTCAGAGCTCCCGGGTGACTCTAATGAGCAGCGAAGTTTGGGAGCCACTGGGATATAGTATACATTACTAAATACTTACATATATATGTAAATATATATGTAAAATATATATATGAACTTCTCTGTAGCATTTGGAATTTGAGCACACTTTGTTTCCTCTCTCAACCCTTGGTTTCTTGATAATCTCTTAGCTGTCTTCTTTTCTTCTGAACGCCAAGTTGGCTTCTCTAGTCAATGTCCATAAATTTTAATGTTCTTCAGGTGTGATGTGTGTATTTAAATATATGTGTGTGTGTGTGTATATATATTTGTAAGTAAGTATGCATATTTATAAATATATATGCTTATATATATACACACACATATCTATACATATATATAATTTTCTCATTAAAACTTTGTTTTAATGAGTCTCAAAATTCTGTGACAGATTTTTGGTCAAGTTGTTTTCATTGAAAAGTACTGATTTTAAAAACTAGTAACTTAAAACTGCCACAAGCAAAACAAAAATAACAAAGTGATCCACAAAACATTCTCCTTTCCTCTTGAAGGTTTTATGATGCAGTGTTACCATTAACCAGTCTTTTACTGTTACAGTTAAATAACCAACTTAAACAAACAGTTCTGAGACCATTCTTCTACCACTGATTAAGACTAGGGTGGCAGGTATTGGGGATATACATAAATAATGTATTCAGGTTTACATAAAAACCATATACAATATACTCTGATTGAGTTAAGGACATCTCAGAGTAATTTTGACCATATATAATTATTGCATTATCAACTGAATTTAGAACCTAATCTAAATATAAGTTGTGCCTGTAGTATTTGTTGTAGTGCTGCGGGATAATTAAGGAATCAGAGAGACCAAGGGGTTGAGGAGGAATTGTTTAATTATTTAGGTGCACCGACCCAGTCGGATTAACATCCAAAGGACTGAGCCCCGAACAGAGTCAAGCTACCTTTAAGCATTTCATGGGGCGTGGGGAGATCTGTGCAGGGGGAAGCGTATTACAGAAGTGAGAAACAAAGACAGTTATTCATTTAAGATATGTATTACATTATTTCTTACTTTTTAAGGAACATGTTTTACGACTTGAGATTATCTGTCTAGTGACCTTGCAGCTGCACAGCTAGAGAAACAGAGTCTTCAAAATACCTGGGAAAGGGAGAGATAAGGCTCACTATCCACAGAGAGAAAAACAGGCAGTTAATTTTAAAGGACTCCAGCCCTTTGTCTTCCGCTAGGGGATTGGGTTTTCTTACATACAACTGAGTTTTTGCTTACACAGTCTTTAATTTCTTTTAATTCTTGTTCCAGCAGGAATGTTGGAGTCAAATAGACTTGGGTTCAGATCTTGACTCTATCACTTAACAGCTGTGTGCTAACAAGTCCTTCTTAATTTCAATTTTGGTTTTTTTTTCCTTTTTTGTAAAATAGAGATCTTAACCATTTTACAAGCTATTTATAAATATCAAGTAAGACAACTCTGCCACTTAATAACCTGTGTGACATCAACAAGTTACTCAATTTCTCTAGGCCTTGATTTCCTCATCTCTAAATTAGAATTAATAGTATTATCTACCCATGTGATTATAAGGACTAATCTTCTTAGTACTTAGTTCAATAAGTTGTCGCTGTCATGTAAACCTTTAGTCTGCCAGAAGGTTGTCAAAATCAGAAAGTCTGACAGTCCTATCACAGGAGCTCTCAGGATTCTCCTGCAGGCTGAACACAGAACCCAAAGTGAATATGGATTGAGAAGAATTCCTCTTTCTCCCCAGAACCTGCAGTAGGTCAATGTGTTCATTTTCTTTTCGTTCTTCCAAATGGATTGAGGTGATGAGGATAATTCACATCATCTGGCTTTTCAGACATGTGTGTCTTACAATTTATAAATACTAGTTAGGGTTTTGTTAGGCTGGGCTGGCAGCCAGCCATAAGGTATGTGTGATAAAGCACATAATAGGTGTTCACTATAGTAAGCACCACTGTTCTCAGAGGACTCACTACGTGTCAGAGTCTAATAGAGTCATGATATGACTATGCAATTTATTTTTGTCTGCACTAACCTTATTTTAACTGTCTTTATACTGATTTGTCTTACTTACAAAAAAAAAAAAAAAAGGCAACTCATTGCATACTTGTTATATTTATGTATTTAATAGGCTATGTGGAGGAGATATAGAGCCAAGAAATATTTATGTAAAGTGAAAGCTGCCTGCAAGATTCAAGCCTGGTATAGGTGTTGGAGAGCACACAAAGAATATCTAGCTATATTAAAAGCTGTTAAAATTATTCAAGGTTGCTTCTATACCAAACTAGAGAGAACATGGTAATGTATCATAGTTCTGTGGAGAATGTAGTAGTATTTGTGTGTGATAGAGCTAAGTCCTTACATAAAAGTACACTGCCTATTGATTTTTATTTTAAATATTTGTTATGTTTAATGTATATGGTTGGTTTTGTTGATATTTTCTTTATTAAGGAAACAATATATCTTGTACTGTCTTGCTTTTTTGAGATAGAGCATAGCCTTTAATTAATATAATCTACTAAAAATATTTACATATACTGGATTAATTCAGGTTCATAAGGATTAGAGTAAGGACAGAGAGGTGGAAGTTAATAAAACCTTTTAGTTAAGACTCGGTTTTCTTATTAGTGCTTTGGTCCATTTTGTTGGGTGACTTAACTACTGGCAAAATTTGTTTTCTTACTCATTCTTTTTTCTTTGAACTTTGTATTATTCCTCATACTCTTTGTCATTAATGATGAAGACCCTAATTACCAACCTGTCTTATGCTAATTGTATTTCCCTATTCCTCGCTCATTTCTTACACACACATTTTCACAAGCTGTTACCAAATCATCTTTTTTAAAGTTCATAGTATAAGAATTTTTCTTCGGCTCCCAGAATTATTGAATCAATGATGGTTTTAAAGATGGTTTAGGAAAGCACACGAGTGTGAGAGGAATGTTTGGATCAAGCCCATGGGTAGAAGCAGGGCTTAACATATAAAATTGATCGCATGAAGACAGAAGTAGAATGTTGGTTACCTGAAGCTAGGATAGGGAGAAAGCAGGGGTGGATAAAGACAGGCTGGTTAATGGATATAAAAATACACTGAGAAGGAATAAGATTTACTGTTTAGTAGCACAATAGGGCAACTATAGTTAACAATAATTTATTGTATATTACAAAATAACTAGAGGAATAGAATTAGAAGTTTCCTAATACCAGGAAATGATAAATGTTCGAGGTGATAGATATCCCGGTTACCCTGATTTGATCATTACTCGCTATGTGCTTGAATCAAAATATCACATGTAGCCCGTAAATATTTACAACTATTATATAGCCATAAAAATTAAAATTAAAAGGCATATAAAGATACAGTTGCTACTATCAGCTATTAAGGACCAGTATCTAATTTTCCTGTAACAGATGCTGAATTTTACTCAATGGCATTTGGTCTTATTTTCTAACAAACATGGCAAAAAACAAGCTAGTCATTCTACTTTTTCCACAATAACAAGAACAGAGTAGAAAACCTGTCCATTCTCACATTTTGTCTCTTAGCATTATGTTGATCTGTTAAATTTAATCTCTAGCGCTCAGATTTTTTAAAATTTTTCTCCAGTTCTGTTTACAAAATATCTCTACTTAGATATTTTGATGATACCTATCTTTCCTTTCAAATGAAAGGAAGTACCTGATGCTGCTTGTAAATCACATTCTCTTCTTAACCACCTCCCATCTGCTCAAAGACTCACTTGCAATGCAGACTCAAATCTTATATTTTACCATTATTTCTACCATTCCCCCTTTATCTAGTTTTTTGCTAGATCTGGGTAACTATACTTTCTTTTGATCCAGTTCAAAATTCTGTGCCATATTAGAATCGTAGAACTTCGTATTTCTTACCCACTGGAATATTGCCAATTGTAAAACTTCTTTTGTGTGTGTGTGTAAATTCTGATTGTTTGAACTTAACTATGAATTATACTTGCCCACTTTTTTTATTCTGTCATTGCCTTTCTTATATTTTATTCTCTTCTAATAGTTTAAAGGGGGGAGGCAATAAATACTCATTGAATAAGTTAAAGTAATTTGAAATTGCTTTCCAATAACTAATTTTTAGGTTTTTGAATGTGAGAGCATCAGCAATTATCATTCAGAGAAAATGGAGAGCTATACTTTCTGCAAAAATAGCTCATGAACACTTCTTAATGATAAAAGTAGGTATTACAAATTAATTCACTTGCAAATAACTACTTTAGGAAATAGAAAACAGAATGTTTTGTATTTTTTAATTTTTAAAAATAAATCTTTCACTGGGGAAAAAAAAGTGTTTTTAAGGCCTAAGTATGCATTTATTTCACACACATCTATTTCAGTCAATTGAAAATTATATTATCCCATAAAAATACTATTTGCTAGTTTTTAAAAATATATGAGGTATAGGCATACCTTGTTTTATTGTACTTCGCCTTATGGTGCTTTGCAGATATTGCATTTTTTTTTATAAATTGAAGGTTTGTGTCAACCCTGTGTTGAGCAAGTCTCTTGGTGCCATATTTCCAACATCATGTGCTCACTTTGTGGCTCTGTATCTCATTTTGGTAATTCTCACAGGGTGTTATGTAATTGAGGAATCTAAGGTGTGCTATGTTTTGTCAAGCTACAGACATTTTCTGTCATAGCTATTTATGATCACTGTGCTCTTTCTATTGTAGCTAGCATTTTTATTAAATGTGTTTGAGCTGTAATGTTAGTCCTTTTTCCTCTTACAATGAAAAGTATCAAGAGGATGAGAGGGGAAGAGCACTAAGTATCTCTTGACCCTTGACCCTTGGCTTACACCTTCATTTTGGCTATAGACCTATGTGAGTTTAGAAATAATGCTTCATCACCGTTTCATATCTATGAAACATGACATTCTTAAACTATAAATCATAATTATGCCATCTCATTGAGAAATTAAAGAACTTCTAGTGGGTTAGAAATCCTTTTATTTCTACCTATTAATGTTACTTGTAAATTTTTCCTTATAGAGACATCGAGCTGCTTGTTTGATCCAAGCACATTATAGAGGATATAAAGAAAGGCAGGTCTTTCTTCGGCAGAAATCTGCTGCTTTGATCATACAAAAATATATACGAGCCAGGGAGGCTGGAAAGCGTGAAAGGATAAAATACATTGAATTTAAAAAGTCTACAGTTATCCTACAAGCACTGATGCGTGGTTGGCTAGTACGAAAAAGAGTAAGTATTTTCAAGTAGCATATCTCAGTCTTATAAAATGAAAGCACTTGATGTTAAATAGTGTTAAGAAACTTTGGATTTTAGAGAATAATTTCAGAACTAATATGACCATTAACTTGAATTCATTCAGCTGCTAGAAAGGTAAGTGACAAGAGCACTGACCGTCAGATTTTTTTTTCTGTGATCCTAGTCATACTGTGTCTCACAGGTGTTCACCACCAAAGTCGCAAAATAAAATTTCTCCTTTGTAATGAATCTTAACAAAGGAACTGAAAATATGAGAGAGAGGCTCCATATGCGAAAGAGGTTAAATGTTATTCTAGTAGCTTTTTGCCACCACCAAGCAACTTTTGAGGTGTCGCAACCAGAATTCCTGTGACAGCTTCCACATCTTCAGCAAGAGAGAATTCTTTTTAGGGAGGTCATAACATTTAAGCTTACAATATGTGAAGTACTGGCATAGACAAAATAATTTGATTTGAAGTTAAATAGGAGGAATGTTTGTATCTTGTTCATTAAACATCAAGTGGAAGTCTGAAGCCCAACAGCAACTGTAGAAAGCTCCTTCTGCAGAGTCTTATGCTAGAGTTGCACTGTACTATTTAATAGCAGAGATATTAATTCACATAATTTTTTCTGATTTAATATCACCATTTCCAAGAGTTGTGCTTGGAATTCTGTAACCTTTTTTTGAGTTTAATATTTTTACCCTTCTCTAATTAAAAGTACATTGCAAACCTTAACTCACTGTTGTAGGGCAGTCTAGTTGAATTAGATTCTATGGTTATTTAGTAAAGTACCCAAAATATAATTTTGCTTTCTACACTCTGAATTATGATTTACACTATTGGAAATATTGTATAGTAAAATATTGTAATTACTTTGATTTACAATATAAGTAATTGTAATGATTAAAAATTAGTTTATTCTTGCTAGTTTATATAATTTGATGTTGAGGTTATGCAAAAAATAAACACTGATTGATTAACTTAGGAAGCAGATACTTGAATATGCTTTGTTTTTTCACCTTTAGATTTTAGAACAGAAAACGAAAATTCGACTTCTTCACTTCACTGCAGCTGCATATTATCACCTGAATGCTCTCAGAATTCAAAGAGCCTATAAACTTTACCTGGCTGTGAAGAATGCTAACAAGCAGGTTAATTCAGTCATCTGTATTCAGGTTTGCTGCTTCTTTGCAGTAAAACTATAGGACATAATTTTTCTGTTAGAAATTTTTGATACGTAATAAACAATTTCCAAATGCTTTATGCTAAGGTCGTACAACATTTAGCCTTTCACCATATAGCTGTTAGAATGATCTGAGGGTTAGAAATAGATTGATGTTTCATGGCACAGTAATAAAGTTGTGAATTATTGTCTGATGTAATTGTACTCATTTACATTCCTGCCAGCAAAGTCTTGAGGGTACCCTGTTTCTCTACATGCTTGCCAACATGAAGTATCGGAAGACTTTCTGATTTTTGCCATTCTAATGAATGGGAAACAGCATCTCATTTGTTTTTTTTTTTTGGATTTACTTGATGGCTAGAGATTCTAAAATTATATTCTATATGTTGGTTATTCAAGTTCTTATCTGTGTACTTTTCTTAACATCTTTTTTTCATACACTTAGCCCATTTTTCCATTGGATGTTCTTTTTTATTGTGATTTATAGGAGTTCTTTACATATTTTGAAGAAGAATTCTAGTTTATATACATTAACATATATTTACATATAAAATATTCAGTGAAAAAATTGCAGAATGATACATGCAGTTTGGTAGAATTTATATAAATTGTAAAATGAGGACAATGTTGTCTGGGATTAACTATACTCCTGTGCATGTGCGTGCACAGACACATGTTGTCCAGGATTAACTATACTCCTGTGTGTGTGCGTACACAGACACATGTTGTCCAGGATTAACTGTACTCCTGTGTGTGTGCGTGCACAGACACGTGTTGTCCAGTATTAACTGTACTCCTGTGCGTGTGCATGCACAGACACGTTTTGTCCAGGGTTAGCTATACTCCTGTGCCTGTGCGTGCACAGACACGTGTTGTCCAGGATTAACTATACTCCTGTGCATATGCATGCACACACACACACAAGCACCCAACATGGACTGGAAAGGTTTTTACACCAAGTGGAGTGGGGAAGTAATGCCTCTGGGGAAAGCTGAAAGATTTCTTGATATACTGTTCTATTTCTTTCATTTATATATGAATGTATATTTGTATTTTTTTTAAAAAAACCTGAAGTAGAAATGAAAAACAAAAGTCTGTGTTTTAAACAGAGATGGTTTCGAGCAAGATTACAACAAAAGAAATTTATTCAGAAATATAGCATCAAAAAGATTGAGCATGAAGGTCAAGAATGTCTGAGCCAGCAAAATAGGGCTGCATCAGTAATACAGAAAGCAGTGCGCCATTTTGTCTTCCGTAAAAAGCAAGAAAAATTCACTAGTGGAATCATTAAAATTCAGGTAATTGAAATTTGTATAGTTTTAGTTCAAAAATTTAATTTGCAAATCATCTACATGATATCTAATGCTATAAAAACATAGTCACCATTTTAAAAAGCTAATACATTAGCCAGTAGAATAACTCATAAGCTCTATACTACCAAAATTTCATTTCTAAGCTCTTTATTTTCAAATACTCTAGGGGAGGTTTATAATCAATAAGTAAAAAAGTATTTTAACATTTTGAATAGATTTAGACATCTTTGGTCAATAAAGGCTACCCAGTTTACATACAGGAATATTCTCTGTATTTCTGTTTTTGAAAATTGATTTTGCTGTTTATTTGAACTTGAAATTTTAATTGAAATGCATGTGATCATGTCAAATAAATTTACTGAAAATGTTTACATTGTGAAAACATATGTAGATGTAAATAGAAAACATTGGCTATAATCTTAAAATTACTCGGTTTTATCTCTTTAAGGCATTATGGAGAGGCTATTCTTGGAGGAAGAAAAATGATTGTACAAAAATTAAAGCTATTCGACTAAGTCTTCAAGTTGTTAATAGGGAGATTCGAGAAGAAAACAAACTCTACAAAAGAACTGCACTTGCCCTTCATTACCTTTTGACATATAAGCACCTTTCTGCCATTCTTGAGGCCTTAAAACACCTAGGTTAGTTTATGTTCACCTGTTTAAAAAATGTTGTAATAGTACATTATTAGCTAAAAATTCATTTCGTTGCTGTAAATTTACCTGTATGTTATTTTTTTTTTTCTTTCAGAGGTAGTTACTAGATTGTCTCCACTTTGTTGTGAGAACATGGCCCAGAGTGGAGCAATTTCTAAAATATTTGTTTTGATCCGAAGTTGTAATCGTAGTGTTCCTTGTATGGAAGTCATCAGATATGCTGTGCAAGTCTTGCTTAATGTATCTAAGGTAGTTTTTCATTTTATTAATGAGATATTCATGGGTCAACAAATAAGGCCCTGCAAATTAAGTTTGTGTTTACTCATCACTAGGGCTTAAATCTCTAAGTTAAAATTAATTTATGTGCAAGAGTCTTAGGGTGAAAAAAATGTTTATTAACATAAATATAGATTTAAATACCAATTTTTGTGTTATTTTATTTCCTCAGTCTTTATATTAAAAATGATTAAAAGTTATTAAGTACTTACTACGTGCTAGTATTTTTCATGCATTGTTTAATCCTCATAATCATGCTCTACAATAGTTCATATTATTATTCCCATTTTATAGAGAAGAAATAATAATAATTATAGAAGTTAGGTTCCTCCCCTAAGAACCTTAGTGTGATAAGTGGTAGAATTGAATTTGGATTCATTTCTGTCTGCCTTTAGAGGTAGTGGTGTTATCTACTGCATTATATCAAAATAGTATTACCACATTATAATCATATCTAGCAAAGCATGAGAAAGAAAATTATTGCTATAACTTAGTTACTCTGTAACTGTTGATCTGTGTATCAGAATTTGTCTTTTGGCCTTGGACTATTCCAAACTATATTGTATGCAACCAAAGGTTGAAAGATTTCTCTTTCCTACTTAACCTTTCAGTGACAACTTAAAGCACTTTACCTAATATTTTTATTGAGAGGTAGTGGTTAAGAACACCGATCTGAGGCCAAACTGTTTGAGTTTGAATCCCAGCCCAATAGCTTATTATAAGTTACTTAGCTTCTCTGTACTTTACTTTCCCCAACTATAAAATGAGTATAGTAACTACTCAAAACGTTATTGTGAGGATTGAGTTAATATACATTAATACATAAACTTGCCATACAAAGTGTCAGCTATGTTGTTTTGTTATTTTTATCTTAGTATCATTATTTGTTACCATGCATATTTCACTATGAATCTAATAATACAATTAGAAAAACAAGACATGGAAAATATATCCTAGACTTATTAGTATCAAATTTATCTTGTTTCATTTTCGAGCAAGCTCTTCTTCCTCTCAAGGAGCATGTAATAGAGTAACTAATTAGATCCTGCCTTTATCATTATCTTACCTCTGATTAATAATATCACAGATAAGTTATCTTTTTCCTTAGAGATTCTACTAAAGTGGTCTTATCTTTAAAAGTTTGCTTTTATTGACTTCAATATGTTTGTTTTCAGAGGTTTTACATTTGATTTTTTTTAATGTGAAACTTTAGAATTAGGGGGAAAAGATTAAGATTAAAATGTGAATACACATATATGATAGATCTATAAATGATGATATCAGAGCTCTTTCACAAAGTCCTTTGCACTTACTGCAGGCGGTCCAAAAGTTTGGCTATAGGTATGGACTTTTGTATTTTGTTTTTTGGTTGGATTGTTTGTAAATGTATGTGTTTATTACAACTTTTAATTTCATTCTGTTCTCTTCAAGTATGAGAAAACTACTTCAGCAGTTTATGATGTAGAAAATTGTATAGATACACTATTGGAGCTTTTGCAGATATACCGAGAAAAGCCTGGTAATAAAGTTGCAGACAAAGGCGGAAGCATTTTTACAAAAACTTGTTGTTTGTTGGCTGTTTTACTGAAGACAACAAATAGAGCCTCTGTAAGTATTAATCAGTTGCCTTCCTTTAAGATTATTTTTCTGTGATCTTACATCTATGACTTTTATGGTTTTCCTTTAGTAATTATCACTCTAAAATAGGGTTTTATGTGTGTTCAAACCTGCTTTTTGCACTGATAAAATGAGTTTAGGATATATCTATGAATTGTTTCTTTCTGACGTATTAAACTGAATTCTGAAAATAAATTTATTACAGCCATATAAGTAACAATTTCCCATTTACTAGAGAGAAAACTATCCTAGCAAGATAGAAAACCAGGTATGTATAACTTCTTATCCTCCTGTTGTAACCATAATTGTATTTCAAGCTCTTCTACGATGAGACCTCTGAGTCATTCTTTTTAAATGTCACAATTAACATAGGGGAAACCATAGGCCATGATTGGACTGTGGCCTTTATCCCGATAAGTGGGAACCACTGCAGGGTAAAGCAAGGGAATTATATTTTCCAGTTTAAATTTTAACAACACTCTGGCTTCTGATGGAAGAATGAATTTGGGAGAGCATGTGTGGATATAGGGAGACTATTAAGGAAGGTGGCAAGTGTTGATATGTAGTGATCTAGGCAAGAGATTGTGCTCGTCTTAGGATTGTGTCGCTGAGAGATAAGTAGAAGACTTTGGAAACTTTGCAGAGGTAAACTTTTCAAGACTTGGTAACTGGATATGATAGGTATGTTGACTGTAATAATTCCTATGTTGACTATAATAATTCCTTCTTGTATTCAGTGTGGAGTTAACTATGCAACTTTTGAATATTTATCTTCTTTATAATTGCCTTACAAATTAGCTCGTAATTTAATCAATCTACCTGCCAAACTTGGTGAGGTTTCTTTGATTATTCAAAGCTTAAAAGTTTACTGCAGGCTAGGCGCTGTGGCTCACGCCTGTAATCCCAGCACTTTGGGTGGCCAAGGCAGGCGGATCACAAGGTCAGGAGATTGAGACCATCCTGGCTAACACAGTGAAACCCCATCTCTACTAAAAATACAAAAAAAAATTAGCTGGGTGTAGTAGCGGGCGCCTGTAGTCCCAGCTACTCAGGAGGCTGAAGCAGGAGAATGGCATGAACCCGGGAGGCAGGGGTTGCAGTGAGCCAAGATCGTGCCACTGTACCCCAGCCTGGGTGACAGAGCGAGACTCGGTCTCAAAAAAAAAGGTTTACTGCATCGTTTTTATTTGTTATATTTGATTTTGCTAGTCTTAAAGGGATAAAATTTTAATTCTTACTACTTTTTAGTAATTGTGCATTTTATTTTGTAGGATGTACGAAGTAGATCCAAAGTTGTTGACCGTATTTACAGTCTCTACAAACTTACAGCTCATAAACATAAAATGAATACTGAAAGAATATTTCACAAGCAAAAGAAGAATTCTTCTATAAGCATTCCTTTTATCCCAGAAACACCTGTAAGGACCAGAATAGTTTCAAGGTAAGCAGTTAAATACAGTCTATAAATTTGTGTCACAGTTCATTCATTCATTTAACAAATATTTATTGAGCACTTACCACAAACAAGATGTGCTTTTCAATAGAGAAACAACATGTGAATAAGAATGGAATGTTTGGCAAATTTAAAAGAGGCAATCTTGGTAAATAATGAAATAACATTATACTGTAGCTTTGGATATTTAGTAGTTATTCAACAAACTTCTTCTATTAAATAGTTAAGAACTAAGGCTAAGAAGCTTGTTATAAGTTTTGTTATTTATTTAATTTAATTTTATTTATTTTATTTTGCATGAAGGACAAGCTACACTGTTTCAGAAGTGCCAAAAGTCCTTCTTAGCCAAAATATCAGCCTCCAGTCCTCCCATAATCACCCTGATTCTTGAAATTTCTCCTTCTGGAAATTTAGATTGACATTTTCTGATTTTATTGGCAAAAAGATTTAGTTTATTTTGGTGAACTGTCATGGCGTTTAATTATTTTTTTTTCCTCCCTTCCTTCTTTCTACCTCCTCCTTTTTTTCTTCCCCCTTCTCCTTCTCTCCCTCCCTTCCTTCCTTCCTTCCTTCCTTCTTGAGACTTAGCAATTTTCTATACTAGGTACAAATCCTACATTGTTGACAACACACTATTTCTTGACCTGAGTGGTTACACAGCCGTTAGCTTTATAATTATACTCGTAATTATAAATTGTATAATATAGTTATAAATTGGTTTTGTGCATGCATATTTCACAGCATAACATAAGTTCATTTGCTTGAAATATATTAATGGGACCATTTCTACATGTTTTTTAAGGACTTGGTAGAATTTAATATTCATTATATTTTAAAAACTCATTCTAACATATGAATAGATTATCTTAAAATTTTGATGTAGGTCAGGCTTTTTGAGGTAAAATTTATTGACAGTATAAATGTATCCTTTAAATGTATGCAATTCAATTGGTTTTGTATACAGTTAGGAAACTACCACCACTGAGATACAAAATAATTCTGTAACACAAAGTTTCCTTATGCCCCTTATCAGTTCTCTTTCTTTATTCCCTGGATTTTGGGAGCTACTGATCTGGTTTTTGTACCTTTAGTTTTGCCATTTCTATGCTGTCACATATATGGAATCATATAGTAGATAGCTTTTTGTGACTGGATTCTTTTACTTAGCATAATGCTTTTGAAATGTGTTCATGTTTATGCATGGATTTGAATTTCATTCCTTTTTATCACTTAGTACTATTCCATTGTATGGTCATACCACACTTTTTTCACTCACCAATTGATACATCTTTGGATTTTTAACAGAACAGAATAACATGATGGAAATGCATATAGTAGGGAATTATGTGAGAAGATGCATGAACTCCCCTCTGTTTGATACTATTTTCTCAATAAGTTTGAGATTATAAACTTAACAACTCAGAAGCAGCTCAGAGGGGATGGAGCGGAAGTTTGAAAAGGAGAAAGGACCAAGGTAGTCATCTTGGAGAGAAAGAGAGCCTGCTGGCAATTTCAAATGCTCATTTTAGATTTGCAATTATTGGCAAAAAATAAAGTCAGCTTGGTTGTGTAAACTTTTTTAGTAATATGCAGCTGTATAGGAATGGAGAAGGCAGATATTTTGACTCAATTTGAAATCCAAGTAGAATTTTTCAGACTAGTTTGGTAGGAGAGAGAGACAACCGTTAATGACATTTGCAGAGGTTTTGATAATACTGATGCACCTGAGCTAGATACACAGGAAAGTAAGAACAGCATTCTGGTGGAAGTTGGGTATGTGTTGAGGCCAAATGAAGTGGAGATCTCAGTGGGGTAGAAGAACTAGTTCAGTGACTGTGTTAGAGCAGATGACATGGATGAATCAGAAATGGTGGATGGAGAACAGAAGTCTCAAATTAAGATTTCCGTGGTCACACACTTTCTGATGATGACAAAGTCTAGTATGTGATCATATTAAAAAGGATTGGTTGAGGTAGAATTCAAGGAAAGAGGGGCAAAAACGGACTAGGTTGTTGGTCATATAGGTGTTGCTGTTACTGAGAACGGTGACAGGAGTTAAGAGGAGACCAAGAACTAGGTTTACAAGGAATAAGGCACTGAGAGTTTGGCCGATGACCAAAAGGCAGTGGGCAAGCTAAATAGCATAAGCATCAAAGAAGCCAGCATTATTTTTTTAGAAAGGATGGAGAGAAATAGTCTGGAAATAATGATGGACAATAATATGAAGTTCTCCCACCTCTTTGAGCAGGTTGTAAGGGAAATGATGTGTTCAGGAGTAGCTACAATTTAGCTAAGACGAAAAAGGTGAAGTTCTTCTCTTAAGAGAAGAACTTTATTAATGCCAGAATTTTTTTTTTTTTTAAATAGGCTTAAGCCAGATTGGGTTTTGAGAAGAGATAACATGGAAGAAATCACAAATCCCCTGCAAGCCATTCAAATGGTGATGGATACACTTGGCATTCCTTATTAGTAAATGTAAACATTTTCAGTATGTATAGTGTAAAAAAATATTAAAGCCAATCATGAGTATGTAAAGTGATTTTTGCTCTCTGTTCAACTTTTGAAATCTGACTTTGTATTTAAAAAAGCATAACCTTTTCATTACCTTCTTCATTTTGTAATTATTTATAGCTTTATGCATGTAACAAACTAATACGTCATAAGATGATTATATTATTCCTATTATCTTAAAGTATTATAGTAGTTAGAATGGAATCATATTCCTAAAAGGAAATAATAGCTGGTTACACCTTTTTTATAGGCAAGTTGAGGAATTTTTATAAAACAAATGTTAGAAATGGAAGATCTGTCTACTCACTAAGAAGTGAGATTAGGATAAAATAATCTCACAAATTCATATCAACGGCATCCTTATCCATATCCTTGACTGGCTAAAGCATCCAGATAAGCAAGTGAGTCCTTCTAGGCTCACAAAAAGAATACACCTACCACTGTATTTACTAAAAATTCTTACCATTGAACTGATGGGGGTTATAATTTGAAGTGGAAGGAACATGCTATTGCTCATAATAGAATCTTGTTGTGTAGTTATATACCACAGACCTGAAAATGATTCAGTATTGAAGTGTAATTTTTTTTCTACAGCTTTGAGTCACTGTTACTAGTATCTGCGGTTTCAGGGCCACAGATGTCTAATTCTTATGGCTGAAATCTGATAGAATCTCAAAGTCTGCCCATGTATGAATGCCATGAAAGTGTTTAACTGTTCAAAATAAATCAGGAGTAGCTAGAAATTGAGAGACTATTTAACTACTTAATGTATAACTTGATTAGAACAATTTAAGAATTAAACCTAATTTGTGTGAAATTATGTGCTTATGATTTGGTTAGGATAGATCTAAATATATTGGTGCATTAAAGAGTATATGGAAATTAACTCTGGAGAATTTTTTTTTCTTTTTTTTCTCTTTTTGTTCCAATAAAGTGTTTTGGGAGCTTTTGGGACTCTGTATTTTCCAAATATTGTTTTGTTTTGTTTTTTGACTGACTTGCTGACTTTTTTATTGTTTTATTTTTCTTTTTCACTTAACAGAATTTTAGCACTAATAAGTAATTATTCACTTTGGTAAATTATACTGGTAGGACATAATTGACCAGTGTAAAAATGTTATTGGCACCAATTTCCTCTAAGATAGATATAATTAATTAATAGTTGCACAAGAAATATTTAGATGAAGTTACATATGTAAGAAGATGGCTTCCAGATATTAAAACAATTTTTCTATTGTTGAATCTCAGGCCAATAATTTCTAATGGACTTTTAATTCACACCCTAACTCCCTTGTTTCAGCTGTACTACTAACTACTCTTACAGCAGACAGTAACATCGGTCTTACCAGGGCTTCCCCTTTGCCCATTCCCAGGGAAGTGTGTTAGATTTGGCAGATAAAGAATTACAGGGCTATTCTCGCTGCTTATAGTGGGACTGCATCCACAGCTCAAATTTGACTATAAGGGATGAAGTTAT
This sequence comes from Papio anubis, assembly GCF_008728515.1. Classification (NCBI taxonomy): domain Eukaryota; kingdom Metazoa; phylum Chordata; class Mammalia; order Primates; family Cercopithecidae; genus Papio; species Papio anubis. The sequence goes on from NC_044976.1 coordinate 164,711,935, forward strand.
AATCTGCTGTGAAATTCCTTTAAAAATATACACTGTCAAATTTAATGATACGCATACTACATCTTGTGCATTGATAACATCCTCACTAGTACGTTGAACTGCAGTTTCACTCCTAGGACAGGCAAGATAAAAGAAATGTTACAAAATGTGAAAGATAAAAAGTGGTATAACTCTCAGTCCCCACTTTCATTTTCACTTCCCAATCCTAGTTGTCTTTTTAGTAGATCCTTACTCTGGATTACATAATTACATATCAGTTTATTTAATAAACTTAGCTTCTCAAACATTTTTCCTGCCTATTTTATTTGTGCCTTCTATATATAGATGAGTAACGTTATCTTATAGTGGTTTTAATTTGCATTTTCCTAATGCTAATTATGTTGAGCATCTGGTTTTTTTTTATTTTTTGTTTATTTATTTATTGCTATCTACATGTCCTCCTTGGTGAAGTGTTTATTCAAGTCTTCTCCATTTTAAAAATTAAGTTGTTTTCTTATTAAGTTTTGAGAGTTTAGAAAATATTCCAGATATGAGTTCTTTATTAGACGTGTAGTTTACAAATAGTTCTAGTCTGATACTTTTCATTCTTTTAATAGTGCCTTTTGAACAACAGAAGTTTTAAATTTTGATGAAATCCAGTTTATGTTTTCTTTTTCTTTTATCGATTATACTTTTGATGTATTGTATCTAAAACCTCTTTGCTTAATTCAAGGTCATAAAGATTTTCTACTATGTTTTCTATTAGAAGTCGTATCACTTTAGTTGTGTAGTTTATTAATCAATTTAAAGTTGATTTTTGTATACAGTGTAAGGTGTGAACCAAAGTTTAGTTTTTTACATATCGATAGCCAGTTGCTCCAGCACCATTTATTGAAAAGACTATCCTTTCTCCATGGAATGGCATTTACACATTTGTCAAAAAACAGTGGACCATATATATATTTGTCTGTTTCTGGCCTCTCTTTTCCATTGATGTCTTTGTTTATTTTTATGCAAATATAATGCTGTCTTGATTATCATAGGTTTACAATAAGGCTTAAGATCAGTTAGTGTAAATCATCCAAAGGTGATGTAAATCATCTAAGTTGCTTTGACTGTTCTAGGTCCTTTGCATTTTCATATGACATTTAGAATAAATTATTCATTTGTTCTGCTTACTTGGTGTGTCATTTGCTCTTCGTTTTCTAAATCTTGAAGTGGAAGCTGTTATTATTGATTTGAGATCTTTTTCTTTTCTAATACAGGCAATCAGTGCTATAGATTTAAGTACTGTTTTGCTGCATTCGATAAATGTTGATGTGGGTTGGTACTATGGGTCCAACATTGTCTCATATGCTGCTGTTGGAAAAAGAATTATTGGCATAATAGGCATAATTTCATTAGAAAAATAATACACTATCTGTATTACAAATGCACATTTCACTTCTGGGGATTTATCATATATAGTCACATATGCAAAATAGCATGTGCAGTATTGACATTGCAGAAACATGGGCAATAATAAAATATTGGAAACAATTTATTACCCAACAACAACTAATACATATTTTGGTATCAGGAATGGTTCTAGAGGAACAGAATTTTAAGGAAGGATTTCTTTAGTTGGTTTCTGGGTTTCTGAACTTAGCTACTTAATATGATTAGACCCAAAAAACTGCTAAGGACTCTACTTCTTTTTTTTGAGGCGGTCTCGCTCTGTCGCCAGGCTGGAGTGCAGTGGCGGATCTCCGGCTCGCTGCAAGCTCCGCTCGGGTTCGCTTGTCTCCTGCACCAGCCTCCGGTAGCTGGGACTACAGGTGCCACTTCCTGTGGCAAGTTTTGTATTTTTAGTAGAGGCGAGGGTTTCCTGCCGTGTTAGCCAGGATGGTCGATCTCCCGACCTGCATTGATCCCAGCATGCAGGCCTCCCAAAGTGCGCGCAGGTTACAGGCTTGACCACAGCGCCAGGCAAGGCTACTTCTAATAGTATGGAGAACACTGATAATCCTTGGTGTGAACTGCTGAGAGAGTTATGCAAAATAAATGCATTTGATATTCCTGATCACGGCTCATGAGAGGCAAGGGGTTTAGTCTCTATACATAGTACCTTTGACCGTATGTGGAGAACCAAGGGATATCTGTGTTAGTCAGGGTTCTCCAGAGGGACAGAACTAAAGAGTATATGTATATGTGAAAGGGAATTTATTAAATAGAGGAAGAATTGGCTCATACGATCACAAGGTGAAGTTCCACAATAGGCCATCTACAAGCTGGGAAGAAAGAAGCCAATAGTGGCTCAGTCTGAGTCCAAAACCCTCAACAGCAGGAAAGCCAACTGTATTCATTTTTTCTCACATTGCTATAAATAACTAAGACTGGATAATTTACGAATAAAGGAGGTTTGATTGTGACAGTTTGATTCACAGACTGTACAGAAAGCATGGCTGGGAGGCCTCAGGAAACTTACAGTCATGCCAGAAGACCAAGAGGAAGCCAATACCTTCACATGTCAGAGGGGGAGAAAGGAAAGGGGGAAGTGCTACACATTAGATCTCATGATAACTCACTGTCATGAGAACAGCAAGGAGGAAATCCGCCCCCATGATCTAATCACCTCCCACCAGGTCCCTCCCCCAACATAGGGAATTACAATTAGACGTGAGATTTTAGTGGGGACACAGAACCAAACTATATCACTGACAGTGCAGCCTTCAGTCTGTGGCTGAAGGCCTGAGAGCCCCCAGCAAACCACTGGAATAAGCCCAAGGGTCCAAAGGCTGATGAACCCGGAGTCTGATGTTGAAGGGCAGGATGAACAAAAGGAAGCATCCAGCACGGGAGAATGATGAAAGCCAGAAGACTCATCAAGCCAGCTTATCCCACCTGCCTTCTTTGTTCTAGCTATGCTGGCAGCCAATTGGATGGTATCTGCCCACATTGAGGGGGTTCTTCCTCTCCCACTCCACTGACTCAAATGTCAGTCTCCTCTGGCAACACCCTCACAGTCACACACCAGAAACAATATCAGCTATCTAGGCATCCTTCAATCCAATTAAGTTGACACCTAATATTAACCATCACCCCTTGTCAACTTGGCACCCATATACATCTCCTAAAATCATACTTAATCTCAAAATAAAGATAATAATAAGGTCATCGTTATGCCACAATACAGCTATTCTTTGTACAACTGGAAGGACACTAATCCTTAACCTAAATGCCATTACATAAAGCTAACAACACTTAAATGCTGATATGAAGTCAATAAATCTTATACTACATGATAAAAGGAAATAAAACAAAGATATTTTCTTAGTACAGGTATATATGTGCACAAACATATTCTTAACAAAATAAGGAGGAAATAAATACTCATGACAATGACAGTCTTCATTTCTGCAACTGGTCACATGGTAGTAGCTGGTATTGATAACTACCATCTCCTACTACTCATTTTGTATTCCCTTTGCTTTCAGCAAGCACCTTGGCTGGTTGTGATTGTTTACCTGGTAAAGTGACCCAAACTTTTATTCTTGAAGAGTCTGGGCCATTTATAGTCCTGCCTGGATTGGGTTGTTATAGTTTCCCATTGACCTTAATCACAGGTCATGGTAATACTAAGAGATGCACTAAGGTATCGCCTGTATTTGAGACATACTCCTTCTTACCTCCATTGTGAAGCAGTAGTCTGATTTCATCTTGATAGTCCAGGTCAGTCATCCCAGCCAACACTGTAACTCCCTTTATAGCCTGTTGACTTAGAGGCAGAAGGAGCCCAAAGTGGCCAGGTGGCAATCATCACTTCCAGTTTAATGGGATCGTTGTTTCTTCTGGTGGCAGCATTCCGGACCCTGATTCAGAGCATACACAACCTTCTAGAGAACTTTGCCCGAGCACTACAAAGTATTATCACCGAGTTGGTGGTGTAATTATGACTTCAAAAGGCCATTCCACCATTCCATCAATCCAGCTGCTTCAAGATGATGAGTAACACAGTAAGGTCAGTGAATTCTGAGCATGAGCCCACTGTCATACTTTTTTGGCTGTGAATTGAGTGCTCTTGTCAGAGGCAATGCTATGAAGAATACCATAACGGTGGATAAGGCATTCTGTGAGTCCACAGATGGTATTGTGTTCAGGATGGAGTGAGTGTCTATTCCAGTGAGGACAAACAGCTACCCTTTCCATGACTGAAGAGGTCCAACATAATCAACCTCCCACCAAGTAGCTGGCTGATCACCCAAGGAATGGTATCATATTGAGGGCTCAGTATTGGTCTCTGCTGCTGGCAGATTTGGCACTCAGCCATGGCCTTAGCCAGGTCAGCCTTGGTGAGTGGAAGTCCATGTTGCTCAACCCATTTGTAACCTCCATCCCTGCCACCATAGCCACTTTGTTTTTGAGCCCATTGGGTAGTGACATGGATGGGGAAAGAGCCTGATTGATATCCACAGAACAGGTCATCCTATTCACTCAATTATTATAATCCTCCTCTGCTGAGGTCACTCTTTGGAGAGCATTCACATGGAACACAAATATCTTCACAGTTTTTGACCATCAGAAAGGTCCATCCACCTATCCCTTCCCCAAATTTCTTTAATCACCAATTTTCCAATTATATTCCTTCCAAGTTCATGACCATCCAGCCAAACCATTGGCTGTAAGCCTTGAATCAGTATATAATTACACATTCTAAACATTTCTTCTTCCAAGCAAAGTGCACAACCAGGTGCACTGCTCAAACTTTTGCCCATTGGGAAGATTTCCCTTCACCACTGTCCTTCAGGGATGTACTACAAAGGGGCTATAGTGCTGCAGTTGTCCACTTTCAGGTGATGCCTGTATATTGTACAGAACCATCTACAAACCAGGCTCTAGTCTTCTCCTCCTCTGTCAACTGATCATAGGGAACTCCCCATGTGGTCATCAGTGCAGGCTGGGAGAGAGAGGACAAGGCGAGAGGAGTAGGGACCATGGGCATTTGAGCCACTTCCTCATGTAACTTATGCCTTCAGGACCTGCTCAAGCCCAATCACATATACCACTTCCATTTAATGATGCAGTGCTGCTGTGCATACCCAATCTTATAGCTAAATGGCTCAGGAAGCACCCAGTTTATGATAGGCATTTCAGGTCACATGGTAACTTGGTGACCCATAGTCAAATGTTCAGTTTCTACCAAGGCCCAGTAAAAGGCCAGGAGCTGTCCCTCAAAAGGAGAGTAGTTATCTGAAGAAGATGGTAGGGCCTTGCTCCAAAATCCTAGAGGCCTCCACTGTGATTCACCTGTGGGGACCTGCCAAAGACTCCAAACAGTGTCCCTATCTGCCACTGACACCTCAAGCACCATTGGATCAGCTGGGTCATATGACCCAAGTGGCAGAGAAGCTTGAACAGCATCGTGGACCTGTTGTAGAGCCTTCTCCTGTTCTGGATCCCACTCATAACTGTCAGCCTTTTGGGTCACTTGATAAACGGGCCAGAGTAACACACCCAAGTGAGGAAAGTGTTGCCTCCAAAATCCAAGTAGGTCCACTAGGCGTTGAGCCTCTTTCTTGGTTGTAGGAGGGACCAAAGGCAACAACTTATCCTTCGCTTTAGAAGGAATACTTCAACAGGTCCGCACCACTGGATCCTTAGAAATTTCACTGAGGTAGAAGTTCCCTGAATTTTAGTCAGATTTATTTCCCATTCCCTGGTATGCAAATGCCTCACCAATAAGTTCGGTGTAGTTGCTACTTCTCGCTGTCTGGGTGCAATCATCATAATGTCATCAATGAAATGGACTAGTCTTGTGGAAAGGACAAGTGATCAAGGTCTCTGCAAACAAGATTATGACACAAAGCTGGACAGTTGATATACCCCTGAGGTAGGACAGTGAAGGTATATAGTTGGCCTTGCTAGATGAAGGCAAATTGCTTCTGGTGGGCCTTATGGATAGGAATAAACAAAAAAGCATTTGCCAAATCAATGGCTGCTTACCAGGCACTAGGAGATGTGTTAATTTGTTCAAGCAATGAAACTACATCTGGTAAGGCAGTTGCAAATTGGAGTCACCACGTGGTTAAGCTTATAATAATCTGCTGTCATTCTCCAAGACCCATCTGAGTTCTGCACAGACAAATAGGAAAGTTGAACAGGGATGTGTTGGGAATCACCTCTCCTACATTGTGTCTTTCAAGTCCTTGATGGTGTCACTAATCTCAGCAATCCCTCCAGAGATAAAATATTGTTTGTGATTTGCTATTTTTCTAGGTGGAGGCAACTGTAATGGCTTCCATTTTGCCTTTCCCACCATAATAACCCTCACCCTACCAGTTAGGGAGCCAGTGTGGGGGTTCTGCAAGCTGCTAAGATGTCTATTTCAATTATGCATTCTGCAACTGGAGAAATAACCACAGGAAGAGTCTGGGAACCCACTGGACTCACTATAAGTCAGATCTGAGTTAAAACTCCATTAATTACCTGACTTCTATAAGCCCCTACTGTAACTGGAGGGCTGCAATGATGTTTTTGGTCCATTAAAATCAATGTCAGCTCAGAGCCAGTGTCCAGTGGTCCCTTAAAGGTCTAATCATTCCCCTTTACCCAATGCACAGTCACCCTGGTAATAATCCAGAGGTCTCCTTGAGGGAGGATGGGAAAAAGATTAACAGCATAAATTGTTGGCAGTGTAGTGGAGTCTTTCCTCAAGGGGACCTGGCTTCCCCTTCATTCAAGGGTTTCTGCGTCTGTAAACTGGCTCAAGTCTGCAAAATGATGGAGGGGCCGTGATTCTCTTTTTGTGATTCAAATTAGTCTTTTGTCCACTTGACCTAGAAATTTTCGGCTTATGCAAATTAAGAATGTAGCAGGCTTCTTCTCAATTTCACTTCTAGGAACACCATGATTAATTAGCCAATGCCAGAGCTCTACTTGAGTAGACTGTCTGATTACTGCTTTGCCTCTGCTGTCCATTATGGCAACTATATCCACCTTGATGTGATGGTTGAATGCCACCACTTGGCCCCTGCCACCTTGGGATCCAATTATTCCCATCACATTTAAGTTTTCCATTTGAGTGACTACAGTTCTCACAGTAAGATCTAGCATACAGAGAGGAGTAATCACAGAGCAAGCTCTACAAGGATGCTGATGCTTCCCTCACAATCTATTTCACAAGGTTTTGGTGAAGGGTATGTCTTCTGAACCCTCCTAGTTGGTGTGAGTAGGTCTAAAGTGACAAATCTACTTTAGCATTCCAATCTTCTAAGCCTTTGGATCTCTTCCTCTACATTAAGCCTTTGGATCTCTTCCTCTACATTAACCCTCTACAAGGGAGATAGGGCATTTCCAGCTAGCTCACAGTGGGCCATCTTTTGATCCATGTTTCAGGTAAACAAGCAAATAAACTATTAGAACTCCTTTTAACTCCTTGAGCTGTGACATCAAATGCAGAATTTCTGTTTAGTGGGCCTGTATCAACAAATTCAGCCTGATCCAACTTTATGGTGCTTTCACCATTATCCCACACCTTTAATATTCATTCCCATACCTGTTTTCTGGATTTCTGCTTATATAAATGAGAAAACTCAGTTTTTTTGGAGTGTAGTGCACCTCCTTGTGGGTAACACTCTGAACCTCACCTCTAGGGACCTTCAAAAACTTTAGTCTTGTTACAACTCTAGATGCAAAGAGGGGTAGTGGGGGTGGGTCCTGAGCAGAATTAGCATTGTCTTACCTAGCAACTGCCTCTGGAGAGGCCTTTGCTGTTGCCTCAGGCATCACAGGATGTATCTACTCAGACAAAGGTGGAAAGGCTGATGGCAGCATGAGTCAGGGAGGGAATGTTGCCACCACTGGGGATGGGGAGACTGTTTCCTCTGGTGAAAAAGGTTCATTAGCATTTAGGAGCTTAGTGCCCTCAGCTTCATCAGGGTCATCCCACAGATCCCCTTTCCAAGTTACAGGGTCCCATTCTTTCCTGATCAATGCCCTCACTTTAACAGTAGAAACCTGGTGGCGCTGAGCATGCGTCTTTCATTGCAGGTTAGCCACTCACATGATAAGAGTTTGTGTCTGATTTGTGGATACGAATGTGGAGATAAGGCCCTCACCCAGAGCAATCTTAGAAAAATTGAGGCTAAGTATGCGCTTCTGGAGCTGGGAGTTAGAATCCCCGAGCTCATCTTTTTCTTTCATCACTTTGTTCAGCGAACTTAGGAGTACTCAACTAACTTCATCATATTCCTTGGTTCTCCACATATGGTCAAAGGTATTATTTATAGAGACACTAAACTCCTTGCTTCTCAGGAGCAATTAATAAGGAGTACCAAATACATTTATTTTGAATCTAAACAATTCACATCAAAAACTATCAGTGTTCTCCATACTATCAGAAATAGAGTCCTTAGCATTTTTGGATCTAATCAGATTTAACAGCCATCTCCAGAAACTCCAAAACCAACTAAAGAAATCCATCCTTAAAACTCTGTTCCTCTAGAACCACTCCTGGTACCAAAATCTGTATTAGGGTTCTCCAGAGGGACAGAACTAATAGTATATATGTATACATGAAAAGAAATTAATTAGGGAGAATTGGCTCACATGATCAAATGGAGAAGTCCTAGGATAAGCTTCCTGCAAGCTGGGGAAGAAAGAAGCCAGTAGTGGCTCAATTCGAATCCAAAAGTCTCAAAAGCAAGGAAGCCAACAGTTCAGCCTTGAGCCTGTAACCAAAGGCCTGAGAGCTCCCAGCAAACCACAGGTGTAATTCCAAGAGTCCAGAGGCCAAAGAACCTGGAGTCTGATGTCCAAAGGCAGGAGGTACAGAAGAAAGCATTCAGCATGGGAGAAAGATGGAAGCCAGAAGACTCAGCCAACCAGTTTTTCCCACCTTCTTTCACCTGCTTTGTTCTAGTTGTGCTGGCAGCTGATTGGATGGTGCCCACCCACATTAAGGATGGATCTCCCTCTCCCACTCCACTGACTCAAATGTCAATCTCGGGTCTCTATCTCTCAGTCCACTATCTCAAATGTCAATCTCATCTGGCAACACCCTCACAGACACATCAAGAAATAATACTTTACCAGTTATCCAGGCATCCTTAAATGCAATCAAGTTGATATCTAATGTATTAGTCCATTTTCACACTGCTGATAAAGACATACCCAAGACTAGTTAATTTATACAGGAAAAAGGGTTTAATGGACTTACAGTTACATGTGGCTGGGGAAGTCTCACAATCATGGCAAAAGGCAAGGAGGAGCAAGTCACATCTTATGTGGCTGGAAGCAGGCAAAAAGAGCTTGTGCAGAGAAACTCTACCTTATAAAGCCATGAGATCTTGTGAGACTTATTTAATATCACGAGAACAGCACAGGGAAAACCTACCTCCATGATTCAGTTACCTCTTACTGGGTCCCTCCCATAACACGTGGAAATTCAAGATAACATTTGGGTGAGGAAACAGCCAAAACATATCATTCTGTCTCTGGACCACACCAAATGTCATGTCCTCATATTTCTAAACCAATCATATCTTCCCAACCATTCCCTAAGGCTTAACCCATTTTAGCATTAACTCAAAAGTTCACAGTCAAAAGTCTCATCCAAGACAAGGCAAGTTTCTTCCATCTATAAGCCTGGAAAATCAAAAGCAGGCTAGTTACTTCCTAGATGCAGTGGGGATATAGGCATTAGGTAAATACAGCCATTCCAAATGGGAGAAATGGACCAAAACAAAGAGCTACAGGCCCCATGCAAGTCTGAAATCCAGCAAGGCAGTCAAATCTTAAAGCTCTAAAATGGTCTCCTTTGAATCCATGTCTCACATCAGGTCATGCTGATGCAAGACGTAGGTTCCCATGGTCTTGGGCAGCTCTTCCCCTGTGGCTTTTCAGGGAACAGCCTCTCTTCCAGTTGCTTTCATGGGCTAGGATTGAATGTCTACAGCTTTTCCAAATGCACGGTGTAAGCTGACGGTGGGTCTACCATTCTGTGCTGTGGAGGTTGGTGGCCCTCTTCTCACAGCTCCACTAGGTAGTACCCCAGTAAGGACTCTGTGTGGGGGCTCTGACCCCACATTTCCCTTCTGCATTGCCCTAGCAGGGGTTCACCATGAGGGCCCTGCCCCTCCAGCAAACTTCTGCCTGGGCATCCAGGCATTCCCACACATCCTCCAAAATCTATGTAGAGGTTCCCAAACCCCAATTCTTGACTTCTGTGCAGGCTCAACACCACATGGAAGTTGCCAAGGCTTCAGGTTTGCAACCTCTGAAGCCATGGTCCGAGCTCTATGTTGACCCCTTTCAGCCTTGGCTTGAGCAGCTGGGATGCAGGTCAGCAAGTTCCTAGGTTACACACAGCATGAGGACCCTGGACCCAACTCATGAAACCACTTTTTCCTTCTGATCCTCTAGGCCTGTGATGGGCGGGGCTACTGTGAAGACCTCTAACATGTCCTGGAGACATTTTCCCCATTGTTTTGGAGATTAACATTTGGTTCCTCATTACTTATGCAAATTTCTGCAGCTGGCTTAAATTTCTCCTCAGAAAATGGGATTTTCTTTTTTATTGCATTGTCAGGCTGCAAATTTTCCTAACTTTTGTGCTGTGCTTCCCTCACAAAACTGAATGCCTTTAACAGCACTCAACTCACCTCTTGAATGCCTTGCTGCTTAGAAATTCCTTCCACCAGATACCCTAAATCATCTCTCTCAAGTTCAAAGTTCCACAAATATCTGGGGTAAAGACAAAATGCCACCAGTCTCTTTGCTAGAACATAACAGGGGTCACCTTTACTCCAGTTACCAACAAGTTCCTCATCTCCATCTGAGACCACCTCATCCTGGATTTCATTGTCCATATCACTATCAGCATTTTGGGCAAAGCCATTCAACAAGTCTCTAGGAAGTTCCATACTTTCTCACATTTTTCTGTCTTCTGAGCCCTCCAGACTGTTCCAACATCTGCCTCTTACCCAGTTCCAAAGTTACTTCTACATTTTCAGGTATTTTTTCAGCAGTACCCCACTCCTGGTATCAACTTACTGTATTATTCGATTTTCAGGCTGCTGATAAAGGCATATTGAAGACTGGGTAATTTATGCAGGAAAAGGGGTTTAATGGACTTACAGTTCCACGTGGCTGGGGAAGCCTCACGATCATGGCAGAAGGCAAGGAGGAGCAAGTCACGTCTCACAAGGATGGCAGGGAAAAAGAGAGAGCTTGTTCAGTGAAACTGCCTTTTAAAGCCATCAGATCTCATGAGACTTATTCAATATCACAAGAACAGCACAGGAAATACCTGCCCCCATGATTCAATCACCTCCCACTGGGTCCCTCCCATGACATGTGGGAATTCAAGATGAGATTTGAGTGGGGAAACAGCAAAACCATATCATCTAATATTAACCATCAAGGGGGCCAAACTCATCCTTTTATTAGGGACTCACACCCACAATAACTAACCTACTCCCCTTGAAAACAGCATTAATCCTTCCATGAGGGTAGAGATCTCATGACCTAATTATATCTTAAATGTCCCACTTTCCAACACATTTATGTTGGAGATTACATTTCCAACATATGAACTTTGGGGAACACATGCAAATCATTAATATCCAAAATATATAAGTAATTCCTATAATTTAATAGGAAAATAAATTACCTGATTATAAAATGGGCAAAGAAGACATACAAATTGCCAACAGGTATATGAAAATGTGTTCAACATCACTAATCATTAGGGAAATGCAAATCAAAACTACAATGAGATGTCACCTCAGACCTGTTATTGGTGAGGAAGTGGAGAAAAGGAAACCTTTATACATGGTTAGTGGAAGTGTAAAAAGGTGCAGCTACTATAGAAAACAACGTGGAGGTTTCTAAAAAAAATTAAAAATAAAATTACCATTTGATCGAGAAATCTCACTTCTGAATATATGTCTAAAGGAATTAAACTGAGTATCTCAAAGAGGTGTCTGTACTCCAATGTTCATTGCAGGATTATTTACAATAGTCAAGATATGGAAACAACTTAAGTGTTCACTGATAGATGAATGAATTTTCAAAAGCATTACAGTTGACTCTTTAATAACACGGGTTTGAACCGTTGAAGTGCACTCCTATGTAAATTTTTTTTCAATACGTGTGTTGGAAAACTTTTTGGAAATTTGTGACGTTTGAAAAAACATGCAGGTAAACTGTGTAACATAGAAACATTAAAAACATTAAGAAAAAGTTAGATATACCATGCATGCATAAATATATGTAGATAATAGTCTTTTATTATATGCTACCATAAAATATACACAAATCTATTGTAAAAAGTCAGAATGTATTAAAATTTACACACACAAACACTTGCAGACCATACATGAGACCGTTCACAGTCGAGATAAATGTAAATAAGCAAAAGTATGCAGTATTAAATCATAACCACATAAAATTAATTGTAGTATATACTGTACTTCTGCAATAATTTCATAGCCACCTCCTGTTATTATGTAGTGAGCTCCAGTGTTGTATCTGCTTAAAATGTCATGTGATGCTAATCATTTCCATGTGATCAGTTCATCACTCTAGTAAATTGTGTGTTGCAGTAAAAAAGGATCTCTCGTGGTTTTTGTGTATTCTTCTTTATATTTAGTGCAATACTGTAAACCTTGAATAGCAACAGGGAACACATACCAAGTGCTACTAGTGATACTGCAAGGGCTCCCCAGAAGCAAATAAAAGTCATAACATTAAAAGAAAGGTTGAATTGCTTGATATGTACTGCAGATTGAGGTCTGAAGATGAAATTGCCCAGAATTTCAAGGTAACTTATTCTAGGATAAGGAACACTGTAAAGAAAGAAAAGGAAATTTGGATAGCCATCACTGCATCTATGCCAACAGTCACAAAAATCTTGCACTTTTTGCAAAATATCTTTCTGTCTTGAGAATGTAGCTTTTATGTAGGTGCACGATTGCTAAACAAAAGTCACCCTTATAGGCTATAATTTAATTTGTAAAAAAAAAAGTTGTTATATGACAACTTACAGCCAAAGGGAAGTAAAGGATTTAAAGCTGGAAAATATTTAACTACAGCAAAAGATAATTTAATAATTTTAGAAAAAGTTTTGGTTTTAAAAATGTCAAGAGAACAGAAGTAGCTTCTGCCAAGCTAGAAGCAGCAGATGAATTCCCAGGTGCCATTAAGAAAATCATTGAGAAGAAAGGATATCTACCTGAATGCATTTTAAATGCAGACAAAAATGGTCTAAATAGAAAAAACTGATACAAAGGGCATTTATTAGTAAGGAAGACAAGCAAGTACCAAGATTTAAGGCACGAAGGGGTATGCTAACTCTACCATTTAGTGTAAATGCAGTCGGGTTTATGATCAGGACTGCCCTTATCTATAAAGTTGGTAACTCCTGAGCCTTGAAAGGAAAAGAGAAACACCTGTTGCCAGTCTCTTGGTTGTACAACAAGAGAACCGTGGTTGAACAATGAGAACCCTTTTTCTGGATTGCCTCCATGGATGCTTTGTCCCTGAAGCTAGGAAGTACCTTGCCAGTAAGGAACTGCCTATTAATGTTCTTTTGATATTGGACAATGCCCCTAGCCATGCAAAACCCCATGAGTTCAATAATGAAGAGGTAGAATTCGTCTTCTTTCCCCAAATACAACTCTAATTTGGCCTCTAGATCAGGGGGTAATAAGGACTTTTAAGGCTCATTACCCACATTACCATATGGAAAAGATTGTCAATGCTCTGGAAGAGCATGCAGATAGAGAACCCCGAAAGAAAGAGCATCATAAAAATATGGAAGAATTACACTACTGAAGATGTCATTGTTGTTATATAATCAGCTCTGAATGCCATCGATCATAAAACAATAAACTCCTGCTGCAGGGAACTGTCTACATGTGCATGCCTTCACAGGATTTACAATGGAGCCAATCAAGGAACAGTGTGGATATGGCAAAAGAAAAAAAACAAAAGGTAAGGGGTGAAAGGTTTAAATATATGAATTTTGTAGAAATTCAAGAGGTAATGGACACCACAACAGAGAAATTAATAGAAGACTTGATGGAGAAGAGTGCTTCTGAACCAGTGCCAATCATGGGGAAGAAGATATAAAAGAAGCAGTGCCAGAAAACAAATTTACATTAGACAATCTGGCAGAAGTGTTCTGATTATTTAAGACTACTTTTATCTTCTTTTATGACATGAACCCTTCTATGATATGGGCAGAGAAACTAAAGCAAATGGTGAAAGAAAGATTGGTACTGTGTAGAAACGTTTTTAGAGAAATGATAAAACAAAACATCAGAGATTATAATGCATTTCCATAAAGTTACACAAAGTTTGCCTGCCTCTCCTGCTTGCACTTCCATTTCTTCCACCTCTTTTGCCTCTGCCACTCCTGAGACACCAAGAACAACCCCTCCTTTTTTCAACATGAAGATGACAAGGATAAGGCCTTTATGATGATCCACTTTCACTTAGTAAATATATTTCTTCTTTTTATGATTTTATTAGTTACATTTTCTTTCCTCTAGCTTACTCTATTGTAAGAATATGGTCTGTAACACATATAACAAAAAATGTGTTTTAATCATCTGTTATTGGTAAGGCTTTCAGTTCACAAATGGTATTAGTAGTTAAGTTTTGGGGGAGTCAAATGTTACATGGAGAATTTTGACTGTGCCCAGAGTCAGCAGTCCTAACCCCCACATTGTTTAAGGGTCAACTTTATATGCATACAATGACATATTATACAGCCTTGAAAAAAGAAGAAAATCCTGCTATTGACAGCAACAAGGATGGACATGGAGGGCATATGTAGAGTGAAATAACCAGACACAGAAAGACAAATACTCCATACTCTCATTTATATGTGGAATTTAAAACAGTCAAACAAGTGGAAACAGAGAGTAAAATGGTGGTTGCTAGGGGACTGAAGGCTAGAGAAAATAAAGAAGTTTTGGTTAAAGGCTACAAAGTTTCAGTTATGCAAAATGAATACATTCTGGAGACCTATTGTTTAAAAATTAGGTTAATTGAAGCATTTAAAAATTAATAAGAAGGCCGGGCGCAGTGGCTCAAGCCTGTAATCCCAGCACTTTGGGAGGCCGAGACGGGCGGATCACAAGGTCAGGAGATCGAGACCATCCTGGCTAACACCGTGAAACTCCGTCTCTACTGAAAAAATACAAAAAACTAGCCGGGCGTGGTGGCGGGCTCCTGTAGTCCCAGCTACTTGGGAGGCTGAGGCAGGAGAATGGCGTGAACCCCGGGGGGTGGAGCTTGCAGTGAGCCGAGATCGTGCCCCTACACTCCAGCCTGGGGCACAGAGCAAGAGTCGGTCTCAAAAAAAAAAAAAAAAAAAAAAAAAAAAAAAAAAAAAATAAAAAAAAAAATGTTAATGATAGCATCTAGGTAGAGGTTCTGTGTGAAAAAAAATTTGAAAATAAGCAGATGTCAATGATTTTTATAAATTGTAAGTAACACAAATTTACATAAATAGTTGAATGGATCATTTATGGCATATTTACAGAATGTAATACCATTTAGAAAAGGTGCTATCTACTATACCCTCAAATATGGATGAATCTCAGAACTAAAATGTTAAACAAAAGGAACCAGACATAAAAATATACATGTATTTCCCATATGATTCCATTTATATAGTATAAAACTACTGATTGATCTATGCTGTTAGAAGTCAAGATATTGTTTAACACTGGAGTAGATGTAGGCAGTAACTTGGGAGGGGCATTTTGCAGTGCTGGTATATTCCTTCTTTGTTCTGGGTTCTGGATTCATGAATGTTTTAAATTTGTGAGAATTTTTAACATATGTACACTTTTCTGTTAATATATTATATTTTAATACAAATTACAAAATTGAAATAATAATAGCTTCTGCCTTGCAGAATTATTTTGTACTCTATTTTATTTTATTTTTATTTCCATAGATTATTGGGGAACAGGTATTTGGTTACATGAGTAAGTTCTTTAGCAGTGATCTGTGAGATTTTGGTGTACCCATCACCCAACCAGTATACATTGAACCCAATTTGTAGTCTTTTATCCCTCAGCCCCGTTCCATCTTTCCCCAGAATCCCCAAAACCCATTGTATCATTCTTATGCCTTTGCATCCTCGTAGCTTAGCTCTCAATTATGAGTGAGAACATATGATATTTGACTTTCCATTTCTGAGTTACTTCACTTAGAATAATAGTCTCCAGTTCCATTCATGTTACTGTGAATGCCATTAACTCATTTTATGGCTGAGTAGTATTCCATCCTGTATATATACCACAACTTTTTTTATCCACTCATTGATTGATGTTGATGGACATTTGGGCTGGTTCCATATTTTTGCAATTGTGAATTGTGATGCTATTAACATGCTTGTGCAAGTATCGTTTCTGTATAAAGACTTATTTTCCTCTGGGTAGTTACCCAGTAATGGGATTGCTGGATCAAACGGTAGTTCTACTTTTAGTTCTTTAAGGAATCTCCACACTGTTTTCCACAGTGGTTGTACTAGTTTACATTCCCATCAGTAGTATAGAAGTGTTCCCTTTTCACTGAATCCACACCAACATCTATTATTGATTTTTTGATTATGGCCATTGAAGGAGTAAGGTGGTATCGCATTGTGGTTTTGATTTGGATTTCCTGATCATGAGTGATGTCGAGCATTTTTTAACACATTTGTTGGCCATTTGTATATTTTCTTTTGAGAATCGTCTATTTATGTCCTTAGCCTAGTTTTTGATGGGACTGGTTTTTTTTTTTTTTTGCTAATTTATTTAAGTTCTTTGTAGTCTAGATATTAGTCTTTTGTCAAATGCATAGATTGTGAAGATTTTCTCCCATTTTTGAGGACTGTCTGTTTATTCTGCTGACTGTTCCTTTTGCCACGCAGAAGCTCTTTAGTTTAATTAAATCCCATTTGTTTATCTTTGTTTTTGTTGCATTTGCTTTTGGGTTCTTGGCCATGAAGCCTTTGCCTAAGCCAATGTCTAGAAGGGTTTTTCCAATGTTATCTTCTAGAATTTTTATAGTTTCAGGTCTTAGATTTAAGTCCTTGATCCATCTTGAATTGATTTTTTTTTTTTTTTTTTGTATAAGGTGAGAGATGAATATCCAGTTTCATTCTCCTACATATGGTTTGACAATTATCCCAGCACCATTTGTTGAATAGGGTGTCCTTTCCCCACTTTATGTTTTTGTTTGCCTTGTTGAAGATCAGTTGGCTGTAACTATTTGGGTTTATTTCTGAGTTCTCCATTCTGTTCCATTGTTCTATGTGCCTATTTTTATACCAGTACCATGCTGTTTTGGTGCCTATGATCTTGTAGTATAGTTTGAAGTTGGGTAATGTGATGCCTCCAAATTTGTTCTTTTTGCTTAGTCTTGCTTTGGGTATGCAGGCTCTCTTTTTGGTTTCATATACATTTTAGGATTGCTTTTTCTAGTTCTGTGAAGAATGATGATAGTATTTTGATGGGAATTGCATTGAATTTGTGAATTGCTTTTGGCAGTATGGTCATTTTCACAATATTGATTTGACCCATCCATGAGCATGGGATGTGTTTCCATTTGTGTCATCTATGATTTCTTTCAGCTGTGTTTTGTAGTTTTCCTTGTAGAGGCCTTTCACCTTTTTGGTTAGGTATATTCCTAATTATTTTTTTGTTTTTTGTTTTTTTTGCAGCTATTGTGAAAGGAGTTGAGTTCTTGATTTGATCCTCAGCTTGGTTGCTGTTGGTGTATAGGAGAGCTACTGATTTGTGTACATTAATTTTGTATCCAGAAGCATTTGCTGAATTCTTTCATCAGTTCCAGGAGCTTTCTGGAGGAGTCTTTAGGGTTTTCTAGGTATACAATTATATCATCAGCAAACAGTGACAGTTTGACTTCTTCTTTACAGATTTGGTTCCCCTTTATTTCTTTCTCTTGTCTGATTATTCTAGCTAGGACTTCCAGCACTATGTTGAAGAAAAGTGGTGAGAGTGGGCATTCTTATCTTGTTCCAGTTTTCAGAGGGAATGCTTTCAACATTTCCCCATTCAGTATTATGTTGGTTGTGAGTTCATCATATATGGCTTTTATTACATTGAGATATGCCCCTTGCATGCCAATTTCACTAAGCATTTTAATCATAAAGGGATGCTGGATTTTGTCAAATACTTTTACTGTATTTACTGAGATGATCATGTGATTTTGTTTTTAATTCTGTTTATGTGGTATATCACATTTACTGACTTGGGTGTGTTAAACAATCCCTGCATCCCTGGTATGAAACCCATTTGATAATGGTGGATTATCTTTTTGATATGTTGTTGGATTCAGTTAGCTAGTATTTTATTAAGGATTTTTATTTCTGTGTTCACCAGGGATATTGGTCGGTACTTTTCTTTTTTGGTTATGTCCTTTCCTGGTTTTGGTGATAGGGTGATATCGGCTTCATAGAATGAATTAGAGAGGATTCCCTTTTTCTCTGTCTTGTGAAATGGTGTCAATAGGATTGGCACCAATTTTTCTTTGAGTGTCTCGTAGAATTCTGTTGTGAATCCATCTGGCCCTGGACTTTTTTTGTTGGTAATTTTTTTTATTATCACTTCAATCTCACTGCTTATTATTGGTCTGTTCAGGATATCTAATACTTCCTAATTTAAGCTGGGAGGGTTGTATTTTTCCAGGAATTTATTCACCTCTTCTAGGTTGTCTAGTTTATGCATGTAACAGTGTTCATAGTAGCTTTGAATGATCTTTTTTTTTTCTTTTTTTTTTTTTTTTTTTTTTAGAAGGGGTCTTTCTCTTTTTGCCCGGCTGTGGTGTAGTTGCCGGATCTCAGCTCACTGCAAGCTCCGCCTCCCGGGTTCACGCCATTCTCCTGCCTCAGCCTCCCGAGTAGCTGGGACTACAGGTGCCCGCCACCTCGCCCGGCTAGTTTTTGTATTTTTTTAGTAGAGACGGGGTTTCACCGTGTTAGCCAGGATGGTCTCGATCTCTTGACCTCGTGATCCGCCTGTCTCGGCCTCCCAAAGTGCTGGGATTACAGGCTTGAGCCACCGCGCCCGGCCTGAATGATCCTTTGTATTTCTGTGGTGTCAGTTGTAATATCTCCTGTTTCATTTCTAATTGAGCTTATTTGGATTTTATTCCTTCTTTTCTTGGTTATTCTTGGTTAATCTAATGGTCTATCGATTTTATTTATCTTTTCAAAGAACCAGCTTCTTGTTTCATTCATATTTAAAACAATTTTTTTTGTTTCAATTTCATTTAGTTCTGCTCTGATCTTGGTTATTTCCTTTCTTCTGCTGGGCTTAGGTTTGGTTTGTTCTTATTTCTCTAGTTCCTTGAGGTGCGACCTTAAATTATCTGTTGGTGCTCTTTCAGAGTTTTTGATGTAGGCCTTTAGGGCAACAGACTTTCCTCTTGACACCACATTTACTGTATCCCAGAGGTTTTGATAGGTTATGTCACTATTGTTATCCAGTCCAAATAATTTTTTAATTTCCGTCTTTCATTGTTGGCCTAGTTATCATTCAGGAACAGGTTATTTAGTTTCCATGTATTAGCATGGTTTTTAAGATTCCTTTTGGAGTTAGTTTTCACTTTATTCCACTGTGGTCTGAGACAGTGTTTGATATATATATTTTTTAAATTTATTGAGGTTTGTTTTATTGCCTATCATACGGTCTATCTTATAGAAAGTTCCATGTGCTGATGAATACAATGTATATTCTGTGGTTGTTGGGTAGGATCTTCTGTATATATCTGTTAAGTCCATTTGCCCCAGGGTATAGTTTAAATCCATTTTGTTGTTGTTGCTGTTGTTGACTTTCTGTCTTGGTGGCATATCTAGTGGAGTATTGAAGTCCCCCACTAGTATGGTGTTGCTGTCTGTCTCATTTCTTAGGTCTAGTAGTAATTGTTTTATAAATTCGGGAGTTCCAGTGTTAGGTGCATGTATAATTAGGATTTTGATATTTTCCTGTTGGACAAGGCCTTTTATCATTATATAATGTCCTTCTTTGTCTTTCTTAACTGCAGTTGCTTTAAAGTTTGCTTTGTCTGATATAAGAATAGCTACTTCTGCTCACTTTTGGTGTCCATTTGCATGGAGTATCTTTTTTCACCCCTTTACCTTAAGTTTATGTAAGTCCTTATGTGTTAGGTGAGTCTCTTAAAGGCGGCAGATAGTTGGTTGGTGAATTCTTATCCATTCTGCAATTCTGTATCTTTTAAGTGGAACATTTACCATTTACATTCAACATTAGTATTGAGATGTGAGGTACCATTCCATTCATCATGCTATTTGTTGCCTGAATACATTGATTTTATTTATTTAAGTATTTATTTATTTATTTACTGTATTTTTGTTTTATAGGTCCTGTGAGATTCATGCCTTAATGAAATTCTGTTTTGTTGTGTTTCCAGGATTTGTTTCAAGATTTAGAGCTTCTTTTAGCAGTTCTTGTATTGCTGGCTTGGTAGTGGCAAATTCTCTCAACATCTGTTTGTCTAAAAAAGGCTGTATCTTTCCTTCACTTATGAAGCTTAGCTTTTCTGGATACAAAATTCTTAGCTGATAATTATTTTTTTAAGGAGGCTGAAGATAGGTCCCCAATCCCTTCTAATTTATAGGATTTCTGCTTAGAAATCTGCTGTGAATCTGATAGGTTTTCTTTTACTTGTTACCCGGTGCTTTAGCCACTGTTCTTAAGATCCTTTTCTCTTGACTTCAGATAACCTGATGACTATGTGCCTAGGTGATGATCTTTTTTTTTTCTTTTTCTTTTTCTTTCTTTTTTTTTTTGAGATGGTGTCTCACTCTGTTGCCAGGCTGAAGTGCAGTGGCACGATCTCAGCTCACTGCAACCTCCACCTCCTGGGTTCAAGTGACTCTCCTGCCTCAGCCTCCCAAGTAGCTAGGACTACAGATACAGCACCATGTCCAGCTAATTTTTGTATTTTTAGTAAAGACAGGGTTTCATCATGTTGGCCAGGATGGTCTTGATCTCTTGACCTCATGATCTGCCCACCTCAGCCTCCCAGCGTGTTGGGATTACAGGCGTGAGCGACCACATTCTGCTATAATCTTTTATATATTATAGTGCAGTGGCACGACCTCCACAACCGCCCGGAGTTCAAGCAATTCCCCTGCGTCAGCCTCCCAAGTAGCTGGGATTACAGGCATACGCCACCATCCTCAGCTATTTTTTTTTTTTTTTTGTATTTTAGTTGAGACAGTGTTTCACCATATTGGCCAAGATGGTCTTGATCTTCCGACCTCGTGATCCACCTGCCTCAGCCTCCCAAAGTGCTGGGATTACAGGAGTGAGCCACTGTGCCCGGCGGCAATGATCTTTTTATGATGAATTTCCCAAGTGTTCTTTGAGCTTCTTGTATACAGATGGCTAGATATCTAGCAAGGCCAGGGAAGTTTTTGTTTATTTGTTTGTTTTATTTTTTTAGTTATTTCCCTAAATATGTTTTCCAAATTTTAGATTTTTCTTCTTCCTCAGGAACACCAATTATTCTTAGGTTTAGTCATTTAACATAATCCCAAACTTCTTGGAGGTTTTGTTCACTTAATTTTTTTTTTCTCTGTCTTTTTTGGATTGGGTTACTTCGAAAACCTTGTCTTCAAGCTCTGAAGTTCTTTCTTCTGGTTGTTTTATTATATTGCTGAGACTTTCCAGTACAGTTTGCATTTCTCTAAGTGTGCTCTTTATTTCTTGAAGTTGTGATTGTTTTTTATTTATGCTATCTATTTCACTGAAGATTTCTCTGCTCATGTCTTGTATCATTTTTTTTATATCCTTAAGTTGGATTTCACCTTTCTCTGGTGCCTCCTTGATTAACTTAATAATTGAACTCCTGAATTCTTTTTCTGGCAGTTCAGGAATTTCTTCTTGGTTTGGATCCATTGCTGATGAGCTAGTGTGATTTTTGGGAGGTGATACAGAACCTTGTTTTGTCATAATACCAAAGTTGCCTTTCTGGTTTATTTTCTTTTGGGTAGGCTATGTCAGAGGGAAGATCTGAGGCTCAAGGCTGCTGTTGAGATTATTTTGTCCCACGGGGTGCCCCCTTGATGTAGTATTCTCCCCCTTTTCCTAGGCATGTGACATCCTGAGAGCCAAACTGTAGTGATTGTTATTACTTTTCTGGATCTAGCCACCAGAAGGGCTACCAGGCTCTGGGCTGGTACTGGGAGTTGTCTGCATAGAGTCTTGTGATGTAAACTGTCTTCGGGTCTCTCAGTCATGGATACTAGCACCTGTTCCAGTAGAGGTGGCAGGGGAGTGAAATGAACCCTGTGAGGGTCCTTAGTTGTAGTTGTTTAATGCACTAGTTTCCTGCTAGGTGGCCTCCTGCCGGGAGGTAGTGCTTTCAAGAGAGCATCAGCTGTGGTAGTATAAGGGAGGGAGGATGAGGTGGTGGGTGGGACACTAGAACTTCCAAGAGAATATGACCTTTGTCTTCAGCTACCAGGGTGAGTAGGGAAGGACCATCAAGTGGGGGCAGGGTTAGGCATGTCTGAGCTCAGACTCGCGTTGGGTGGGGCTTGTTGTGGTTCTGTGGGAAATGGGGGTGTGATTCCCAGGTCAATGGAGTTATCTTCCCAGGAGGATGATGGCTGCTTCTGCTGTGTCATGCAGGTTGTCAGTAGAGTGGGGGAAAGCTGGCAGTTACAGACCTCACCCCACCCAGCTCCCACACAAACCAACAAGCAAATCTCACTTCTACTGCGCTCCTCCCAAAAGCACCGAGTTTGTTTCCAGGCAGTGGGGGAACAGGAGTGAGAACTTGCCCCAGGCTACCAGCCTCCCAGCTGAGAATGCAAGCCAGACTTTTGTACCTCCCTACCTGTTGAGTCTGCACACCCACACCAGATTCACGCTTTTTCACGAGTTCTGGCCAGGAAACTTTGTGTTCGGTTGGAATTGTTACAAAGTTCAGCTGGAGGTTTCCTTCTCCCTGTGGTCTTTTCCCAGTTCCTCTGGCAGCCCCTGTGAGTCAAGTCAGAAATGGTTTTCTGGGGACTCACAGAGACCATGGGGTGTTACTCCCTGCTTCCTCTACCCCTGTATTTCACTCAGCTCTCTAAATTTTCTCGGCTCCAGGTGAGGTCAAATCCTTCTTCCGTGATCTAGACCTTCAGGCTCCCCAAGGGTATGTGTTCAGGGGTGGACAATACCCCTTTCACACTTTTCACAGTTTGGGCATTCACAGTATGTGGGCTGTCTTCTGTTTCATGCAGGAGCAACCTACTTCCTTCAGAGGGTCTGTGGAATCTCTTGGCTTTCCTGGTATATCCCTGCAGTAGTTTTTGGAGCAAAAGTTCATGATGCGAGTCTCCACATCCTGCTCTGTCCATCCAAGTGGGAGTTGCAAGTTAGTCCTGCCTCCTAGCCACCATTTTTTCCTATTTTGTATTTTAAATTAAGACTCATTAGTATGTAAACTCCATGAGGACAATAATTTTAATCCCATTTTTTCACTGCTAAATACTTCAAAACTGTTACATGTCCTGCTATATCATAGACATTTCTCATGAATGAATGTTGATGTAGCATAGTGCTGATCTCACCACTTACCACAAAGTAGAAACTCTCTAAATGTCAAATACTACTATTATAAGTAATACTATTTTATCATTGAGAAAATATGGTTCTATATCTCTTTAAGGAGTGCAATCTAGGCAACAACGTATTTCAACATCAGGTATCCATTATCTCATGTTCCTAAGTTCATCTTTTTACCTGATCAATATTAGTAAAGATTCATGGCCTCAAGTGAACTTTATGAATTGACAATTGGGAACTTAGGTTGAAAATTTACCTAGTGTTTTTATGCAGCCTGTGTTAATTATTTATTCTGTTGCTATTGTTGCCCTAATCAGTTATAATACTCTTACTGGACTCTGGCATGATAAGTAATGTCAATTAATATAGTTGTGTTATTTTAACATTATTTCAAAATATTTTAAGTGAAATGTAAGACTTGTTACAAAAGGACTTAGAGAGAGGTTATAAATTATTAACTTTTTCCTCAAGAGAAGTATTGTGTACTTAATGACAAGTTCCTAGTGCTTTAGAATTGTTAAAATCTTTGTGAAGCACATCACTGAAGATGAGGTTGAAAAACCTGACTTTTATCATCATATTGATAATCTCAGGAGAACTCTATGCAGAAGGTAAAATTAATTCTTAATATTCTTTATTCTCTAAAACGTATAAATGGAGATTCTAATATTTGTACAACTCAAGTTTTAGTATACTCTTTCATTTTCATATATCAATTTTATAACATATATTTTATAAATATAACGTTTTATAATATTTAGACCTTTTCCTTTGAGCAAAATTAGTAAAGTGTTCTTACAGTAGTATAAGTTAGAAAAACAAAAATCCTCGTATCTCTAGAGGGCATAGGAGACAACGATCTAAATACTTCGAAAAGGTTTTCAGGCTAACAATATGTCCATTTCAAAGTCACATGTTAACTTTAATTCTAAACTTATGCTAGAATCCACTCCTAATACTGAGAAAACTTGTACAATTTTAATTCTGTTCATAAGGTGAGAGTTTCATGTGGGAAATTTGAAAAGGAAACAGCCGTAAATATTTTCTACTTTTGAGACTTTGATTTTTATCCCAATGAATTATTCATTGGTTTGGAGACATTAAGTAACGATTAGTAGGTGAACTATACAATTGCTTGTACAAACAGGAACACTTAGAGAGTAAAAGAGGGGCTCTATTAATAATTGTTTGGACAACACATGTAAATCAGGACTTTCCAAACAAACCAACACCTGTGGACTCCCTATTAGAAAGCTTTATAGTCAGATTGCCCAGTGTGTAAGATTAGTGTGAGAGTGGAAGGTAGGCAGTATACATGGGTATGTTGTTTAGGAACATTATCAATATTATCAGGCCGTAGGATGAAGAATCCAGGGAGGTCACTTAGCATTAGCAAGAGTGAATATACAAAGAAGGAAGCTACAGCAATAAAGCTTTTCTAAAATAAACATCTAAGGGAATTCATTGAAGTTAAATATATAAGTTTTCATTGTGTTTTAGTTGAATAGTTTACTATATGTTTTCTACCCAAACATCTATAATTAAAATTATAAAAGTGAAAGACGCAGAATTCATCTTATTTTATACTTTTAATCTATAATAGGATGATTTTTGCATGAATTTCTTTTGATTTTGTTTTTCTGTCTAAATAGGGAAATACCAGAAGATATAATTGACCGTTATCCATACCATAAAGCCATTGCAATATTCTAGTCAATTTTCTAATTATTATAAGGTTACAATGCATTTTACACAGCAACAAAAAAGTAAGCAGCTTGAAGACAGAGACAATGATCTTATTTTTTCATGCTTCTCTCAACTCCCATTGTGCACTTCAGGGGCAAGAATTGGATTAACTGTATTTCTCATTTCATGGTTTGCAGTTATTATTGGCCTATGAAAGGTCTCACTCTTACTTTACTTACACATTTTATCCCCTTATTCCCAGTCTTGAAGTCTGTTTCCCCTGGGACCTACTACAGTGTTTTAACATGTTACTCTAGCTCTCTCAACCACAAATAGCTCTAGAATGAATATTATGATATAACCAACTTATCTTTCTGTGAGAATATCGTCAGTCTGTATTCACTCATAGGTAGGATTCTTGAGTCTATTCTTGTACTTGATTTCTGTGAGTAGTGAGAGATTACTTTTGCAGAATGGCAGTTTCGAAGTATATCATCTCTGAGAGAGGATGTAAATTGTTGCTTCTCATCATCCTCACCAACACCTCATATTGTCCATTTTTATACTGGTTGCTATACGGTTATTCATAACATCCATTTTTATTTATTTACCATTCTCTGATCAGTAGGGTGTCCATCCCTTCATATACTTTTTTTGTATGTTCAGATGTCTGTGATTTTCTGGTTTATATATGATTAGCATATTCCTCACATTTCTCATTAATTTTTTCTCAGGAGTTCATATTCTCCAAGGCATTCCAGCTACCTTAACAAGTAATGTGCCTATCCTCGTGGTGGAGAGTGATGTCCCAGGACAGAGTCTTTAAAGCCACAACCTAGGATTGTTGTGCAAAGAATATTTTGCTGCCCCTCCCTGACAAGCACCTGTGCCCCCCAGGGAAATTCCTTGTGTATTCACCATTGCACTGCTATTTTGAAAGACTCTTTTTATTGTAAATTCCTTTGGTGCTTGGGTGTGAAAAATGGTGAGAAGAATTCTCAGGGAATGGGGACCATCCTGCCCATGTTTTTCTGTCTGCTCCATCAGATGCTGGAAGTTTTGTTACTCATCATTCCACATCCATTTCCTTCAGACCTAGGCTAGCACTGCTACTCTTTTATGTCTCACAGTAGCATTAAGGTATACAGTGATCAACCAAGGCATTGAAGCCAGAGTAATCATACTAGATCCAGGCCTTCTTCCATCCATGACTGCCCATGTTTCTTCCCAACACAGCTCCTAGGATTGTTCAAGTATTTCTTTCTTTTAAGCATTTTTATGATTTTAAGATTTTCAGCATGAAGATAAATTTTTAAAATGTATGTTTCATTTGGAGTATAATATATCCAGAAAAATGCAAAAGTCATAGGATACACATATATTTTTTTATAAAAGTTTACACCATCAGATCAAGATATAGAACAGTGACAGCACCCCAGAAACAAAAATGATCCCTCTAAGGCACTAAACCCCAAAGGTAACCATTCTGACTTCTATTATCATGGATTAGTTTGTCTTCTTTTAAAAAGTTATGCAAATGTATACATTAATTCATATGTGATTGGCTTGTTTCACTCAATATTATGTTTATGAGATTCACCATTTGTTCATTTCTGTTTTGGATAATGTTCCATTGTATGCATAGTCTAAAACGTGTTTATCTTTTCTATTATTTATAGGCATTTAGATTGTTCCCAGTTTGGGACTACATGAATAGCGCTACTATAAGCATTCTTTTACATGTCTTTTGGTATAAAAATATATGCTTTTTCAATTGGGTAATACAGTTTGTACACGTTTTACCCCAAAATGTCTTGCAAAAGTATTCTCTCACAGGGTTTGGACTGATTTATACTTTCAGTTGTAGAAATATGCAAGTTCCAGTTTCTTCACTTCTTCACAATCATTGAGATAACTTGCCTTTTTCATTTCAGCAGTTGTGTTGGATATGCAGTACTATCTCATGGTGGTTTACATTTGCATTTCCCTGATGACTAGTAATGCTAAGTACTAGGTCTCTAACCATTTAAATATCCTATTTTGCAAAGTTCTTGCTCAAGTCTTGCTTTGTTTTAACTGGTTGTCTGTTTTTTTCTTTAAAAATGTGATTTATTTCAAAATTTTTTATGAGTTTGCATATGTTAAGGAGAAATTTTATCTATTCCTGAACTGTGCTGTCCAATACAGTGGCCATTAGCCACATATAGCTATTGGAGACAGTACTTAAAATGTCACTAGTCCAAGATCAGATGTTCTGTAAGTATAAATATATAGTGGATTTTAAAGAGTTAGTAAGAAAATAAAGAACGTAAAATATTGTAAAATATTTTCAATATATTAGGTTAAATAAACACCTATTATTAAAATTAACTTCAACTGTTCCTTAGTATTTTTATGAATGTGACTATTAGAAATTTTTAAATTACATATGTGACTTGCAATACATATCTATTAGGAAGTGCAGGCAGGGTGGAGTGGCTCAACTCTTGTAATCCTAGTGCTTTGGGAGGCCACAGCAGAAGGATCCTTTGAGTCCAGGAGTTTGAGACCAGTGTGAGCAACACAGTGAGACCCCTCATCTCTACAAAAAATAAAACAAAACTTAGCCAGATGTAGTGGCATGTACCTGCAGTCCTAGCTACAGGAGAGGAGGTTTGCTTAAGCCCAGGAGCTCCTGGTGGCAGTGAGCTATATTTCAGCACTGTACTGAAGCCTGGAAAACTGAGGCAGACTCTGTCTCTAGGAAGAAAAAAGAAAGTACTGTTCTACGAAGTTAGGCAAAGCTTCTCTGAAAAAGTGGTCTGCTAAGTTTTACCGTGACTGTCGGATGTTTAAAGTCATTTGCAGATCAATTATGATAAAAGGACTGCTCGAATTATCACAAAAGTACCTTGAAAATTTAAGTAAGAAAAATAAGTACTAGTTGAAGTGTCCCTAAAAACTTTTAGTTTGTGTTGTCACCTGATTACAAATTTATGTTTTTAGATTTCTTTTTCCATTTTCAGCTTGACATTTACTCATTTCAGAGAAACCCTGTGGTTTTCCTCATGTGGAAAATGGAAGAATTGCCCAATATTACTATATTTTTAAAAGCTATTACTTTCCAATGAGCATAGACCAAAAATTGTCATTTTTCTGCTTGGCTGGTTATACCACCGAAAGTGGAAGACAAGAAGAGCGAACCACGTGTACAACAGAAGGCTGGTCTCCAGAGCCAAGGTGCTTCAGTAAGTCAGCTGGATGTGTCTGTCACTCAACGTTGCATACTCAAAGAAATTCGTATATAAAAATAGGGGTCCAATAAAAACAGAAAGCAGTTAAACCTTTTAGTAGATAAGAACAAAATCACTAGTCATCTGTCTTTCTACAACATGAAGGTGTAATTTGAAATCCGATAAAGAACGCTTTTACATGAAAATGTTATTTTCTTTATCTGTTTTTAATAATACTCTGTTGAAGGGAATAGGGTAATAACTGAAATTGTTTATCACATTACAAGGCAAAGAGATGTAATTTACTTGAAGTAACAAGAAACTTATTTTGATAATTAAGCATAGGATGCCAGAAAAGTGCTTGAAACGCTGGCCTCTGGAAGCGCAAGATTGCTACTCTAATGCTTTATCATTTGTAAGACTCATCTCTCCTTTGTGTGCCAACTTCTCTCATGATACCCATTGAAAAATGTGTTTTTCAATTTTGAATTGAAAGTTTGAGCTCAAATTTGTGAGAAGGTAATCTAATTGACTCATTTCATTATTTTATGTCAGGCTACACTATCATCGAACTATCAGTGATCTTCCGCTAGGGCAGGTGATCCAGAGTAAGCGGCTTTGGTTGAGCCAGTTTCATTTAAAAGAGGATGTTGAATATGGTTATTGCTGTTGATATACCTAGTAAATCTACCTAGAAGTAGATTTGGTAGGGGTAGAAATTACTATAAGAACTAAAAATACTAAATACAAAGAAAGTCAGTGTTAATTTTCAAAAATTATGCAGATTATTTCAAAAAAAATTTATGCAGATATTTCCAAAATGAAATTGCTAATAATAACATTATACTTTTGGCTTAATTTTACAATTTAGTAAAAACAAGCTTAGTTTCATCATTAAGTTAAACAAATAATTTTTTTTTCCCATAGAAAAATGCACTAAGCCTGACCTGAGTAATGGTTACATCTCTGATGTAAAGTTATTGTATAAAATTCAAGAGAACATGCATTATGGTTGCGCTTCAGGGTACAAAACCACTGGAGGGAAGGATGAAGAAGTGGTTCAATGTCTCTCAGATGGATGGTCTTCTCAACCAACCTGTAGGAAAGAACATGGTATAAGAATCATTTCCTAAAACTGAAGATAAGAGCTTGTCAAGCTTATATTGAATATAGTGAAGCTTATATTGATATCTATTATTTAATAGAATTTATTTTTCATTATGTCTGCAATGCAGGAAGTTGGTATTACTTTTTTCAAGTACTAGGTGATTCCTTAATCCAAATGTTCTCAATCCCTACAACACACCTACACCAATAGTTCTTACTTTGCACCAATAAAAGGAATTGGAATGGAATAAAATAAAAGAAGCTTTTCCTTTATATGTCACTATTTCCTTTATTACAGAAGAATTAAAATCATGTACATTATTTTATGTTGTGAACCAATGCCAGATATACTTAAAAATAGTTCAATAATTTAAATATATGTATACTTTGTTAGTAAGTTGTTTAAATTGTAAAAATGCATGGACAGCACATACTTCACAATTGCTACTGCACAAGCCTTCAGTTGAATTTTGGCCTTTGGTCAAGCACTTGTAGACCAGAATTTTAAGAACAGAAAGCTGGTAGGGTTAGGTCACAAGGTGTATGAAAAAAGAGAATAGAGGCAAAGAAAAATTGGGGCTATTTTTCAATTTTACTAAGAGTTGATTTTACCATATATTCTTAAGATCTGTTAAAACACATTTTGATATTTTTTTATATTCTAGGTTATTAAAAAGGTTTATAAAATAAATAATTTTTATAATTTTAGAAACATGTTTGGCTCCTGAATTATATAATGGAAATTATTCCACAACACAGAAAACATTCAAAGTGAAGGACAAAGTACAATATGAATGTGCTACTGGCTACTACACAGCCGGAGGAAAGAAGACGGAGGAGGTAGAATGTCTCACATACGGATGGTCTCTCACACCAAAATGTACCAGTAGGTTCTCATTTGGAATAAAATCTACTCTCACTCTGAAAGCTTTTTCTCATAGAGAAGTGTATATAAGTTGTCATGCTAATTATATTTCATCTTTTCATACTTTTTTGCCTTTATTTTTAATTATGTTGATAGCAGTCTTTGATAATTGAAAGCTCCCAAGTAGAAAAAATTTATTTTAGCTCATAGGATTAAATTAGAATAAGCTTAATGATATTTAACAAATATATAAAATGAATTCATAAGTTTTTTGGCAAATTTAATTTTTATTCTAGATATGTCATGTAAATAGTGAATTTTGTTGTAGCAGAAAAAAAATGTGTTTGTAATTTTATTCATTCTTTTATTTGTAGAATTAAAGTGCTCTTCTTTAAGATTAATTGAAAATGGTTATTTTCATCCTGTAAAGCAAACCTATGAAGAAGGAGATGTCATTCAGTTTTTCTGTCATGAAAATTATTATCTAAGTGGATCTGATTTAATTCAATGCTATAACTTTGGTTGGTACCCAGAATCTCCTGTATGCGAAGGTAAATTTTTAAATTTAATACTCACAAAATGCCATGTCTTTATCAGCTTTACTCTCTATTAGCTCTGATAAAATTCCTGTGGTCATATCTAATTTTTTTCCTGAGTCCTATTTTTAAAATAAATATTGTCTTTTAAATCAGTGCTATTTTCAGCAATCTTTAATATATTCCACCTGAATAAATCTTGTTTTGTATTAGTTTGTAAATGACTATATCTTTTAAATTTATTATTTAAAAATATATATTATACATTTTAAATCCCTTATTACAATAAATAACTTTTCTTATTGGGAATTATTAGACCTAATTACCCCAATCTGGCAGCTTTGCAAGGATACTTTCTCCTTATTTGCCACATATTTCCAGATGTAAAAATTAATCTCTAAAATAGTGAGGTAGAAAGCAGAAAAAACAGAACACTAACACCCAGAAGTGAAAATGGGAAAAGAGGTCATCTAGTAGAAGCTGCCCAAAAATGTAATATCTATGGTCACATTTCTATTACTGGATGTGTCCAAACGGGTGATGCAATTACCTGTCAGAAGACATCCATAGTTATTTAAACACACATACAATTTAATATGAGGACGGTCCTATCTAGTAGAAGATATGAAAAAAATAATTGCAGATATGAAAAAATAATTGCTATAATGTGACAAATGGTACAATCAACTCAGGTACAAAGTGCAGGAATAAACATTAGGGATTCTGATTGGTATGCTGTGGAATAGCATTCACAGAAGTGATGGCTAATATTTACATTGGGTCTTAAGAGATAAATAGGAGTTTGAGGATTGGGAGGATAGGGTGAGGCAAAGGGTTTAGTAGTAGTTTTTTATTTTCTGTAATATGGGACATAATGTCTATTGACAGGCAGGTGAAAGACATGAAGGTATAACTTGGAAGAAAGTGGTGAAGATTTGGAATGGGTGCTGGGGGAAACAAATGAGGGCTCTGACCACGGGTATGCAGTGGAATTGCCAGAACTATCATAATTTCCTAAATGCACTGTACGGTAACTTTAAATATTTTATGATTTTTCATTCATGCTTGACATCCTTGGTATAGTAGTAGAGAAGAAGATTTTTTAAGCAAATTTTTTAAAGCATATTTTTCCTTTTTTTTTTTTTTTTGAGATGGAGTCTTGCTGTGTCACCCAAGCTAGAGTGCAGTGGCATGATCTCAGCTCACTGCAACCTCCACCTCCCAGGTTCAAGTGATTCTCCTGCCTCAGCCTCCTGAGTAGCTGGGACTACAGGCGTCAGCCACCACACCCAGCTAATTTTTTTGTGTTTTTAGTAGAGACAGAGTTTTGCCATGTTGGTCAGGCTGGTCTCAGACTCCTGATCTCAGGTGATCAGCCTGCCTCCGCCTCCCACATTGCTATTTCAAAAATAAATGGCAGACCTATTAAGGCCTTTTATACCCCTTTCCTCTTCCAAATTAGCCAGCATGACAACAAGCCTATTTTCTCCGGTAAATAGTCATTAGGCATACAATAGGCAGTGTTGCGGGCTGAATTATATCTCTCTTCTCCCAAAATATAACCACATTCTAATACTGGGAACCACTAAATGTTACCTTACCTGGTAAAAGACACTTTGAGGTTAACAATCTTAAGGTAGGAATACTATCTGGAATTATCTATCCAGACTCTAAATATAATCAGAAATGCTTTTATAAAAGGGAGGCAGAGGGAGATTGACTACAGAAGAGGAAGCGGGAGATGTGATAAAGGAAGCCACAGGTTGAAATGTTTTGAGGAAGGGATTGTGAGCCAACGAATACAGGTAATTTCAAGAAGTTAGAAAAGGCAAAGTAGCTGATTCTCCTCCAAAGCCTCCAGCAGGAATGTAGCTCTCCTGATACCTCGATTTTAGTCCAGTGAAACTGACTCTGGACTTCTGGCCTTCAGGACTGTAAGAGGATACATTTGTGCTGTTTTAAGCCACTAAATTGTAATTCATCACAGCAGCAATAGGAAAGTAGTGTGGTCAGTATTTTAGAGTAGGAGACTTTAATTTAGACAGACGTGGGTTCAAGAACAGATCTGCTGCATGCTATTAATTTATTTACT
The DNA here is from genome assembly GCF_008728515.1 of Papio anubis. Classification (NCBI taxonomy): domain Eukaryota; kingdom Metazoa; phylum Chordata; class Mammalia; order Primates; family Cercopithecidae; genus Papio; species Papio anubis. The sequence goes on from NC_044976.1 coordinate 164,745,003, forward strand.
TCATAAGTTTTAGTTTGTCTATAACATGGGAGAAATAATAGTTCCTACTTAATAAAGTTATTTTAGGACTAAAGGAGGTAATAAATGTAAAATGCTTGCTACTTTAGTATTCTATTGGTGCATAACAATGTCACCACAAACTTAGCACCTTAAAACAACACAAACATTATTTCCCATTGCGTGTAGGTTGGGAGTTTGGGTGTGGCTTAACCAGATCCCTGCATCCCTGGCTAACAAAGCTGCAATCAGGACGTTAGCTGGACTGAAGTCTCATCTGAGGCTTGACTGGGAAAGACTTCTTCCAAACTTACTGTGGTTGTTGACAGCATTCAGTGCTTTGCAGACTGCTGAACTGAGAGCCTCTGTTTCTTGTGGCTGTTAACTGAAGGCAGCCCGCTGCCCCTTGCCTTACAGCCCTTCTGCTTTGGAAGCTCATGATGTAGCTTCTTGTTTCTTCAAAACTAGCAAGGAGAGAGAATCTCTTGGCAAGAATGGTGTTAAAATCTGATGTTACATAATTATGTGTACATAATCACGTACTAATCCATCATCTTTGCTGTATTTTGTGGGCTAGAAGCAAGTTACAGGTCCTACTCATGGAAAGGGTTATCACACAAGGAAGTTAACATCAGGAGGTGGGGATCAAAGGAATGCTCCTGGAATCAGTCTGCCATACTCTCTATGATGCTTGACACAATGAACCTTTTTATTTAATCTTTATTATTTTTGTAATTATATGACTAAAGGTGCTGATTTTTTTTCCATAAGGAAGAAGAAACAGATGTCCTCCTCCACCTCTGCCCATAAACTCCAAAATTCAAACACATTCAACAACTTATCGTCATGGAGAAATAGTTCATATAGAATGTGAACTTAATTTTGTGATCCATGGGTCAGAAGAAATACGTTGTGAAAATGGAAAATGGACAGAACCTCCAAAATGCATTGGTTAGTAACACCTAGAAGAAGACTTGCTAAAATGAAATCTGCATGTGTAGATAAATGGTCTGTTCTCTTTCAACTGTACCTTTTCAGAAGGACAGGAGAGGGTAGCCTGTGAGGAACCACCCTTCATTGAAAATGGTACAGCAAATTTACACTCTAAGATTTATTACAATGGGGATAAAGTGACATATGCATGTAAAAGTGGCTACCTTCTCCGTGGATCGAATGAGATAACTTGTAATCGTGGAAAATGGACACTTGCTCCTGAGTGTGTTGGTATGTATATTTACCATCAGTAGCTAAACTTACGGTGTAAAATTTTCCATTCTGTTACTTTAATCTGCATATTCCTAGGAAGAGACCACGGCTTAGGCAAATTAGAAACGCATTGCTACACCACCTACTCTTCTGCGTTGCATGTGTGCATGTGTGTGTGCGTGTATGTGTAGCCATCTATAGAATTTAAGTCAATGTAAAGAATTTAAAAAAAAAAAAACTTTTTGAACACTGGTGCTAAGCACGGTTATCTGATCTATGTCATGCTATGACCTGTAAGTTCTAAATGACAGCACATAAATGATGATGTGCTTCATTACAGAAGTAAATAAGGGCATGGTGGATTGAGTGGCTGGCCATAAGCATTATCTGCTTCTTCTCCCCATGTGTCCTACAAAGTTAGGGTAGAGCATTCTGTTCTTGACCTTGGGTAAGTCCTGCCGATATTTTGCATCTGGCCATTCTGAACCTTATGCCCTTCTGAGACATGTCCCTGGTCTTTGATTTTACTGAAGGGCACCACCAAGCTACACTATCACTCCTGGGGGCTACTCTTCCTGTCATCTTTCTCATTTCTTAATCAGATCACAGCGAGATCTTCACACACATGTTTATATAGGATATTTATTGAATAAGACAAAAGCTATGAAGGATGCTAAAGAAATTTACAGAGTAAGAGAAAGATACCAAAAAGATCAAGCCTGTAATCCCAGCACTTTGGGAGGCCAAGACGGGTGGATCACGAGGTCAGGAGATCGAGACCATCCTGGCTAACGCGGTGAAACCCTGTCTCTACTAAAAAATACAAAAAACTAGCCGGACGAGGTGGTGGGCAAGGTGGCGGCCACCTGTAGTCCCAGCTACTCGGGAAGCTGAGGCAGGAGAATGGCGTAAACTCGGGAGACGAAGCTTGCAGTGAGCTGAGATTCGGCCACTGCACTCCAGCCTGGGTGACGGAACTAGACTCCATCTCAAAAAAAAAAAAAAAAAAAAAAAAAAAAGAAAGATACCAGAAAGAGGGAAAAAAATGGATATTTCCTCTGTGGGTCGATTGAGACCTGAGATGAAGAGGAATGAGAAAGAAGAAAATAAAAATGGGTTAATGCCAAAGAGCAATTTTAGAATTGACCATAATCTTTAGGTTGAAGAATAGTTTCTCAATCTATAGATTTAAGAAATGTCTGCATTATAATTCCTTCACAATTGAGAAAAGAGAAAAAATACATATAGTTGTTTTTAGGCAACATATTTGCTGTCAACTCTTGCTTAGCAAATTTTAAAAATATTTGAGCTGAAAAACATTTTTCATACTTGTAAAGAATTTATAAAACAATTGTCCTAAATTATTTTATTAATACAAATATTGAGACACTACAGTATGAGTTACTATAGTATATTGTTTTGAGCTCATATTAATTTAAAACAACCTGTTTTCTTAGAAAATAATGAGAATTGTAAGCATCCTCCTGTTGTAATGAATGGGGCTGTTGCCGATGGGTTACTGGCAAGCTATGCAGTAGGATCTTCAGTGGAATATAGATGCAATGAATATTACTTGCTGAGGGGATCAAAAATATCTCGTTGTGAGCAAGGAAAATGGTCATCCCCACCTGTTTGCTTGGGTAAGAAAGAGAGCACATGGAATGTTTATGTTCGTACTTTTATATGATTTTCTTGTAGTGTTTTATATCATGAAAATGATGATTTTGTATAAATCATTTTTTTTCACAACTGTTTTCCCTCCCAGTTCTTTAAGTAGAAAGTCCCTAAAATATTGGTGTATTTTTTTATTGTGGTAAATTATGCATAACATAAAATTTACTTTAGCCATTTTTAAGTGTATATATATATACACACTTATATATAAATGTATGTTTTAAGTCTTGAGCTCTTTCAACCTTTTGTTAGTAGTTTCCACCTTTCAAGTAATTCTTAGGAGGCTGTTCCCATTCAAATTCAGACACAGGCACATATTCATGTAGAATTTTTCTATTGCTCTCATATTTTTATAAATGGTTTTGATATTAAGTTTTTGATGATTTGATTGATATTGCGTTGAGTGGAGATACAGTAATCTCTAAGGACAAAGACTACATTAAAATATTTATGGCAAAACTAGTCATGAAACAAGTTCATAAGGAAATAACAGCATTAAAGGAAATACATCATTCTATATCTGGAACAACCACCTCAAGAGAGTTAGGTTTGGTCCTAATGAATCAAAGGAAATATCAAATGAAGATTAATCATTGTTTTTAGGGCAAGGGAAAGGGGATTTGTATATCTCGCTTATCTATTGAAGCCAGAAAGGCTATCAGTACAAATTCACAACGGTATGATAAAGCATAGAATTGTCTCTGTAGGAATTATTATTTCAGACATTAAGAGTCTCTCTAACCTCTCCATACTCCCTTCCCTGCTCTAATCACTCCAGTCTTTCTGGTCTCCTTACTCTTCCACAAACAAGCCAAGAATGCTCTCACTTCAGGGCCTTTGCACTGGTTAGTTGCTTGGGACACTCTTTCATAAGAAAATGATGTGGTTCACTCAGTCTCCTTCAAGCTTTTGTGCAAATATTACTTCTTATTTAGGCCTACCCTAATCACCTTACTGAAAAGTGCAACTTCTCTTCACCTAACTCTTTTGTTACCCCCTCCCCCTCCATTACTCTTTTTTTCAACCAAGTTCTCTTATGCTGTAGTTTAAAGACGGCCACTGTGTTAGTCTGTTCTCACGCTGCTAATAAAGACATACCTGAGATGGGTAATTTATAAAGGAAAGAAATTAAATGCACTCACAGTTCCACATGGCTGGGGAGGCCTCATAATCATGACGGAAGGCAAAGGACAAGCTAGGCATGTTTTACATGGAGGCAGGCAAGAGATTGTGTGCAGGGAAACTCCCCTTTATAAAACCATCAGATTTCATGAGACTTATTCACTATAATGAAAACAGCACGGGAAAGACCCACCCCAGGATTCAATTACCTCCGACCAGGTTCCTCCCATGACATGTGGGAATTATGGGAGCTACAATTCAAGATGAGATTTGGGTAAGCACACAGCCAAACCATATCTGCCACAAATTGTACAATTCATGTCTTTATTATATTTATTATGTATTGTAGGTGTTTCTCCCAATTACAAGGCAAGCTCTATGAGGGCAGGAGTCTTGGTTTTATTCATTAGCAGGTTTTCTATTATTTTCTACATGGTAGTTTAAGGTTTTTATTTTGTAGAAAGAAAACTATTATTAATCTAACTGATTGATGCCCTTAAACAGTATTTTTGATGTTTTAATTTAAGTGGTTTTAGTTTATGACAATAAGTAATGTATAGATTCATTTGATAGTAATAAAGTGTGTATTTTCTTATATGTATATATGTGTGTGAGAGGCCTTAATTATGATTTAAATTATAAAATATTGCTTTTGATACTTGTCATAATTTTTGTTTTAAAAAGTATCACTTTTATATTTGTCAGACAAGTAAAGAATTTAAAAGAGCATTTTGTTTTTCAGAGCCATGTACTGTTAATGTGGATTACATGAACAGAAATAACATAGAGATGAAGTGGAAATATGAAGGGAAAGTCTTACATGGAGATTTAATAGATTTTGTATGTAAACAGGGATATGACTTATCTCCGTTAACCCCATTGTCTGAATTATCTGTGCAGTGCAACAGAGGAGAAGTGAAATATCCTTTATGTACTAGTAAAGGTAAAATAATAATGTTCTCTGCAAGTATCTTACTTGATCAATATCTGCTACCTGGGTTGAAAATTTATTTATATTTTGTTGTTATTTTTCTTTTTATTATTATTTTTAAATTTTTGTTTTATTTTATTTTTATTTTACTTTAAGTTCTGGGATACAAGTGCAGAATGTGCAGGTTCGTTACATAGGTATATGTGTGCCATGGTGGTTTGCTGTACCTATCAACCTGTCATCTAGGTTTTTTTTTTTTTTTTTTTTTTTTTTGAGACGGGGTCTCGCTCTGTCACTCAGGCTGGAGTGCAGTGGCCGGATCTCAGCTCACTGCAAACTCTGCCTCCCGGGTTCACACCATTCTCCTGCCTCAGCCTCCCAGGTAGCTGGGACTACAGGCACCCACCACCTAGCCCGGCTAGTTTTTTGTATTTTTTAGTAGAGATGGGGTTTCACCGCGTTAGCCAGGATGATCTCGATCTCCTGACCTCGTGATCTGCCCATCTCGGCCTCCCAAAGTGCTGGGATTACAGGCTTGAGCCACCGTGCCCGGCCTGTCATCTAGGTTTTAAGCCACACATGCATTAGCTATTTGTCTTTATGTTCTCCCTCTCCTCACCTCTCACCCTCTGACTGGACCCAGTGTGTGTTGTTCCCATCCCTATGACCATGTGTTCTCATTGTTCAACTCCTACTTGTGAGTGAGAACATATGGTCTTTCATTTTCTCTTTCTGTGTTAGTTTGCTGAGGATAATGGCTCCCAGTTTCATCCATGTCCCTGCAAAGGACATGATCTCATTCCTTTTTATGGCTGCATAGTATTCCATGGTGTATATGTACCACATTTTCTTTATCCAGTCTGCTATTGATGGGCATTTGAGTTGGTTCCATGTTTTGATATTGTAAATAGTGCTGCAATAAACATATGTGTGCATGTGTCTTTATAGTAGAATGATTTATATTCTTTTGGGTATATATCCAGTAATGGAATCGCTGCATCAAATTGTATTTCTGGTTCTAGATCCTTGAGGAATCACCACACTGTCTTCCACAATGGTTGAACTAATTTACATTCCCACTAGCAGTGTAAAAGCATTCCTATTTCTCCTTAGCCTCACCGGCATCTATTGTGTCTTAACTTTTTAATAATTGCCATTTTGACTGGTGTGAGATGGTATCTCATTGTGGATACACCTTATACAAAAATTAACTCAAGATGAATTAAAGATTTAAATGTAAAATCCAAAACCATAAAAACTCTAGAAGAAAACCTAAGCAATACCATTCAGGACATAGGCATGGGCAAAGACTTCATGATGAAAATGCCAAAAGCAATTGCAATGAGAGCCAAAACTGGCAAATGAGATCTAATTAAACTAAGGAGCTTCTGCACAGCAAAAGAAACTGTCCTCAGAGTGAACAGGTAACTTACAGAATGGGAGAAAACTTTCACAATCTACGCACCTGACAAAGGTCTAAGATCCAGAATATACATGGAACTTAACACAAATTTACAAGAAAAAAACAAACAACCCATCAAAAAGTGGGCGAAGCATATGAACAGTCACTTCTCAAAAGAAGACATTTATGTGGCAAACAAATATATGAGAAAAAGCTCAACATCACGGATCTTTAGAGAAAATTTATACCTATGACCCCAATTCACCACCATCATCTTCTAATCTATAAAGTTGAGAGGAGTGATCCAACTTCCAAATTTCAATCAGCATACATACCAATATAGGATGGCCATGCTGACATCTTTGAATTCTAATAAGTCAATTTTATAAAGAGGAAAAATCAAGAGGTTTTATAAATGTTGCCAGACTATCAGAGAATTAATCACCTTCTTGTGACACTCAACAACAAACACTGTAAAGCATTGCTCTACTTAGGGCTTTCTGCGGACCCATTGTCTCAATACTGCCTGGATATAGGGACTATTACTTTTAATAAGGAAGAAAAGGAAGATAATATATACAGAAAGCATGGCTTCTAGAAAAATCCCATAGACTTAGGGAGAAATAAAATCATGATTGTTAATACTCTGATAGTTTTAAATACGTATGTAAATACTATAACATGTGATTCTAATTATGAAAATAAATTGTATGGTATAATATTATTGCAAAAATATTTTCAGTATTTTAAAAATGTTTCAGAACTGCCTAAAAAATGCCTTTGTGGCTAGGTGGAGTGTCTCACGCCTGTAATCCTAGCACTTTGGGAGGCCAAGGTGGGCAGATTTCTTGAGTCCAGGAATTCAAGACCAGCCTAAGCAACGTAGTGAGGCCCTGTCTCTACAAAAGAAAAATGTACCTGTAGTCCCAACTAGTTGGGAGGCTAAGATAGGAGGATCACTTGAGTCTGGGAGGCCGAGGATGCAGTGAGCCATGATCATGCCACCATACTCCAGTCTGGGCGACAGAGTGAGACTCTGTCTCTGAAAAAACAAATGCCTTTATATTATATGTCTCAACTTATTTCTGTAGCACTTATAAAGTACTGGATGTTCATTATAGCAATTCATTGTATACTTTAAAACTAATTTTTGCAGAATCTAAAGGAATGTGCACATCTCCTCCACTTATTAAACATGGAGACATTATCAGTTCAATAGTAGACACCTATGAAAATGGCTCTTCAGTAGAATACAGATGTTTTGATCACCATTTCCTACAAGGATCTAGGGAGGCCTATTGTTTAGAGGGAATGTGGACTACACCACCATTGTGTTTAGGTATGTACTACTAAATATGCCTCTAACAAAGTAAAACTATATATTTTTAATTTGCTGTCATTTTTGAGGTAACATAACACTAATATAATGCTAAATTTGCTACATTTGTGTTATTTTATTCATGTGCTTATTTCATCACTGGTTTCTATTCTTTCCTCTAGATCATAAATAACTACAGTTCAGTTTGTTCTAATAAATATTTGTTAAAGACAAACCACACATCAGGTTGATGTGGGGCTATAAGTTGAATAAGCCATAGTGGTGTGAGTGAACGTTAACAATTATCATTCATTGTAATTTGTACTATAATAGAAAACATTAGTACAATGGGGAAATAAAGAAATGGACAACTCAATATGGAAAGATGAAGCAAGTTAATGTTTTATTAGCAAGGCATCCTAGTAAGAGTAACAACATTTACTAAGGCCCTCAGAGATATAAAATAGCACATCTGTAAATAATAAGAAAATATTTTTTTATTTCCAATTCTGACTTTTATTTATCTCTCTTATGTTCTTTCACTGGCTAGGACTTCAGTACAATGTTGAATGGAAGAGGTAGTGGATGTCTTTATTTGTTTCCCATTCTCACAAGTAAAACTTTCAATAATTAATTCACCTCTATGTGTTGTTATAAATACTTTTTAAAAAATCAAGTTAAAGGTATAGAAACCTTTCTTTCTATCTTGCAAAAAATATTTTTAAAGAATCTTCAGTGTTTAATTTTAGCAATATTTGTTGAAATAATTTCATGATTATTATTTTTGGTTTTTTTCCTGCAAATTTAATGAATTATACTGCTTCTTTTGAATGTTAAAGCATGATTGTATTCCTGTGAGAAATTCCACAAAGTTGTGATAAATTATGCATATTATATGTTATATTTTTATTTATCAATATTTTACTCATCTATTTTCATGAGAAAGACTGGTCAGTTATTTTCCTTTCTGGTTTAATATCAAGTTTGTGCTGACCTCATCCCATGATTGGGAAGTGTTCCCTCTTTTCCGGTTTTCTGGATCGATGCTATTTCTTCCTTAATAATCTTAAGAGTTAACCAGAGAAGCCATCTGAGACTTGAGTTTTTCCATGAAAAGACAAATGGACAGCTTCGATTTGTTTAACAAATAACGGTAATTATTTCTTCTTCTATCAGTTTTGGTAGAGAGCGGTTTCTTGATTTGTTCATTACAACTGCATTTTCCAATCCAGTAACATAAAGTAGTTATGACATCTTCCTATCCTCTTTTTGATGTTTTTATTGACGTATCTTTTGTTATTACTTCTATTAACATGTATCTGTCTTGACATGCCTTACTAAGGGTCTACATATTTTATTAGTGTTTTCAAACAACCAACATTTGCATTTGTTGATTCATCAAATGTTGCTTTCTATTTTATTAATTATGCTATTATCTTTATTATTTTCTTTCTTCTATTTTCTTGGATTTCTTTTGTTACTCTTTTTCTGGTTTGTTTAGATGCATACATAGATTACTGATTTTTAGCATTTATATTTTTTCTAAAAAAATGAATTTAAAAATAGAAATTTCTCTCTGAGCACAACTTTAACTTCATCCAACCCATTTTTATATCTTGGATTTTTACTATCATTCAGCTCAAAAATTTTATAGTATTCATTTTGATATATTCTGTGTGCTCTGCATCATTTAGAAGTTTCTTTTTAAAGTTCTGAATATTTAGGGGATTTTCTAGTTTTCTTTTGGTTATTGATTTCTAGTTTAATTCAATTAAGACATATTTTGAATTATATCTACACTTTAAAATTTGTTGATATTTGCTTTATAACAAGCATATATTTGCTTTAGGTAAATGTTCTTTTTGTACTTGAAAAAAGTTAACTTTGTCACTGTTGGGTTCACTGCTTTATATATGCGAATTGGATTGAATTTTTTTTTTTATGTTTAAGTTAATCCAAAGCTGTACTGATTTGTGTGTGTTTGTTTTCTATCAATGACTGAGAGAAGCATGTTAAAGTCTCACTTGGCATTGTAAAACATTTCGTATTTTAGTTCTGTCAATTTTTGCTTTTGTATTTTGATGCTATTTCATTAGGTACACACACAAATTGGGACACTAAATCTTGGTATACTGGCATAGTCTAATTTTAAAAGACCTCCTTCATATATAGTAATGCCTTTTTTTTTTTTTTTTTTTTTTGGACTTGAAGTCTCCTTAACTGCACCAAAGGGTTTTTGACAAGCATTTACATAGTACACATTTTTCCATCCCTTAACTTTCAAACTTCTGGGTTCTTACTTTTAGTGTGCATCTCTTATAAGCAATATATAGCTTATTTTAAAATATACTTATGCAGTTTATAATTTTTTCTTTATAATGGAATATTTAGTTCATTTACGTATTCATGTAATTACTAATATATTTCAGTTTATACCTCATCTTTCTATACTAGGTGTATGTTACTATACTCCATGTATATCCAATTGGTCATCTCTCTCTCTCTCTCTCTCCATATATATGTATGTGTGTTTTATTATAGTTTAAGTTCTAGGGTACATGCACACAATGTGCAGGTTTGTTACATAGGTATACATGTGCCATATTGGTTTGCTGCACCCATCAACTTGTCATTTACATTAGGTATTTCTCTGAACGCTATCCCTCCCCCAACCCCCCACTACATGACAGGCCCTAGTGTGTGATGTTCCCTGCCTTGTGTCCAAGTGTTCTCATTGTTCAACTCCTGCCTATGAACAAGAACATGCAGTGTTTGGTTTTCTGTCCTTGTGATAGTTTGCTCAGAATGATGGTTTCCAGCTTCATCCATGTCCCTGCAAAGGACATGAACTCATCCCTTTTTATGGCTGCACAGCATTCCATTGGGTATATGTGCCATATTTTCTTAATCCAGTCTATCATTGATGGACACTTGGGTTGGTTCCAAGTCTTTGCTATTGTGAATAGTTCCACAATAAACATACATGTGCATGTGTCTTTATGGGAGCATGATTTATAATCCTTTGGGAATATATCCAGTAATGGGATCACTGGGTCAAATGGTATTTCTAGTTCTACATCCTTGAGGAATCGCCACACTGTCTTCCACAATGGTTGACCTAATTTATACTCCCACCAACAGTGTAAAAGTGTTCCTATTTCTCCACATCCTCTCCAGCATCTGATGTTTCCTGACTTTTTAATGATCTCCATTGTAACTGGCATGATATGGTATTTCATTGTGCTTTTGATTAGCATTTCTCTGATTACCAGTGATGATGAGCATTTTTTCATTTGTCTATTGGCTACATAAATGTCTTCTTTTAAGAAGTGTCTGTTCATATCCTTTGCCTACTTTTTGATGCGGTTGTTTTATTCTTGTAAATTTGCTTAAGTTCTTTGTAGATTCTGGATATTAGCCCTTTGTCAGATGGCTAGATTGCAAAAATTTTCTCTCATTCTGTAGGTTGCCTCCTCACTCTGATGGTAGATTATTTTGCTGTGCAGAAGCTCTTCAGTTCATTTAGATTTCATTTGTCAATTTTGGCTTTTGTTACCATTGCTTTTGATGTTTTAGTCATGAAGTCTTTGTCCATGTCTACGTCCTGAATGATATTGTCTAACTTTTCTTCTATGGTTTTTTTGGTCCAGAGCTGAGTTCAAATCTTGGATATCCTTGCTAACCTTCTGTCTCACCGATCTGCCTAATGTTGACAGTGGGGTGTTAAAGTCTCCCATTATTATTGTGTGAATGTCTAAGGACTTGCTTTATGAATCTGGGTGCTCCTGTATTGGGTGCATATATATTTAGGATAGTTAGCTCTTTCTTGTTGAATTGATCCCTTTAGCATTGTGTAATGGCCTTCTTTGTCTCTTTTGATCTTTGTTGGTTTACAGTCTGTTTTATCAGATACCGGGATTGTAAGCTGTGCTTTTTTTTGCTTTCCATTTGCTTGGTAGATCTTCCTCCATCCCTTTATTTTGAGCCTATGTGTGTCTTTGCACATTACATGGGTCTCCAGAATACAGCACACTGATGGGTCTTGACTCTATCCAATTTGCCAGTCTGTGTCTTTTAATTGGGGCATTTAGCCCATTTACATTTAAGGTTAGTATCATGAAGTGTGAATTTGATCCTGTCATTATGATTTTAACTGATTATTTAATGAGTTAATTGATGCAATTTATTCATAGCATCAATGGTCTTTACAATATGGCATGTTTTTGCAATGGGTAGTACCAGTTATTCCTTTCCATGTTTAGTGCTTCCTTCAGGAGCTCTTGTAAGGCAGGCCCAGTGGTGACAAAATCTCTCAGCATTTGCTTGTCTGTAAAGGATTTTATTTCTCTTTCACTTATGAAGCTGAATTTGGCTGGATATGATATTCTGGGTTGAAAATTCTTTTCTTTAAGAATGTTGAGTATTGGCCTCCACTCTCTTTTGGCTTGTAGAGTTTCTGCCAAGAGATCTTCTGCTAGTCTGAAGAGCTTCCCTTTATGGGTAACCCGACCTTTCTCTCCGGCTGCCCTTAACATTTTTTTCTTCATTTCAACCTTGGTGAATCTGACAATTATGTGTTTTGGAGTTGCTCTTGTCGAGGAGTATCTTTGTGGTGTTGTCTGTATTTCTTGAATTTGAATGTTGGCCTGCCTTGCTAGGTTAGGGAAGTTTTCCTGGATAATATCCTGAAGAGTGTTTTCTAACTTGTTCCATTCTCCCCATCACTTTCCAGTACAGAAATCAAACATGTATTTGGTCTTTTCACATAGTCCCATATTTCCTGGAGGCTTTGTTCATTTCTTTTCACTCTTTTTTCTCTAATCTTGTTTTCTCGCTTAATTAATTTGATCTTCAATCACTGATACCTTTTCTTCCATTTGATCAAATTGACTATTGAAGCTTGTGCATGCATTATGAAGTTCTTGTGCTGTGTTTTTCAGCTCCATCAGGTCATTTAAGGTCTTCTCTACAGTTTTTATTCTAGCTTGTCATTCATCTAACCTTTTCTCAAGGTTTTAGTTTCCTTGTGATGGGTTAGAACATGCTCCTTTAGCTCGGAGAAGTTTGTTATTACCAACCTTCTGAAGACTACTTCTGTCAGCTCGTCAAACTCATTCTCTGTCCAGTTTTGTTCCCACGCTGGCAAGGACCTGCAATCCTTTGGAGGAGAAGAGGCCTTCTGGTTTTTGGAATTTTCATCTTTTCTGCTCTGGTTTCTCCACATCTTTGTGGTTTTTATCTATATTTGGTCTTTGATGTTGGTGACCTACAGATGGGATTTTGGTGTGGATGCCCTTTTTGTTCATGTTGATGCTATTTTTGTCTGTTAGTTTTTCTTCTAACAGTCAGACCCCTTAGCTGCAGGTCTGTTGGAGTTTCCTGGAGGTCTACTCCAGATCCTGTTTTCCTGGGTATCACCAGTGGAGGCTGCAGAACAGCAAACATTGCTGCCAGATCCTTCCTCTGGAAGCTTCATCCCAGGGGGGCTCCTGCCTGTTTGAGGTATCTGTTGGCCCCTACTGGGAGGTGCCTCCCAGTCAGGCTACATGGAGGTTAGGGACCCGCTTGAGGAGGCAGTCTGTCCATTCTCAGAGCTCGAACGCCATGCTGAGAGAGCCACTGCTCTCTTCAGACCTATCAGAGAGGACCGTTTAACCCTGCAGAAGCTCTCTGTTGCCTTTTGTCCTGCCATGCCCTGTCCCTAGAGGTGGAATTTAGAGAGGCAGTAAGCCTTGCTGAGCTGTGGTGGGCTCTGCCCAGTTCGAGGTTCCTGGCCACTTTGTTTCCACTGTGAGCTACTGAAGCCACAGCAATGGCAGATACCACTTCCCGCAGTGAAGCTGCAGCATCGCAGGTTGATCTCATACTGCTGCACTAGCAGTGAGCAAGGCACCGTGTGCGTGGGACCCACCAAGCCAGGCAAGGGAGGATATCTCCTGGTCTTCCGATTGCTAAGACCATGGGAAAAGCACAGTATTTGTTCAGAAGTGTACCGTTTCTCCACGTACAGTCTGTCATGGCTTCCCTTGGCTAGGAAAGGGAAATC